>NC_064285.1:56783969-56840912 GCF_019186545.1 Solanum stenotomum | reverse complement strand
ATGGTGCTGCGAATTCCAAAGGAGTCGGTGCTGGAGCAGTGTTGATTTCAGAATCAGGTCAACATTATCCTATCTCAACAAAGTTCAGATTCTTATGCACAAATAATATGGCGGAGTACGAGGCTTGTATTCTTGGGCTTAGAATGGTTGTTGACATGAATATACAAGAATTGTTGGTTATAGGTGATTCCGACTTATTGATTCATCAGGTTCAAGGCGAATGGAGCACCAAGAATGTGAAGATACTCCCATATTTGTTGTGTGTGAAAGAATTGTGCAAGAAATTCGTCAAGATAAAATTCAAGCATATTCCACGAGCTCAGAACGAGTTTGCAGACGCGTTGGCAACCCTGGCTTCTATGATTCAACATCCAGACAAAAACTATATAGATCCAATCAAGGTCAATGTGCAGGATCAACCAACCTATTGTTTCCATGTAGATGAAGAACCGGATGGAGAACCTTGGTACTATGACATTAAGAGGTACCTCAGAGAAGGAGACTATCCAGAAGGAGTAAACAATGTTCAAAAGAGGACACTTCGGGGACTCGCAAATCACTTTTTCCTAAGTGGAGAAATCCTTTATAGGAGGACTCCAGATTTGGGATTGTTAAGATGTGTTGACTCTCAAGAGGCAAGCAAGTTGATTGAAGAAATACATGGGGGTACATGTGGGCCACACATGAATGGTTTCACTTTGGCAAAGAAGATTCTACGAGCTGGATATTTTTGGATGACCTTGGAAACAGATTGCATCCGTTTTGTGAGAAAGTGTCATCAATGTCAGATTCATGGTGATTTGATTCAGGTTCCACCGAATGAGCTAAAGGTGACGAGTTCTCCTTGGACATTTGCAGCTTGGGGCATGGATGTCATTGGCCCTATTGAGCCAGCCGCCTCAAATGGACACAGGTTCATTCTGGTAGCTATTGATTACTTCACAAAGTGGGTAGAAGCATCTTCATACAAGTCTGTGACAAAGAAGGTGGTGACATATTTTGTTCGCAATAACATCATTTGTAGATTTGAGATCCTCAAGTCAATTATTACAGATAATGGAGCTAATCTCAATAGTGGCTTGATGCATGAGATATGTGAGAAGTTCAAAATTATTCATCGCAATTCCACTCCTTATCGACCTCAGATGAATGGAGCAGTTGAGGCCACCAACAAAAATATCAAGAGAATATTGCGGAAAATGACTAATAACTACAAGCATTGGCATGAGAGTTTGTCATTTTCCCTTCTTGGCTATCGCACCACAATCAGGACTTCGACTGGGGCAACACCTTATCTTTTGGTTTATGGAACAGAAGCAGTATTACCAATAGAAGTTGAGATACCATCTCTAAGGATCATCCAAGAAGCTGAGTTAAGTGATGCCAAGTGGATGCAAAACTGGTATGAACAATTGATGCTCATTGATGAAAAAGAATGAATGCAGTTTGACACGAGCAACTTTATCAACACGGGATGGCCAAAGCTTTCAACAAGAAAGTAAGATTGAGACAGTTTGAACCAAGACAATTGGTGTTGAAACGAATATTCCCGCACCAAGATGAAGCTAAGGGAAAGTTTTCATCTAATTGGCAAGGACCTTACATAGTTCACCGAGTACTGACTGGAGGAGCTTTGATTCTAGCAGAAATGGATGGCAAGATATGGCCAAAAGCTATCAATGCTAATGCGGTTAAGAGATACTACATCTAGAGGTTTCTATTTCATTTTCTTGTAATCTTTTGTCATGTATTGGAACAACGTCTTGACCTGATTCCCATTACGGGATACGTAGGAAATCCACATCGAATTTGGTCTTTTAGTAAGTTTTGCTAAATTTCCTTTCTATGTAATATGAACTACGCTTAGCCTGATACCCTTGGTGGGATACGTAGGCGGCCTATATCGGCTTCGGTCACTTTATTCGAATTTTTTTTCCCATTTCTCCATTTCTTTGTATGAAGCGAACTACGTATGGCCTGATTCCGTTCGAATACGTAGGCAACCCGAGGAGGGTTCAGCCCCTCTATTCCAATTTTTATTGTATCGTTAGGTTATGTTTGGCTTGGTGCCTTGATAGAATAGTGTGCAACCTATAGAAGGTTTGGTATCATCATGACCAAAAGACAACGCATCTCTTTCGCCAAAACTGGGACAATTTTTAAGGGGCATCATTGCAAGAAGATATCAAGATATTTGAAGAGTATATGGTCAATCGAATCATTCGACAGAAGAANATATATATATATACGTATATAATTTTATCTTATTTTCAAATATGATTTTCAATCAAACGTTTCCTTTTTATTTATTTTCTTGTTATTCATTTAACCAAGATTTAGAATGGACGAAGGTTATGAGTCCAAGCAAAGCTGGAAGAAAGAAGTATGAAGAGTCAGACCTTCAAAGTCAACGTGAATCAACCTCCCTCAAAACTTATAATTTTTCTTTGAGTGCAGATTTGTCAAGATTAACAGAAGCTGAGAAGTCAACAACATCTATAGCATCGAAAAGACTATATGTCGAGTGGTTTGAATTACTTACTTATAAATTTATGATTCAAAATTTATAAGTAAAGCTTTATAAACTTTCAAATGTGTTGATAACAAATATTATTTAATAAAACACATTGCACATGATTTTTCTCTGCATAAATGCCTTTAAATGCACTGCACAAATGCTTTTAGATATTTTCAAATGCATCGCACAAATGTTTCGCACAAATGCATATTTTCAAACGCACTGCACATATGCCTTCAATTATTTTCAAACGCACTGCACAAATGCTTCTAAATATTTTCAAATGCTTTATATTTCGCACAAATGCATATTTTTAAATGCACAAATACTTTCAAGAATTTAAAAGGAATCCTACATGGCTTTATCGCTTTTCTAATGCATTGCACAAATGCTTTCAGTTGATTGCACAGATGCTTTCAAATATACTGCACAAATGCTTTACCAGTCTGCATTGCTTTCAAAGACCTCCTTTTCATAAATCACCTGGCTTAAAAAGTCACATTTTTAAATCATTTGGCTAAAAGCCTCATATCCATAATTTATATGGTTAAGGCCTCGTTTTCATTAATCATCGCTGAAAAGCATCATTTCTCATGAATCATCGGCAATAAACCCTTTTTCATAAATTTTGCAAGATTCATCTCATTAAATCATTTCGGCTCGCAAGGCCACATTTTCATAAATTCACACCCAGGAGGTGTTATTTCTTTGTGTTTATCACACCATGCTTTATGTTTAATATTATTTAACTGTTTCGTCAAGTTTGAGTTCTGCAGGAGCTTTAGCACAACGTGAAACTATTTCTAAGCAGAGAACTGGAGCAATTTGTTGGAGAGTCAAACTCACCAACAAAGGTCAAAGGTCTACCTCGAACTTCGCTCTCAAATACTCTCCTTGATCTCAATACCCGATAACACCATAATTCATACCGGGGAAAACTTTGATGCACTTGTTGGTCGGGACAAAATTGGTTTCTAAGTCAACTTCTTTGCCCAAAACCTCTTACATCGTCTCTGGTCAAAGAAGGACAAGCTGTTGACACCCAATTTTGACCCTCCTTTCTTCTGATTTATTGTTTTCGAGCTTTTAATTTGATAACGTATAAAATTATCCTTTTCACAACTACTTTTACTACTACGACTATTTATCTTCTAAATTATATATTTTATTATCGAAATTACTATTATCACTTATTATACCTTTTTTTATTAATCGATTGTTTTCACCTTATTTCAAGTTTTGCATTTTATTAAATCAATTATAAGTTCTTGCTTAGTATTCATATCTTATATTAGTATAAAGTCATAATATATTTTTATTTCATAAACTAGTAATTGTCATCTTATAATATTGGTTATTAATTTAGAAGCCCAAAAACTTGAAAAAAAGAAAAGAAAGGACCCCGACAAAATTCAGCCCAAGCTAGAATGTAACCCAACTTTGGCCCAAGAAGAAGTCCATTCTTACACTCCTCCTTCCACGTAAGCGCCACACAAACATCCATGTTGGCGCCACATAAGGCGCCAACGTTCCAAAACATATAGTTGCCATACGCCCTCACATGCCTCTCATTGATCAGCACACACTTGCCACTTGTCTCCTCCTCATTGGTCGGTCAATTCAAATTAAAGCCCTAGAATCCCAAATATCCTAGACTACCTATCCTACCCTCCTTTAATTCACCTAAAGTGACCTAAATACCCTTGGATTTCCCAAAAAAAAACAATCTATTATTTTCCCTTTGGTGTCATCAGACGCCTCCCTCACTTTCTTTAGCAAGGGAACACTCTTTTGGCTTCATCTCCATTTTTGACAAAGCTTGAGCTCCACTCCTCAAAATTTCAGATTTGGCTTAGCCATTTTCCAGCAAGTTTCCTTCTTCCCATGGCGTGTGGCAGAATATCGTCTACTTCTATGTTCAAAATGCGTCAGATCCTTATGCTTAAGTCAAGACTCACTATTTTGGTCATAAGAAATAAATCGCTTCTGAAAAGTTTTCTGCCATGGTATGATGTTCGAAGTTCAAAGGAGTTTTGTGACTCGATTTTGAAATAAATCTTCCCGCCTAAAGAACCCTCGGAACCTTGGCTTTTACTCTATAAATGCGAACCTTAAGCATCCATTTCGGGGGGGGAGGGGGGGGCTTTTTGGAGATAATCTTCAGTCAAATATTATATAACCAAACTGCTGCAAAACATCTCTGTTACTCTGGGAAATATCCAGCTTCTTATTGTTTCGTTGTCTCCGGAGTCTTGCGCGTGGACGAGTGTGAAGTAATTCGAGTTCCAGTGTAGATCTTTGATCAAGGACTCTAGTTTGCTGCTCCGAAATAGGTGAAAATGCTATCTTATTCTTTTACTTTATAATATTTGCTTTTCTCCATTTTTTATCTGTAAATCAAGATTTTGTTTGTGTAAACATATGCTATAGACATTTTAATCCATGTATTAAGATCGTATGAATATGTTTTGTTGAGATTTCTATGGAGATGTCCTTACATCAGCAACCTACTGTTAGTTTTTCTTCTAATCTATTTATGCATTTTGTATAGTTATAAGTTTGACGTTTAACTTTTAATCAGAGATAATTTTCTTTGTTTCAACTCTGCAAATGATCACGAAATAATTATATAGCAAGCCAAAATGTTATCTTTTGATCTTAGCATGAGCAGAATTTTGACTAATAGTTTTCCTATTGAAAAATACATAAGTTTCGCCTATTTATATAATGTGTTAAATTTATTGATTTTATTTTATCTTTATTTAAAGGAGTGGATTCGAGTTAGTAAATGATGTCTATTTATATGAAAACTTTTTTTTTACTTGATTACTTGGTCCATTTGAACGTTTTTTTTGTGTTCTAAAGAAGTTTGCTTCATAACTTTCTTTTATTTTGCATAGGGTTTGAGTTGTCTCACTAGTGAAGTTATTGTTTAGCTTTTGATATACTTACTGTGATGTATTGTATATTTATATATCTTGTGAAAAAAAAAAAACTTTGTGATGAGCATGATCCTATATGTATTGGTGTTGATTTGTTTTTCTTTTATGTTCATCTAAAATTAAATGCTCCTTTTCTAATGTTTGCTTCTTCTTTCTTATTTCACATGGTTTGCCGGAGCTCGCAGGGAGTCTCAAACGAGACTCCACATTGTTGTAGAACGAGTACACTTGCATTTCACCCTTCAAGCATGTCTCTTGTCCTCCTCCTACATATCTGAATGGGGAAAGAGAAAGCGATGTCCATTATTCATCTCTTTTACTCTCTCCCATCCGAAGGAAATGAAGCGATAGTGGAGGAGATGCTTCTATATCTTACTTCTATCTCTTATTCCTTTATTTTGTTTGCCATTAATTATGTTATGAAGTTTGCCATACTTATCTATTTTTATTATATTCTTATGTTAATTTCTTTTGATTTGATCGATAGAGAATCATGCCTAGAACACTTGAACCTTAGAAAGGGTAGTTGGTGATATGTGGTTTCCTCTCTTGAATAGATATGCATATGTGGTTACTAACCAATCGTTTTGACTTTGTTTCTTTTTTTTTATCTATTCTATAAAGAGTAAAGTCAAAATATGGATTTGTTTAGCATAAAAAATGTAATTTTCAGAAAGTTCAAAAGTGCAGATTTTATGTGCAAAGAAAGACAGTTTTTCCTAATGGCAAAAATGCAGATTTTAGTGAAAATATACAGCTTTCAAAAAGTCTAAAATATCAGTTTCGAAGGCCAAAAATGTACATATTTTGAACCCTTAAAAATGCAGATTTTTGAGAATTAAAATATAGTTTTAATAGTTTTATGTGCAGATTTTTTTTGGCCTCAAATACACCCCCTTTTATCATTTTTTATGGTTTAAATTTATTTGAAAAATGCAGCATCTTTTGAGACTTAAACATAGTCTTTTGTGAACTTTAGAGTGCAGATTTTCATGGTAAAAATACAACTTTTCAAGAACTTAAGAGTGCATTCCCACCCCCTTAATAACCTTTTTCTTTCTCAAGTAAAATAAGGTGTTTATTTATTTTAACCCAAACATGCTTTCTTTATTTTCTACTAGTCCTTTATTTTTATATGCAACATTCTTGTTTATTCTCATACCGCATTTTAATCATAATACTTCATCTCATAAGCATATACTAATTTTTTACATATACAACGTACATATGCATTTGTCACGCATTATAATTTTAAAATCCTTTTCTTATCATTTTTCTCAAAAAGTAATTATTTTTACACCCTTAAAAATCACTTAAAATTGAAATAGATAATCTTTTGTTATAAACCTATGTTTGGCCGGTTAATAGTTTTTAAACTAATCTTAAAGGATGCCTTACCCCTTCCCTTTAGGATAAATTAGAACTCTTACCTAGAATCACATAAGTTAGTAGACCTTAATTGAAGTCAATTTTAGTATTACTTAGTTAATAATTTAGGTATCCTAATTTACCTTAAAATAATTAGGTGGCGACTTCTTAAGTTAATTAATTTGGAAATAACCAATATGTTGTACACTAATTTGACCTAGGTTAAAATGAGGTATAACAGCTTGGTGACTTCACTGGGGACTTTAGGTTCTAAACCATAACAAACATTAAGTTTTTAACACCTGCTTGTTTCATTTTTGTTGTTTGTTTTATTTTAAATGTCTAAATGCTTTACTTATCATGCTTATATGATATAAACTGCTTATTTGTTACTGTTTTATATAAATTGTTTATTTGCTACTCTTCATATAAACTTTCATTCCGATCACAATTCCTCCAATTCTGGAAAACTCACACTATCACACGTACACGCGAGGTGGGTTTTGCGCACCCGCAAATTTCTTTCAAAATCCCAAATTTAGGAGAGTTGGCATATGCGCGGGGTGTTCGGATCTTTTTCTATCTGACCGCGTAGCCTTCTCACTCGAGTTGTCCACTCAGGAACCTTGTGTCTAGTAAGCCAAATCTTAGAAAACATAAGATAGAGCTAAACCACCCCTTAATTTAAGTCATGCATGCATTCACCTTAGGTGGATCGATCCCGGGTATCGAATCCACATTTAAGAAATCTACCCTTTTGTCGACGGGTTTCACGATCCAACGACCAACAAGCATGTTTTGTGCAATGTTATAGACAGATCCAAGCCTAATTTTGACATAGTGAGTTTGGAATTTATGTGTTCATTTCATTTCAATTTGTAATGTAGGATGAGTGTAGTCCCCCAAGTGCACAAAGTTAGGATGGTCGAGGGTTTCCCGCACAAATTGAGGACATGGTGGGAAAATTTCACTCCAACTGAGAAACTAGTGATTACAAGAAGGTTGGGGTGCCTCCCTCTGCTATACAAAATCACCCCCGACAAACATGTGATTAGAGCACTAATTCAGTTTTGGGATCCAGACCGTGTTGTGTTCGCCTTCAAAGACTTTGAACTAACACCTACATTGGAGGAAATCCTCTATTTCACCAGTTTGAAGTATCAAAGATTGGGTCAAATTATTCCACATAGTCAATCAAGGAAGCAATTCCTTCGCTACTTAGGGTTGAAAAATGAAAAGAAACTTCGGTGCTTCGAGAATAATTGGGTTTCTTTGGACTACCTATATGAGAGATATGGACGCTCAGATAGTTACAAGCTATTTAGGAAAGAATTCTCTTGTACTCAAGTTCATTGGGAGGTTAGACGTCCTATTGCATTTGTTGTGGCTTTACTAGGGACTTTGGTATTCCCACGAGAACACGGATACATTAGCACTTGCATATGTTCCGTGGCTCGAGTACTTTTTGAGGGAGTAGATGATGAAGAACTCACTGTGGTTCCCATGATTTTAGCAGAAATATTTCGAGCTCTTGGGAAATGTAAAAGAGGGGAATCAAACTTCTTTGAAGGTTGCAATCTTCTTTTACAAATGTGGGCAATGGAACATTTTCACCAACGTAAAAACATAGATGACATATGTTTTAGGAACATAAATCATATTAATAGTTTTTACAATAGGATGAAAGAGTTTGTGTATCCGGTTGGTACTGATTATTGGTATGAGTTTCTGGCCCACCGCACTAGTGACCAAGTTCAGTGGAAATATCCATTACTCCCACGTTCCCCTGCCTATATAAGATGTAGAAGATTTTATTATATTGAGCTTATTGGATTGAAAGGTCTCCAGCCATATGCTCCAGTGCGCGTGCTTCAACAGTTTGGTCAAGCACAAGTAATTCCTCTTCGAGCAAATATGAGGAATTCTGAAATTTCCTTTGGACCAAACTTTGAAGTCCCTAGAGCCAAAGAGATTCTTCATGAGTAGGACAATATCTTCATGATAGATATCGGAAATGTGCCTGAAAAGGAAATTCCAAAATACTAGGTATGGTTTCAAGAAGGTCGCAATAGCATAAGTTCAGAAGGTGAGCAAGGTTTTGAGGATATTGGAACGACGATTTGGATAAGACATTCTCGTCTCGGAACCAAAATAGTTACTCTTGAAATGTGGGCTCAAATGGAAAATATAATGCGATATTTGGACAATGCGGGAGCAGGACCTAGCAACGTGGGAGCATTATCTTCACTTCCTCCACCAGTGTGATTGATAGCAGTTTAGGCCAAGTCTTAGATTTGTCTTTATATTATGTCATCTTTTATGTATTTCTTAGTTTCTTCGTTGTACTCTTTTATTTGTATTAATGAAAACTTGGCCTTTTGTTTTCCAAAACTCGAGTTGTCACAAATTAATGGCTTGGATCAATCTGTCATAATCACGTTATGTTTGACATTTAGGCCCACCTCTGGCAAAAAGAGGTCCCGTGCATATTAGGATGCATTCTCTTTTGAATATTTTGTTTATTATTTTGTTATGTGATTTACTTGCTGCGTAATACACGTTTATTCTCTATTTATTTATTGTTATTATTTAATTATCTGCCTAATTATTAATATCATTGAAACAACAATCACCCACTTGATACTAATATTTCTCTCTTTTTGAAGGTTTTCTTCCTTTTGATTTATTTCCCCATAGGTGATTTGCGTTGACTACGAACTGGCGGATCATCCATACTCTACGAGATCAAAAGCACGTGCAAACATGACTGATTCAGGTGCGTCTGATCAAAATGGTTTGGGGCTTGTCACTGTCCTGAGAGATGAACCCGAGACTTCAGAAGGAAGGGAACCAATCCCTTATGATGAACACATTGCTAATTTCATGCAAAAAATGGCCAATATGCAAAGTGAGATTGATCGACTTCGAAACCTCACCAATTTGCCCATCACTTTGAACACGCCACTACCCGAGCATGGAACAAACACAACTACTCCGCCTCTTTTTCCACATGTTGACTCTCCTACTCCTCAATACTTTCCACCAAACCCTTCCCTTCACAAGACCAATCCAACTACTTCAAAACAATCCACCAACCCTCAACAACCCAACTTTCCAGAAAACAATCCGCAACAAGCCAACCTTTTACCCTTCACTACCCCATATGCGCCCCAAACTTCACTTACCCAAACTCCAATCATCCAAACTAACCCACTTACCCAAACTACCCCACTCACCCAAACCGCCTTACCTACCCAAAAATACCAAACGACCCAACATATACCGGTGGCACACACTGCGATCCCTAACATGCAATATGTGCCTCAAGTATATGTAGCGGAAGCCCAACCTTTCCTTAATCCAATGCCAACCATGCCAGAAGTCGATTCATATGAAGAGATGGAGAAAGAAGCAAGGTCAAGAACAGATGACAAAGTAGCAAGGGAGATTCGTAATTTGAAGGA
Organism: Solanum stenotomum; assembly: GCF_019186545.1. NCBI lineage: Eukaryota > Viridiplantae > Streptophyta > Magnoliopsida > Solanales > Solanaceae > Solanum > Solanum stenotomum. The sequence continues at coordinate 56,830,620 of NC_064285.1, read as the reverse complement.
AGCTTTCAAAAGTATCCAAGTCCATAAGAGGGTCGAAGGTCTTGAATATGAGGATTTATGTGTTCATCCCGATGTTGAATTACCTGTGGGGTATAAGGTACCAAAATTTGATGTATTTGATGGGAAGGGAAATCCTCGAGCTCATTTAAGGGCGTATTGTGACAAGTTAGTTGGAGTGGGGAAAGATGAGTCCATTAGAATGAAGTTGTTTATAAAGAGTTTGACGGGAGAGGCTCTTGATTGGTACACGAGTCGAGACCCACAAAAATGGAATAGTTGGGGTGCGATGGCGAAAGAATTCATGGATAGGTTTAAGCTTAACATTGAGGCAATTCCGGACAGGTTCTACTTGATGAAGTTGGAAAAGAGGTCAACAGAGTCATTCAGAGAGTATGCAATGCGGTGGAGAGCAGATGCCGCAAAAGTTCAACCTCCAATGGTAGAAAGTGAGATGACCTCTCTTTTTATACAATCCCAAAAAGATGCAACGTACTATGAAAAGATGATAAGTGTTGTAGGGCAAAAGTTCTTTGAGGTTGTCAGGATGGGAGAATTTATTGAAAAAGGTATTAAAACTGGGAGAATCACTAATTTGGCAGCCCTGCAAGCAACAAGTAAGGCCATTCAATCGTTCAATCGGAGGAGCCCTTAAGAAGAAGAAGGACGGTGTGTCTGCTATCATGACCATCCAGGAACGTAGGCCAAACCAAATGTTAACCTACCAAAACCCATTACCCCAACCTTCATACTATAGTCAGTATACCCAAATTCCTTAACCTTATTATCAACATTCACCTGTCCCTTACCCAGTTTACACCACCCAACCAACATATTGTCCACCTAGAGCACCTGCCTATTCAAATCCATCACGATACCAACACACATATCCATTCCAATCCCACTATCAACCACAAAGCCGTCCATCAAATACACCCAGACCCCGCCCAAACTTTGAAAAAAGACCAGCCAAAACTTATACACCTTTAGCCAAACCTTTAGCCCAACTATATGAACGGTTGAGAACTGCAGGAGTACTCCAACCAATCCAAGGATGAATTCCCAATCCGCTTCCTGGATGGTATGACGAGACTAAGCACTGTGCATATCACTCCGGAGCTGCTGGACATGACCCTGAAAGTTGCCTCACTCTCAAAGACAAGATTGAGGCATTGATCAAAGAATGAATCATTCAACTCAAAGATGTTGCCCCCAATGTAAACAACAACCTACTGCCAAATCATGGCAATGTTAATATGATCACCGTTGATGAAGATTGCAACTTAGAAGGGACCATAGTACCAGTCAAGATAGAGAAGAATGTCGAGACATTGGCCTTTATTTCTCCTGTAATCACAGTCCAAGCACGAGCGCCAATTGAAGTGAAAGTTTTTCTTCCCAAGCCTAGGATTATGGCCCTTGTCGCTCAATCATCCCCTTTTGACACTAAAGCAGTTCCTTGGGATTACTCGACTGATACAAGGGACAATGGAAAAGGAAAGATTGTTGTAGAAGCCGCTGCTATAGGAATGACAAGATCTGGGCATTGTTATACCCCTGAAGAAGTTGTACGAGGAGGACCAAACAAGGAAAACAACCAAAAAAGGATTGTGACAGAGGTTGAAGTGGAAGATTTTTGGAGGAAGATGCCAACTAAGGAATATTCAGTTGTTGAACAGCTGAAGAAAACTCCTGCTCAAATTTCCTTAATGGCCTTATTGATGAATTCTGCAACTCATAGGAACGCTTTGGTGAAGGTTTTAAATGAAGCTTATGTTCCAGTTGAGGCCACTAGTGAGAACTTTTCTGTCATGGTAGGACAAGTTTTGGAGGCTAACAAAGTCACCTTTCATGAAGATGAGCTGTTGCCGGAAGGTTTGGGACATAACAAAGCGTTGAACATTACTGTCAGATGTAGGGATAAGTTTATTTCAAGAGTTCTGATTGATAATGGTTCAGCTGTTAACATATGCCCTTTCACTACTCTTCGAGCTTTGGGAATCGACATTGGAAAGATTCGTGAAAGTCATGTAAGGGTTAGAGGCTTTGACGGGACACAAAAGGGAGTCATTGGAGAAATTGATTTGCCAATTGGACCGGTGGAGTTCATTGTGGAATTCCAAGTGTTAGATATATCTGCTAGTTATAATTTATTACTTGGAAGGCCATCGATTCATGCGGCTGGTGTGGTTCCTTCCACTTTGCACCAAACCTTGAAATTTGTTTGGAACCATCAAGAAATTATTGTTCATGGAGAAGGTAACAACTCAATATATCCTGAAAATTCAGTCCCTGTTATTGAAAGTATGGAAGAGTTGGATGGGTCTGTATTCCATATTAGGGAAATTGTGTGTGCTACTCAAGTTGGAAATGCAAATTTGCCATATGTGCTTATGATGGTGGCTTGGGAAATGTTGAAAAATGGTTTTATCCCGGGTCAAGGTCTTGGAGTGAAATTGGATGGAATAGTGGAACCAATTCAATTGCCTGGTCAGAAATACACCTTTGGTCTTGGATACGAGCCTACTCCTGAAGAAATCTCATCTGCTAATCTCAAAAGGAAAAGTGACATTCCCTTACCACAACCTATCCCGCCCTTGAATCAGTCATTTTCCAAGGCATTTGCTGGACAAGGATTAGAAGAAGTTGCTGAAGATAACCTCACAGAAGGACTCAAAAACTTGTTCATTGAAGAAGAGGAATGCAATATGATTTTGGAGGACTGCACTGAGGCCCCAACCATATGGGATGCTATGCCTGAAGATGCTTTGAACAATTGGACTTGTAACCCATCCCCAGTTCTCCAGGAATCTTGGTAGATGATTGTATTAGAATTAACAAAATGACATGATTCAAATTGAGGCTTGTATCGTGTTTTTGAATTTGATGTGTTTTGCCTCCATCTTTTGAAAGCTTAAATGCCAAATCTATTTTACCTTTTTTCTACTTTAAATTTTAAAATTTGTCCTTGATTATTTATTTTATTTTTATTTCTTTTCTCTCTTTCAGCAAGCAAACTAATAAATCTGTCAATGCTGAGAACGTGACGTGTAATGAAACGAGCGAACAAACCCCGAACAGTGAACAAACTTTTGCAGAATATGAAGAAGATGTGCAGTCTGGAGAGTTGACCAAGGAGTTTGAACATTTTGAGAATAAAGAAAAGCCAAATTTGGATGAAATTGAGACAATAAATTTGGGAGATTCAGCAGAATTGGTGAGGGATACAAGAATTAGTGTACATTTGACTCCGTCCCGAAGAAAAGAACTTATTGATCTTTTCAGACAATACATGGATGTGTTCGCATGGTCTTATGATGATATGCCGGGACTAAGCACGAATATTGTTTCACACAGGCTGCCAATTGATCCCTCTTGCCCCCCAGTAAAGCAAAAGCCGAGAAAGATCAAACCTGATTTGAGTTTAAGGGTTAAGGAAGAAGTCTTCAAGCAATTTGATCCCAATGTCATCCGGGTCACCAAGTATCCTACATGGTTGGCCAATATAGTACCAGTGCCAAAGAAAGATGGAAAGATTAGAGTATGCGTAGATTATCGAGATCTCAACAAGGCTAGTCCGAAGGATAATTTTCCTCTCCCAAACATTCACATACTTATTGATAATTGTGCAAAGCATGAGTTGCAGTCATTTGTTGATTGCTTTGCAGGATATCATCAAATTTTAATGGATGAAGAGGATGGGGAGAAAACTGCATTCATCATGCCTTGGGGAGTATATTGTTACTGAGTAATGCCTTTTGGACTCAAGAATGTAGGTGCAACATATATGAGAGCTATGACTACTATATTTCATGACATGATCCATAAGGAGATTGAAGTTTATGTGGATGATGTCATCATTAAGTCACGGAAGAGCTCAGAACATATAACAGATTTGAAGAAGTTCTTCGACAGATTAAAGCGGTACAATCTGAAGTTAAATCCTGCAAAGTGTGCATTTGGTGTCCCTGCTGGGAAGCTGTTGGGTTTCATCGTGAGTAGGAAAGGGATAAAACTGGATCCTTCAAAGATAAAGGCTATTCAAGACTTGCCTTCTCCAAAGAGTTGAAAAGATGTAATGAGTTTTCTTGGTCGCCTCAATTACATTAGTCGATTCATGCACAATCCACTGTAATTTGCGAGCCAATCTTCAAGCTGCTGAGGAAAGATGCTGCAACCAAATGGACGGAAGATTGTCAGAAAGCTTTTGACAGAATCAAGGAGTATTTATCTAGTCCACCAGTCTTGGTGCCCCCAGAATCTGGAAGACCATTATTGTTGTATTTGTCAGTGTCTGACAATGCATTTAGATGTGTGCTGGGACAACATGATGAAACTGGAAAGAAGGAGCAAGCTATATATTACCTAAGCAAAAAGTTCACTCCTTATGAAGCTCCGTCTACTTTATTGGAGCGCATTTGTTGTGCTTTGACTTGGGTTGCACAAAAGTTAAGACATTATTTATGTGCGTATACCACTTTTCTCATCTCAAGGATGGATCCACTCAAGTATATATTTCAGAAGCCTATGCCCACTGGAAGGTTGGCGAAGTGGCAAATTTTGATATGTGAATTTGACATTATTTATGTCACTCAAAAGGCCATCAAGGGACAAGCGCTAGGTAATCATCTCGCCGAAAATCCCGTGGATGAAGAGTATAGGCCTCTTAAAACTTATTTCCCTGATGAAGAGGTTTTATTTATTGGAGAGGATATTTCCGAAGAATATCTCGGGTGGAGAATGTTTTTTGATGGTGCTGCGAATTCCAAAGGAGTCGGTGCTGGAGCAGTGTTGATTTCAGAATCAGGTCAACATTATCCTATCTCAACAAAGTTCAGATTCTTATGCACAAATAATATGGCAGAGTACAAGGCTTGTATTCTTGGGCTTAGAATGGCTGTTGACATGAATATACAAGAATTGTTAGTTATAGGAGATTCCGACTTATTGATTCATCAGGTTCAAGGCGAATGGAGCACAAAAATGTGAAAATACTCCCATATTTGTTGTGTGTGAAAGAATTGTGCAAGAAATTCGTCAAGATAAAATTCAAGCATATTCCTCGAGCTCAGAACGAGTTTGCAGACGCGTTGGCAACCCTGGCTTCTATGATTCAACATCCAGACAAGAACTACATAGATCCAATCAAGGTCAATGTACAAGATCAGCCAGCCTATTGTTTCCATGTAGGTGAAGAACCGGATGGAGAACCTTGGTACTATGACATTAAGAGTAACTTAGAGAAGGAGACTATCCAGAAGGAGTAACCAATGTTCAAAAGAAGACATTTCGGAGACTCGCAAATCACTTTTTCCTAAGTGGGGAAATCCTTTATAGGAGGACTCCAGATTTGGGATTGTTAAGATGTGTTAACTCTCAAGAGGCAAGCAAGTTGATTGAAGAAATACATGGGGGTACACGTGGGCCGCACATGAATGGTTTCACTTTGGCAAAGAAGATTCTACGAGCCAGATATTTTTGGATGACCATGGAAACAAATTGCATCCGTTTTGTGAGAAAGTGTCTTCAATGTCAGATTCATGGTGATTTGATTCGGGTTCCATCGAATGAGCTAAATGTGACGAGTTCTCCTTGGCCATTTGTAGCTTGGGGCATGGATGTCATTGGCCCTATTGAGCCAGCCGCCTCAAATGGACACAGGTTCATTCTGGTAGCTATTGATTATTTCACAAAGTGGGTAGAAACATCTTCATACAAGTCTGTGACAAAGAAGGTGGTGACAGATTTTGTTCGCAATAACATCATTTGTAGATTTGGGATCCCCGAGTCAATTATTACAGATAATAGAGCTAATCTTAATAGTGGCTTGATGCATGAGATATGTGAGAAGTTCAAAATTATTCATCGCAATTCCATTCCTTATCGACCTCAGATGAATGGAGCAGTTGAGGCCGCCAACAAAAATATCAAGAGGATATTGCGGAAAATGACTGCTAACTACAAGCATTGGCATGAGAGTTTGTCTTTTGCCGTTCTTGGCTATCGCACCACAATCAGGACTTCGACTGGGGCAGCACCTTATATTTTGGTTTATGGAACAGAAGCAGTATTACCAATGGAAGTTGAGATACCATCTCTAAGGATCATCCAAGAAGCTGAGTTAAGTGATGCCAAGTGGATGCAAAACCGGTATGAACAATTGATGCTCATTGATGAAAAAAGAATGAATGCAGTTTGTCACGGGCAGCTTTATCAACACAGGATGGCCAAAGCTTTCAACAAGAAAGTAAGATTGAGACAGTTTGAACCAGGACAATTGGTGTTGAAGCGAATATTCCAGCACCAAGATGAAGCTAAGGGAAAGTTTGCACCCAATTGGCAAGGACCTTACATAGTTCACCGAGTACTGACTGGAGGAGCTTTGATTTTAGCAGAAATGGATGGCAAGATATGGCCAAAAGCTATCAATGCAGATGCGGTTAAGAGATACTACATCTAGAGGTTTCTATTTCATTTTCTTGTAATCTTTTTGTCATGTATTGGAAACTACGTCTTGACCTGATTCCCATGGCGGGATACGTAGGAAATCCACATCGGATTTGGTCCTTTAGTAGGTTTTGCAAAAGTTCCTTTCTATGTAATATGAACTACGCTTGGCCTGATACCCTTGGTGGGATACGTAGGCGGCCTATATCGGCTTCGGTCACTTTATTTGATTTTTTTTTCATTTCTCCATTTCTTTGTATGTAGCGAACTACGTATGACTTGATTCCGTTCGGATACGTAGGCAACCCGAGGAGGGTTCGGCCCCTTTATTTCAATTTTAATTGTATCCTTAGGTTATGTTTGTCTTGGTGCCATGATAGAATAGTGTGCAACCTATAGAAGGTTTGGAATCATCGCGACCAAAGGACAACGCATCTCTTTTGCAAAACTGGGACAATTTTTAAGAGGCATCATTGCAAGAAGATATCAAGATATTTGAAGAGTATATGGTCAATCGAATCATCCGACAGAAGAAATACTTCAGATAAAGGACGTTCGCTTTTTTTCATGACATGTCACAATTTGAAGTTCGACAAATTCTTGCTATATATATATATACGTATATAATTTTATCTTATTTTCAAATATGATTTTCAATCAAACGTTTCCTTTTTATTTATTTTCTTGTTATTCATTTAACCAAGATTTAGAATGGACGAAGGTTATGAGTCCAAGCAAAGCTGGAAGAAAGAAGTATGAAGAGTCAGACCTTCAAAGTCAACGTGAATCAACCTCCCTCAAAACTTATAATTTTTCTTTGAGTGCAGATTTGTCAAGATTAACAGAAGCTGAGAAGTCAACAACATCTATAGCATCGAAAAGACTATATGTCGAGTGGTTTGAATTACTTACTTATAAATTTATGATTCAAAATTTATAAGTAAAGCTTTATAAACTTTCAAATGTGTTGATAACAAATATTATTTAATAAAACACATTGCACATGATTTTTCTCTGCATAAATGCCTTTAAATGCACTGCACAAATGCTTTTAGATATTTTCAAATGCATCGCACAAATGTTTCGCACAAATGCATATTTTCAAACGCACTGCACATATGCCTTCAATTATTTTCAAACGCACTGCACAAATGCTTCTAAATATTTTCAAATGCTTTATATTTCGCACAAATGCATATTTTTAAATGCACAAATACTTTCAAGAATTTAAAAGGAATCCTACATGGCTTTATCGCTTTTCTAATGCATTGCACAAATGCTTTCAGTTGATTGCACAGATGCTTTCAAATATACTGCACAAATGCTTTACCAGTCTGCATTGCTTTCAAAGACCTCCTTTTCATAAATCACCTGGCTTAAAAAGTCACATTTTTAAATCATTTGGCTAAAAGCCTCATATCCATAATTTATATGGTTAAGGCCTCGTTTTCATTAATCATCGCTGAAAAGCATCATTTCTCATGAATCATCGGCAATAAACCCTTTTTCATAAATTTTGCAAGATTCATCTCATTAAATCATTTCGGCTCGCAAGGCCACATTTTCATAAATTCACACCCAGGAGGTGTTATTTCCATGTGTTTATCACACCATGCTTTATGTTTAATATTATTTAACTGTTTCGTCAAGTTTGAGTTCTGCAGGAGCTTTAGCACAACGTGAAACTATTTCTAAGCAGAGAACTGGAGCAATTTGTTGGAGAGTCAAACTCACCAACAAAGGTCAAAGGTCTACCTCGAACTTCGCTCTCAAATACTCTCCTTGATCTCAATACCCGATAACACCATAATTCATACCGGGGAAAACTTTGATGCACTTGTTGGTCGGGACAAAATTGGTTTCTAAGTCAACTTCTTTGCCCAAAACCTCTTACATCGTCTCTGGTCAAAGAAGGACAAGCTGTTGACACCCAATTTTGACCCTCCTTTCTTCTGATTTATTGTTTTCGAGCTTTTAATTTGATAACGTATAAAATTATCCTTTTCACAACTACTTTTACTACTACGACTATTTATCTTCTAAATTATATATTTTATTATCGAAATTACTATTATCACTTATTATACCTTTTTTTATTAATCGATTGTTTTCACCTTATTTCAAGTTTTGCATTTTATTAAATCAATTATAAGTTCTTGCTTAGTATTCATATCTTATATTAGTATAAAGTCATAATATATTTTTATTTCATAAACTAGTAATTGTCATCTTATAATATTGGTTATTAATTTAGAAGCCCAAAAACTTGAAAAAAAGAAAAGAAAGGACCCCGACAAAATTCAGCCCAAGCTAGAATGTAACCCAACTTTGGCCCAAGAAGAAGTCCATTCTTACACTCCTCCTTCCACGTAAGCGCCACACAAACATCCATGTTGGCGCCACATAAGGCGCCAACGTTCCAAAACATATAGTTGCCATACGCCCTCACATGCCTCTCATTGATCAGCACACACTTGCCACTTGTCTCCTCCTCATTGGTCGGTCAATTCAAATTAAAGCCCTAGAATCCCAAATATCCTAGACTACCTATCCTACCCTCCTTTAATTCACCTAAAGTGACCTAAATACCCTTGGATTTCCCAAAAAAAAACAATCTATTATTTTCCCTTTGGTGTCATCAGACGCCTCCCTCACTTTCTTTAGCAAGGGAACACTCTTTTGGCTTCATCTCCATTTTTGACAAAGCTTGAGCTCCACTCCTCAAAATTTCAGATTTGGCTTAGCCATTTTCCAGCAAGTTTCCTTCTTCCCATGGCGTGTGGCAGAATATCGTCTACTTCTATGTTCAAAATGCGTCAGATCCTTATGCTTAAGTCAAGACTCACTATTTTGGTCATAAGAAATAAATCGCTTCTGAAAAGTTTTCTGCCATGGTATGATGTTCGAAGTTCAAAGGAGTTTTGTGACTCGATTTTGAAATAAATCTTCCCGCCTAAAGAACCCTCGGAACCTTGGCTTTTACTCTATAAATGCGAACCTTAAGCATCCATTTCGGGGGGGGAGGGGGGGGCTTTTTGGAGATAATCTTCAGTCAAATATTATATAACCAAACTGCTGCAAAACATCTCTGTTACTCTGGGAAATATCCAGCTTCTTATTGTTTCGTTGTCTCCGGAGTCTTGCGCGTGGACGAGTGTGAAGTAATTCGAGTTCCAGTGTAGATCTTTGATCAAGGACTCTAGTTTGCTGCTCCGAAATAGGTGAAAATGCTATCTTATTCTTTTACTTTATAATATTTGCTTTTCTCCATTTTTTATCTGTAAATCAAGATTTTGTTTGTGTAAACATATGCTATAGACATTTTAATCCATGTATTAAGATCGTATGAATATGTTTTGTTGAGATTTCTATGGAGATGTCCTTACATCAGCAACCTACTGTTAGTTTTTCTTCTAATCTATTTATGCATTTTGTATAGTTATAAGTTTGACGTTTAACTTTTAATCAGAGATAATTTTCTTTGTTTCAACTCTGCAAATGATCACGAAATAATTATATAGCAAGCCAAAATGTTATCTTTTGATCTTAGCATGAGCAGAATTTTGACTAATAGTTTTCCTATTGAAAAATACATAAGTTTCGCCTATTTATATAATGTGTTAAATTTATTGATTTTATTTTATCTTTATTTAAAGGAGTGGATTCGAGTTAGTAAATGATGTCTATTTATATGAAAACTTTTTTTTTACTTGATTACTTGGTCCATTTGAACGTTTTTTTTGTGTTCTAAAGAAGTTTGCTTCATAACTTTCTTTTATTTTGCATAGGGTTTGAGTTGTCTCACTAGTGAAGTTATTGTTTAGCTTTTGATATACTTACTGTGATGTATTGTATATTTATATATCTTGTGAAAAAAAAAAAACTTTGTGATGAGCATGATCCTATATGTATTGGTGTTGATTTGTTTTTCTTTTATGTTCATCTAAAATTAAATGCTCCTTTTCTAATGTTTGCTTCTTCTTTCTTATTTCACATGGTTTGCCGGAGCTCGCAGGGAGTCTCAAACGAGACTCCACATTGTTGTAGAACGAGTACACTTGCATTTCACCCTTCAAGCATGTCTCTTGTCCTCCTCCTACATATCTGAATGGGGAAAGAGAAAGCGATGTCCATTATTCATCTCTTTTACTCTCTCCCATCCGAAGGAAATGAAGCGATAGTGGAGGAGATGCTTCTATATCTTACTTCTATCTCTTATTCCTTTATTTTGTTTGCCATTAATTATGTTATGAAGTTTGCCATACTTATCTATTTTTATTATATTCTTTTTTTAATTTCTTTTGATTTGATCGATAGAGAATCATGCCTAGAACACTTGAACCTTAGAAAGGGTAGTTGGTGATATGTGGTTTCCTCTCTTGAGTAGATATGCATATGTGGTTACTAACCAATCGTTTTGTCTTTGTTTCTTTTTTTTATCTATTCTATAAAGAGTAAAGTCAAAATATGGATTTGTTTAGCATAAAAAATGTAATTTTCAGAAAGTTCAAAAGTACAGATTTTATGTGCAAAGAAAGACAGTTTTTCCTAATGGCAAAAATGCAGATTTTAGTGAAAATATATAGCTTTCAAAAAGTCTAAAGAATCAGTTTCGAAGGCCAAAAATGTACATATTTTGAACCCTTAAAAATGCAGATTTTTGAGAATTAAAATATAGTTTTAATAGTTTTATGTGCAAATTTTGTTGGCCTCAAATACACCCCCTTTTATCATTTTTTATGGTTTAAATTTATTTGAAAAATGCAGCATCTTTTGAGACTTAAACATAGTCTTTTGTGAACTTTAGAGTGCAGATTTTCATGGTAAAAATACAACTTTTCAAGAACTTGAGAGTGCATTCCCACCCCCTTAATAACCTTTTTCTTTCTCAAGTAAAATAAGGTGTTTATTTATTTTAAACCAAACATGCTTTCTTTATTTTCTACTAGTCCTTTATTTTTATATGCAACATTCTTGTGTATTCTCATACCGCAGTTTAATCATAATACTTCATCTCATAAGCATATACTAATTTTTTACATATACAACATACATATGCATTTGTCACGCATTATAATTTAAAATGCTTTTCTTCTCATTTTTCTCAAAAAGTAATTTTTTTTTACACCCTTAAAAATCACTTAAAATTGAAATAGATAATCTTTTGTTATAAACCTATGTTTGGCCGGTTAATAGTTTTTAAACTAATCTTAAAGGATGCTTTACCCCTTCCCTTTAGGATAAATTAGAACTCTTACCTAGAATCACATAAGTTAGTAGACCTTAATTGAAGTCAATTTTAGTATTACTTAGTTAATAATTTAGGTATCCTAATTTACCTTAAAATAATTAGGTGGCGACTTCTTAAGTTAATTAATTTGGAAATCACCAATATGTTGTACACTAATTTGACCTTGGTTAAAATGAGGTATAACACTACCATTGTGAAACCTTACTGTGTAGAAACCCTAAAGTCAATGAGCTTAAATTCAGGTGACTATGCTGGAATGGTTGCCTTATTATGCAATGAAATGCCAAAAGGAAAAGAAATGGTATGAGATATTCATAACTATCTTATCTACAACTAAAATAATGGTTGCTTGCTTTTCTAAAGAAATATTTATTGATATGATGTTTTGTTTAATGTTGATACTTCACTTTCATTGTGTATACATCCAAGCATTCATTTACACATATAAGTGGGCATACATCATGATTAAAAATGTCGGCTTTTCCTTCTTTCTTATGAGTAATAGTAGACTAGATACTCAGTAACTTCATATTGTTGATAAAATTAGCACCTCTGTCTCATTACTGCAGTTTTGCTCCGTATATATGCCAACCACATCCTTTGAGTGATGTATGTTTACAATAAGGAAAAGTTCTTTAAAAACTGTATGTTTCTGCAAAGAGAAAAGTTCTTTTCAAACTGTATGTTTCTGTAAAAGATATGACACTTGGGTCTAATTAAACCCCAAAAGCTAGCTTATGAAAGGCAGGATATCCAAGTTCATATAAGCACACCACTCCATTCATGCCCAACTGGAGCTTGGACCAGGAGCCCAAACATGGATGGAGTTGGCTCTGAAGTTTGATATCTTTCTTTATTATGTCATTTACTTTTCAAAATCTAGCTGCATATAACGATACCATTTTCAGCAATTTGTCACTGACAAGCTTCCCACTGCTAATTATAATGTATTGTACTAGGTTTAAGACTATGAACGATAACAATCTTATTCTAAGGCATAATGATCTAAGGATGTGGTTGGCATTTATATGGAGCAAAACTGCAGTAATGAGACAGAGGTGCTAATTTTATCAACAATATGAAGTTACTGAGTATCTAGTATACCATTGCTCACAAGAAAGAAGGAAACACCGACATTTTTAATCATGATGTATGCCCACTTATATGTGTAAATGAATGCTTGGATGTATAGACAATGAAAGTGAAGTATCAACATTAAACAAAGCTCCATATCAATAAACATTTCTTTAGAAAAGCAAGCATCCATTGTTTTAGTTGTAGACAAGATAGTTATGAATACATCATACCATTTCTTTTCCTTTTGGCATTTCATTGCATAATAAGGCAACCGTTCCAGCATACTCACCAGAATTTAAGCTCATTGACTTTAGGTCTTCTGCAAAGTAAGGTTTCACAATGGCAGCACAGTCTTTTAGGACAAAACTATCAGGTTTGGGGTGTTAGGATGGAAGTCTACATGGATGCATGTGATCTCTGGGAGGCAGTAGAGGAGGATTATGAAGTTCTTCCTTTACCATGAAATCCTACAATGGCTCAGATTAAAACTCACAAAGAGAAGAAAACCAGGAAGTCGAAGGCGAAGGCATGTCTCTATGCCGCAGTATCTCCTACTATTTTTTCCAGAATCATGACACTTAAATCGGCTAAGAAAATATAGGACTTTAGGAAAAAGGAATGTTATGAAGATGAAAGAATTTGAGGCATAAAGGTCTAAAACCTGGTGAGGGAATTTAAAATACAAAAATTAAAGGAATCTAAGAAAATTAAAGAGTACTCAGATAAACTTATTAGTCTGGCGAATAAGGCAAAGTTACTTGGTGCTGAACTTTATGATACAAGGATTGTGCAGAAAATCCTTGTTACTTTTCCTGAAAAGTTTGAAGCAACAATTGTTTCACTGGAAAATACAAAAGATTTTTCAAACATTACTTTGGCGGAACTTTTAAAATCTTTGCAAGCTCACGAACAAAGAAGAATGATGAGGAACGAGGGGAATGTTGAAGGAGCTCGGCAAGCAAGGCATCAATTCAATGCTGGAGGCAAAGGTAGGAAGCAGAAGTTGAAGAAGAGCTATGCTACGTCAACATAAGTTGCTGCAACTGATAGCAATTCTAGCAATGACAACAAATGTGGGAAATATCCACCATGCCAGCATTATGGGAAGAGGAATCATCCACACTTCAAATGTTGGAAAAAACCTGATATGAGATGCAGAAAGTGTCATAAACTTGGTCATGTTGAGATTATTTGCAAAGAAAAAAGACCACAACAATTAAATGGAGCTCAAACTGCAGACGAACAAGAAGAATGTCAATTGTTTGTGGCCGCTTGTTTTGCAAGTAGAAGTTCAAGTGAAAGATGGTTAATTGATAGTGGTTGTACAAATCATATGACTCGCGATAAGGAGATTTTCAGAGACTTACACAGATCTGCAATCTCTAAAGTCAGAATTGATAATGGAGATTACCTTCCAGCCAAAGGGAAAGGCACAGTAGCTATTGAAAGCTGCTCAGGTACAAAGTTAATCTCAGATGTACTTTATGTTCTTGAACTTAATCAAAATTTGTTAAGCGTAGGGCAACTTTTGGAGAATTGTTTTAAGCTTACATTTGAGGACAAGAAGTGTGTGATCTTTGATCCAAAGGGCCAACAAATTTGTCAAGTTAAAATGAGAGGAAAGAGTTTTTCCTTTGATTCAATGAAGTAAAAATTGGTTGCCTATCCGAACCAAGAGATGACAACAAATATATGGAACAAGAGACTCAGACATTTCCATCACAGGGCACTCTTGTACATGATGAAGAAAGATAGGGTTCGAGGACTACCACTTATGGAGGATGAACACGCAACTCGCAGCACATGTCAATTGGGAAAGCAAAGTAGGATGCCTTTTGCCAAGGCAACCTGGAGAGCATCAGTGAAGCTTCAATTAGTCCATACTGATTTTTGTGGACCACATAAGACTGCTCTCTTAACGGAAGTAAATATTTTATAGCATTCATAGATGATATGACACGATCAAATCTAAAGTACCTGAAGTGTTCTCGAAATTCAAAGCTTTGGTAGAAAATTAAAGTGGTTGCAGGATTCAAATGCTTAGATCATGTAATGGTACCGATTACACAACTGAACGATTTAAATGTAGGAATTGAGCATCAACTCACTGTTCCATATACTCCACATCAAAATGGTGTCAGTGAAAGGAAGAACAGATCGATAATGGAGATGTTGAGATGCTTATTATATGAGAAGGGTCTGGGCAGAAGCAGCTAACACTATTATTTTTTGTTGAACAGGTTTCCTACAAAAGCCGTGAAGGAAAAAACACATTTTGAGGCATGGCACGGGTATAAGTCGTCCTTACAAAACTTAATAATCTTTGGTTGTTTGTGTTTCTCTCATATTCCATGGGTTAAGAGGGACAAGTTAGATAAGAAAGCTGAAGTTGGAGTCTTTATTGGTTATAGTACAATCTACAAAGCTTACAAAAATTTTCTTCCCCATACAGGAAAAATTATGGTAAGCAGAGATGTATTTTTTTATGGAGAATGAGCAATGGGGACTGGGAAAAAGTTAACCAGAATCACAAGAAATCTACTAGATTCAGATGAGAATATTGATGATCAACCTGTGAAAGGAACAAGGTTGCTCTCTAACATATACCAAAGATGCAATGTGGCCATTTTAGAGCCTTTTGGATTTGAAGAAGCAGTTTCATATCCCAAGTGGAAAGCTGCAATGGAGGAGGAGCTTGCAATGATTGAGAAGAGCGAGACATGGCAGCTTATGGAAAAACCACAACATAGGAAGATCATTGGTGTGGAGTGGGTTTATCGCACGAAATTGAATGCTAATGGATATGTTAACAAGCTCAAGGCAAGACTTGTTGTGAAAGGTTACTCACAAATTTTTGGAGTTGATTATTTAGAAACCTTTGCTCTAGTTGCTAGGCTTGATGCTATAAGGTTGTTACTAGATATTGCTACTAAAAAAGGTTGCAAAATCTTTCAATTAGATGTCAAGTACACTTTTTAAAATGGTTTTCTACGGGAGCAAATTTATGTGGAGAAACCTCAAGGTTTTTCTGTAAAGGGACATGATGACAAAGTGTATCTATTGAAGAAAGCCCTTTATGGTTTAAAACAAGCTCCAAGGTCTTGGTACAGTCGAATTGATGATCACTTGCAAGGCTTAGGGTTTAAGAAAATGCTAAGTGAATCAATTCTATTTGTTAAGAAAAGAGATTCTGGTATTGTGGTTATATTACTTTATGTTGATGATCTTCTTGTAACAGGAAACAACCTTGAAATGATAGATGAATTCAAGGTAGAGATAAAGAAAGTATTTGAAATGACAGACTTGGGAGAAATGTCTTACTTTCTTTGAATGCATATTTGTCAAATCCACAATGAAGTGTTCATTTGTCAAAAGAAATATGCAAGAGAGATAATGAAGAAGTTCAAAATGGAAGATTGCAAACCTATGAACACTCCAACGAATCAGAAAGAAAAGTTCATTAAAGATGATGGTAGTGACAAGGTTGACGAGGCAAGTTATAGAAGTATGGTTGGATGTCTCATGTTTCTCACTGCCACGAGACCCGACATTCTGCAAGCAGTAAGTGTCTTGTCTAGATTTCTGAATTGTGCAAGTGAAATGCACATAAAACCAGAAAAAAAAGAGTAATAAGGTATGTCAAGGGAACTTTGGACTATGGTGTTAGGTTCGAGAAAAGTCAGAACTTCAAGTTGCAAGGGTATTTTGACAATGATTAGGCTGGGTCATATGATAACATTAAAGGCACTTCAGGTTATTGTTTTAGCCTTAGTTTGGGATGTTTTTCATGGTGCTCAAAAAAGCATGGTATCGTGGCACAGTCAACTGCAGAAGATGAATTTATAGCTGCAACAACAGTTGTTAATCAAGCTCTTTGGCTAAGGAAGATTATGTTAGATCTTGATCTAGAGCAACAAGAAGGCACGGAAGTATTTGTGGATAATCAGGCAGCCATAGCAATTTCTCATAATCAAGTTTTCATTGAAAAACAAAACATTTTAATATCAAATTGTACTTTCTCAGGGAAGTACAAGAAGGTGGAGAGGTGAAATTGGTTTATTGCAAGTCGGAATATCAAATTACTGATGTATTCACTAAGCCTTTTCATGTTAAAAGGTTTGAATTCCTTAAAATGAAGCTTGGACTATGCAGTTCTTGAGCCAGGATGAGTGTTGTTGTTGTCTTCTAGAACTACATGACCTAAATTCAAGCTAGAAGATGACGTATGGCAAAAGAATGTTGAGGCAATGCACACCAGAATAAATTGCATATTTTTAGTTGTTTTCAGTTTCCTAGTTTAATTAAAACTCTGTTAGCTACTGTTAAGGATTAGTTCCTCAATTTCAACAAGTAGTAACTTAGTTTTAGCAGATATTTTAGCATTACTTTACATCATCTTTGTTAAGCTGCAATGTATTTATTGCGTCTCAAATTAATCAATAAAAATCACTTTTCCTTTTTCTTCTTTAAACAACTCTTATTCTCCTCTGTTAAACACTAACAACATGTGTTAAGCCTACTATAACATCATGTCTATATTTTACACATTTTTCCCACACTTAGTACATTCTGTGTACTAATGCATACTTGTACTTATATTATCTCATAATATAGGGTATGACGCTCCTTCTCCTCTCGCTCATGGCTAGCTTGGATTGCTAATAGCATTGGATTGGTGAGTCCTAATACTCCAAGGGCAAAGCCATGAAGACCATTTATTGCTTTTATTCTTTACTCTTGAGACTTTTTTCGTGGTGTATGGGTTACGCCCCAACCAATCCTATGTTGTTTTAAAAGGGCTTGTCACATCATAATTATGATTCTCCACTTATATTCAAACTCTCTTTTATGTTTTGAGACGACTCACTTAAACCCTCTTATTGTATATTCTATTGTGTTGCATGTATGTCAAGTGGCTTGTGTAGGGCCTCTTGGGGTCCTATACGTCATGTGACGTCTAAGGTTTACTTTGGGTCGTGACAATATTAACTATCATGCTATGAAAGGTAACCAATTGGTTCTCCGTCTTTGGAACGCACGAGTTAGCAATTATATTACTAACTCAAAAGCTTTTGGAAAATCCAAAATTGAAGTTCTACTTCCATTCATCTCCCAAAAAACAAAGGCTTTGTGAAATCATCAAAGCTACTACAAATTGCCTCAATATGGCAATTTAAACTCATCCACATCCTGGGCCTTGATACCTACCCATTTGGTCTCTTGGACATAAACTATATTTATCTTCCTCTTTTTTAGAGTTTTCACTAGCTTTATGGAGTTTTATGTTCATGGTCCTATGTTCCATGGCCATATACCTTCATCTTAGGAAACTTCATTACCCAGTTACTACTACTTTCCCTTGCCCATGGCCTCAACCGAAGCCATGACCTTAGTCCACCATCATTCACCAAAGCCACTAGGGAGATGTAAGCTAAATAAGATGTAAAAGATATAGAAATCTAATAGAACTACTTGAACAAGCGTAGAGTCTAGGACTAATTTACTATACTAAAAATTGATGAAAAGCAAGAAATATTATAATGAATGAATAAAAGAAATCAGCCCTAGAATACGTGTACACCCTGTATACTAACACAAGACAACCCACAAGATTTATGCAATGTATGACACTATGGATCAAGAGACAGTGAGATATGCAATAATATACTAACACAAGAGATCACCAATTAGACAAGAAAGATATATTGGAACACTAGCTCAGAAAAATAACTCTAAATCTGCATATAACGATGGAAACAAATCTTAAAACCAAAATACAAGCTAACATATTTGAAATAAATTAAATATCAGAGAAAATTTGAACATAGGGGTTATGAAAATAAGTCTTAATACTAGTAGAAAATAAATCATTGAATTTAAGAAATAAAATTATGAATGGTAGCTGATCAAATGTAAAAATACAATGAAAACTGGAAAAGTACATGTTGGGTCGACAATATTATGTAAGAAATGAAAATATTGCAAGAGCTCAATCAGAACCTTTTTTGTGTAGCAAATGTTGAAGAAACAAGAAACCTGATACTTCGTTGTTGCCAGAAGTCACCAGAGGTTTTCCGAAAGTCTCCAAAAGCCTCTATTCTAGTTTTATCATAAACTTGTCACTTGAGTCTGGCTCGAAAGATTACTTGCAAATAGAGTAGAAATAGAAAGAAAAGACAGTAAATAATAAGGAAAGGGAAGCCCAAACAGTATGGGTCACGGGAGATACAACAAAGGTCATTGGAATAGGACAAGATCCAGTCATAGTTATTATCTGGAAAGGTAGTAGAAAGAAGAAGAAGAAGAAAAGATGTAATTTTAATTAAAATAATTTGATGTAAATAGTTAATGGGATACACCATACCCCATTTTAGTTTTAATGGGATATCAAGTACGCTAGACAATTCAAGTAGTAAATTTTTCTCGTAATGAGAGGGGTTTCTTATTTACTAGATAAACATATTTTGGTATGAATCATATCCTAATATAGTATATTAAATGTGAGGAAAATCAAATCTAAAAGTTAGTTATTTTAAATGTACCCATCAAAAATTGAGTTACTAGTTTACCATTTAAAATACTTTTTTTGTACAAAGCTGAAAATTCTAACAATTTAGTGCATAGAATATCCCCAAATCTCTTTGATATAATGGGAACAACATGAACTCACGTCTCTTGATCACCATCCCATTAATTTTTACTAAAAACGCATCTATAAATTTCCATCCAAGTTCTTCGGCAAGGAGGGACGAAGAGGGGAACACTGAAAAGTTAAATTATAGCTACTATCAAAATATGTGATTCTTTAACACTTCTATGTATATCAATCTCTGTAATATTGCATTCAGATATTTTCTTAAGAACTTTTTTCTATGATAAGAAGTCAATGTATAAGAGACATATATTTCTCACTTGTCACTTCTTATTCCTCTAGAATAACACTATTAAAGTTAAGTGTTCTTTAGTCATATCCTAACGTGTATTTTTATTTTTAGATCCTTAGTAGCTAAAACAAAGTAAATGTACCTCTACAAAGGAAATAATGAAAAACTTTTCTAAAAAACACGGTTATGAAAAAAAAATTACAAATAACTCACATATTTCCTTACAAGTACAACTGTTGAAGGATATTAAATAAATTATCCTCATTATTAAAAAAAAAATCTCAGTTTATTTATTTTTTTAGGCAGAGTTATGAATTCTTACCTTATATAGAGGTCAAGGACCCACCATCCATAATCTCACAAATTATAGCTACTTATTGTCGTGAGATTGAACACATTAAATAACTTAGCTTGGCTCCTAAACTCGGTTAAATAATATCAGTGTTGCACTAAATTAGGGCATCGGAATTTGAATAAAATGTAACATCAAATGCAAACTTTTCTTAGTATGAAAGTTATATTTATCACTCATAATTCATATGCAATTTTTTGGCTATTGTAATTTTTATATAAAAGTGTACTTTCTAGTAGTGAACTACGTAACCTAATATGAATTGAAGCATGAAAATTCTCTTCTTTACATTGAGAAATTAGTACATACAAATGTATGTACTAAGAATTACAAATTGTTCATACTTGCAAAAATAAATCAAACTAAAGCCTTCTTCATTAACTAAGAAGTTACATGTAAGAGGACCATGTCTGACACTTGAAGATTGTGCTCCAGAGAGGAGAATTGTACGCCAAGTTCTTAAAGTATGAGTTTTCGCTTGATTCAATGGCATTTTAACGACACATGGTGTCCAATGAGGGTATTAGAATGGATCTAACCAAGATTGAGGTAGTTAGCATATTTTAGTTATCGAGATTTGGAGTTTTGTGGGGCTGGTAGGCTACTACAGATGGTTTGTTCAGAGTTTCTCTCATATCCCATCCTTATTGCCCAAATTGACTCGATAGAGTGTTAACTTTCAGTGGTTCGATGAGTGTGAGAAAAGCTTTCAAAATCTCAAGACTTTGTTGACTTCGAATCCTATGTTGATTCTACCTGAAGATAGTGTGGACTTTATTATTTATTGGTGATGCTTCAGGAGTTGGTTTGGGTGGTATTTTAATGTAGAAAGGTAAGATGATTGCCTATGCTTCTACAAAGTTGAAGACCTATGAGAAGAACTATCATATTCATGATTTGGAGTGAGCGGTCATGGTCTTTGTGCTTAAGTTATGGTGTCACTATTTGTATGGGGTGAATTATCAGCTCTTCACCGATCATCAAAGTCTTCAGTACATCTTCAGTCACAGATAGATGAACTTGAGGCAGCGTAGTTGGCTTGGTTGTTGAAGGACTACGACATGACTATCCTTTATCATCCAAGAAAGGTCAATGTGGTGACCTATGCTTTGAGTAGGAAAACTTCTAGCATGGGGAGTTTTGTCGTAATCAGTGTTGAAGAGAGACTGTTAGCTAGAGAATGCCACATGTTAGCCATCAATCTTGTCTTCTTGTAGATTTCTGAGGAGAGTTGTGGTTTGATTATTTTCATCGAGCCCTGATCTTCCTTTGTTGAGCAGATTTGAGAGGGTTAGTTTAATGACGAGAAGTTGTGTCTTATTCAAGACAAGGTGTTGAGAGGGCAAGCCAAGGAGGTTGTGCTTCATTCTGATGGTGTATTGAGGATCAGAAGTGGGATTTGTTTAACCAAGATAGGTGAGTTGGTTAGGTTGATTCTAGAAGAGGTTCACTATTCTCGATATTATATCCATGGAAATATGTATCACAATCTAAGTTAGCATTATTGGTGGTATGGCATGAAGAATGATAATTAAGAGTTTGTGTCTAGGTATTTAACTTGTCAAAAGGTCGATTGTGAGCATCAATGGCCTAGAGGTGTTTCTAAGAGGATGCGCATTCCTATTTGGAAGTGGGAACGGATCACCATGGACTTTGTTGTGGGTTTGCCTACTATTGTGGGTAGTTATGACTCTATTTGGGTAGTCGTTGAAAGGCTGACCGAATCAGCCGATTTCATTCCAGTTTGGGTGAAGTATATAGTGGAGATATTAACTCAGCTTTGTATCAGTCAGATAGTTCGTATTCATAGGGTACCTATTTCTATTGTCTCTAAATGAAGTGCACTATTCACTTCTCACTTCTAGAGGGATTTGGAACATGGTTTGGGTACTCGGTTAGATATGAGTAGAGCTTTTCACCCTTAGAATGACAGACAGTCTGAGCAGATGATTCAGGTGTTGGAGGACATGCTTCGAGTGTGTGTAATTGATTTTGGTGCTCATTGGGACCAACACTTGCTCATAGCAAAGTTTTCCTATAACAATAGTTATCACTCCACTATTTAGATGGATCCATTCAAGGCATTGTATGGTAGGTAGTGTAGATCTCTAATTCGTTAATTTAATTAAGATGTGATGACTATTTAAATACATACTTGCTTAGAGATGCCATGGAGTAAATATGTATAACTCATGATAGGCTATTGATGGCTCATACTCAACAGAAGAGTTATATTGATACGAGAGTTTGAGTCTTGTAGTTTATTGAGGGTGATCATGTTTGGCTCCGAGTGTCACCCATGAAGGGTCTGATGAGGTTCAGAAAAAAGGCAGGCTTAGCCCTAGCCCTAGATTCATTGGTCCTTTTGAGATTCTGAGTCGAGTTGAAGGCCTATAATTTGGCCTTGCCACCGAGCTTATCAGTTGTGCATTATGTGTTTCATGTCTCCGTGCTTTGGAAGTATGTGTTGCATCAGACTCATGTGTTTTTGCTTGATCAGGTGGTGTAGGGTCTGGACATTTCATTTAAGAATGAGCATATTTCTATTCTAGATAGGTAGGTTTGAAAGCGTAGAACCAAGGATATTACTTCAGTAAAGTTGTAATGGAAGCATCATTAAGTTGTAGAGGTGACTTGGGAGACCGAATTCGACATGTGTGCCACATATCTCCAACTTTTTGACACTTCAGGTAAGTTCTTTGACTTTATGTTCAAGTATGAATATGGTTTTTAATAATGGATAATCTAATCACCCAAAAATCATTTTTAGAATTTTTGAAAATTTACCATTTTACCCCTCCCGGTAGTTGCTCCAAGTGATTTTTAATTGGTTTGTAAATATGGTTTTGAAGTTTAGTAAAAAGTTGTGATATTTAGACATTTTGGAGTTTTGAAAGGCTTAACTTGGTTAAAAGTGGTTTTCAGAGTCATTTGGCATTTCAAATCTCAAAATGGGATTATGTCATTTCCATAAGCTCTGGAATGTGGAATTTTGTTGAGAAGAGTTGTCAGTTTCTGATTCTGAGATATTTTGTGGATTTGAGGTCTTAAGTTAGAAGTTTGGGTAATTTGGACCTTTTACTTGACTTTGGTATAAATTTGAAGTTTGGATGCTCAGATCATTTTTTTGACAGTTTTCATTGAATTCGGGAGATGATTTTCAACCTAGGAGAGGTATTGGTTGAATTTTTAGAGGTCCCGAGGTCAAATTAGTATTTTTGAGCGTTGAGTTAGTTTATTGCAACTTTCAAAGGTTTTGGGTCAAAGGGACCTCAAATTCGTATGTTGATGGTTTCATTGAGTCTGGAACATTGAGTTTATATGGGTAGCATATTTAGTTAGTGTATACGGGGTTCTGAATGAATCTTGATAGTCCTTTCGAAGGGATTTAATTGGCTGAAATTGTTGATTTCTTATGTCTGCATCACCTCACATTCACGAAAGGCCTTTCTCTTTCGCGATGGTCCCGTTAGCTAAGACTAGCTCGTGTTTGCAAAGGGTCGATCCTTCAGATCCTCGCATTAGCAAAGACCGGCTCGCGTTTGCGAGAGGTCACTTAGGGGGGTTACGTTCGTGATCAAGACTTCACATTTGCAATGCTCGCATTCGCGAACTTGATCTCGCGTATGTGAACCTTGACAGTGTGTTTTCAAACTTAGGGTTTCAACCCTATTTTTCCATTTTCAAACTTTGAGAACTTGGTATTGGTGATTTTAAAGGAGGTTTTCAAGATTCATTGATTGGATAACAATTTCTAACTCCGTAACTCATCTATCCATTATTTAAATATGATTTATATGATTAAATCAAGGTTTTTGAATGGAAAATTTAGGGGTTCTTCAAGAACCCAAGATTTTTCATAAATTGGTGATTAAGGGCTGATTATAGATCCATTTTCACAATGTTTTTTCACCAATTATTTCCAAATGCTTTGGGTAATGTATTTATGTAATAATTTCATATTCAAGCCTTATTTTCGGAATCAGGTTTTTGGGTCGATTTGATCTCGTTTCCAAATTACTTGACATAAGTGTTATTAGTTTTAGAATCCTATTGTGATTACTTTATTGACTAGATTGTGTTGATTCGCATACTATTCAAAAAGCGGGAAAGCACAAGTCCCAGAGTAATTTGTTGATTGATTAAGGCAAGTGAACTTCTAAGCCTTTGTTAAGCTTATAGAATTGTGTATTCTTCTTGTTGTATATGTTGGGGAGTAATGAGAATTGGTGATAGGTTGAATTTCTCAAATTAATTAATCTTAATGATAACAAAGGGGATGATGAAAAGTCAATGTGATGATATTTGTTGTGTGGTATATTGTGAAAGACTTGAAAGTGGTATTAATTCGGCTATTGATAAAATGCCATGATGGTGGTGGTGTGATTGTGAATTGTTGTGGATTTGTCATCTTGTCATTATTGTGTGAACATGCCTATTTGCATTGGTTCTAAAACATTGTGACAAGGTTTATTATGATTATGCAGAGGTCTCTTCCAGCGGGTGATATTGATATTGAGGTTTCTTTCGGTGAGTGACATTGATGTCGAGGTTTCTTTCGGTGGGTACATGGACCTAGTACATCCCCGTAGACTCCGATCTGATATTCAACGAATATGTATCATAGGACAGACATGCATCACTCTATATGACATTGCATATCATTGCATCGCACATTGATTATGATTATTGATTATATGTTGTTTGAGACTCTTGATTATGGAGTACAAATTGTTGGGAATAAACTTGTTACTTCATTGTGATTGACCTATAATTGTTGAAGCATTGTTATTGAATAATGTGCTACTTGAAATTGTGAATTGTTAGGTTGGGCTGATCTCTGTGGAGGTTGTAGTTTGTGGAGGTTCGGTTGGGGTTAAAGGAGAACTCATTTTCTATTTGTTTTACTTGTGTTTAATGGTTAGGTTTTTAAGTACCATGTTGTTTGGTACTTACACCTTGCTTCTACACTTAAGTAGGCTACGAGCCTGAATCTGTGAGATTTTTCTTCTTGTCTACTTCGTTCGAGGCTTTCCTATGGAGACTTAAGAGGTAGTTGATTTTCACTTCAGCAGGCCCTCTTATTCCTTATTTATATTATTGTTCTATTTTAGAAACAAAGACAATGGGACTTGTAATTCTTCAATTATGTTGTAATACATTAGTGGCTTGTACACGTGACAACTAGATTTTAGGGGTGTTTATGAGATTGGCTGAGTTATTTGCATTTATGTTATTAATATTTTAATTTCCACATTTATATCGTTATATGTTGAGTTTCTATTGACTTGTCTTAGTGGGATAGACGAGTGTCATCACCCCCATTTTTGGGTCATGACATTAATCCTAGTATTTGAGAATGGATTTTTAGGTAGATTTGACCTCATTTACCAAAATCATTGAAATGGGTGTTGTTGGTTTCAAATTCTTATTATGATTCCATCTTTAAATAGACTATGTTGATTTAGAGACTTGTCGAACAGGGAAGACCCAATTACCGGAGTGATTGTTTGATTCCTAAGGCAAGTAGACTTCTTGACTTTTCGTTAAGTATATTGACCTTGTATGTCATTGTGTGATTGGAGTAATGAGAATTGGTGAAGGGTTTCATATATGTATTGTGTATATTATTAAATGATGAATCACTCTTGTTATAACAACTTGGGGTAAAAGTGAGAATCTTGTTAGTTTGTGTGATTTGATTATAATTGGATGAATATGATGATTCAATTGATGATATATTGTGACTAATTGTTATTGCATATTAGTGTTGAATTGTCATCTTCGTACTTGATCATTGCACATATATGTTTGTATTGGTGTTGTACCACTGCTATGATGAAACTTAATGTTGTTGAAAGGAAACAAGAAATGAGTCACATGTCCATGGCGAATTCATTGAGTGGAAATAGAGAACGGGCAACACATATGTCACACCCTGAGGCTATCCCCTGGACGCAGACACAGGACCTAGGATCACAAGTGACCCCAAGCTAACCCTGCTGGCATATCATAAGCAAACTAAAGTAAACTAAAGTAATAAATACCATGTGGAAGCTAATCATGGGATAATCTGACATGATGGGGAAATACCCATATGCTATCTGAATAAACATTCTGAGAAGAGTTTAATAACAACTGAAGATCAAACTCAAAACTAAGACCGAAAGTATCTATGTTTGAAATAAGCCTCTAACTTACTAGAAGTGCTGGGACATGCCCCAGCTAAGTCTAGCAAAACTGAAATTAAAGACTAAAATCAAAAGAAAACATGTCTGACGTCCTCGAGAAATAAGGACTACCACTGATGCTGCTGAACTAGAGATCGGGAACCGATCTATGCGTGATCCGGAAGCTGAAGACCTGAACCTACATCACGAGAAGATGTAGCGCAGAGTATGTGTCAGTACTTGAAAGGTACTGAGCATGCAGGATAGAGTAAATCTGAATAATAATCATAACTGAACCAAAGCATATACTGAGTAATGATATGATATAAGCATGATACTAAACTGAGAATACTAAACATGAAATAACTGCATGCAATGACCAAGTTCATAACATGTTAAGACTGAATATTGAACTGATAACATGGTCAATGCAATAGAATCTGACTGAACTATGGGACCTACTAATGACCGACATAAAACCAAATGAGCTAAATGTGGAGTCCGATGTATACGCCCCATCGAGAGGAACCAATATACCCTGCCAGAGGTATAAAGGCATGACTGGCGTGATCACAAAAATGTTTCCCACAAAGGGGACTTACTAATAACGATCAAATATACTTCTTGAAAAGAAATATAAACGATTGTATGCAATATATTTACCCAACTATGAGTCGGGGTCGATCCCACAGAGAATATGGAAGAATATTGTCAATAGCAAATATTTAACTCAATAGTCGTTATATAAAAATGGGGGGGGGGGGATTTAAATTGAAATAAAATAAAAACAATAAAAAGATAGCTTTGAACTAAGTATTTATTTATATTTAGATTATTAAAACTAGGAATGTGTTCCCCACAAGCTCATACCGTAGTAATCTTAATAATAGTAATCCTTTTCTAGTGTATTACATGCAAAGTGATAAGTTGTCCGGCATCTAGAGAATTTCACCCCGCACCTTGGTCCGGCTACGTGTGTATAATTTACTAACTCTTACCTTTACCTCATATTAGACATCATAATCGATGTTTGACTTAGCAATTACT
This sequence comes from Solanum stenotomum, assembly GCF_019186545.1. Taxonomy (NCBI): domain Eukaryota; kingdom Viridiplantae; phylum Streptophyta; class Magnoliopsida; order Solanales; family Solanaceae; genus Solanum; species Solanum stenotomum. Next base: position 56,803,395 of record NC_064285.1, on the reverse strand, counting down.
TCGCACCAATCGACACTAGACTATTAGATAGTATCACACTAAATCTATGTTGATAATTCTTTTCTTGTTGATTATCTCCTTGGTCAGGCAAGTAGCAACAAGGCGAGTTCTAACGTTGGCCACCGTTAAAAAGACTTCTAGACGAAAGAATTATCAATGCATGCTTCAACACTATTCACAAATTACTTAGTTATTATTCATACTTTGTTAATCCCTTATGGTTCCCACAACCCTAGTTATGAAAGTTAGCTACTCATTATCTCAAAAACACAATCAAAATTTATTAAAATAAATATGCTTGTGTTAATCATAAAAAGTTAAGAACAATAGCTAGACTATCTTTTATTAATCATGAATACAAATAAATAATAAAGGAGAAGAAAGAATAAACCACAATTCTCCGGCCTCCACGGCGACTCTTCCAAAGTTCCTAAGGTAGAAGAAAATTTATATTGTATCTTGTATCTTGGTTCTTGGCCTCCCTCCCTTCCTAATNTAAGAACAATAGCTAGACTATCTTTTATTAATCATGAATACAAATAAATAATAAAGGAGAAGAAAGAATAAACCACAATTCTCCGGCCTCCACGGCGGCTCTTCCAAAGTTCCTAAGGTAGAAGAAAATTTATATTGTGTCTTGTATCTTGGTTCTTGGCCTCCCTCCCTTCCTAATAATTATTTCTATGCACTATTTATAGATGTAGGAAACCCTAAATAAAATAATTAGTCCCAATTAAATTAGGAATCAAAAATCAAAAGGAATTGGATTCCTTTTTATTTTCAGCGTGAACAGTAACCGACCGCCTCACAATTGGTTGTTGCATTCACTTGCTGCCACGTGTACAGTAGAGCCAACTTGAAAATTTTCAATTGCAGCCGCCTTTTCCTTATATATATAAATATATTATTTTATTAAATTTAATCCATTAAGCTGTCTGCTTGATTTCCTTCTTCAACCTTCAATATTTAATTCGTTTTAGCTCCAAACTTCTTTATTTTTCCACCAATTTAATCCTACAAATAAAATACACAATTTAGCACAATTCATAAAATTTATTCTCAAAAAGAACAAATATAAATAATAAATGTAAGAAAATAATGATTAAAAATATGTATTTTTAGCCTCACATAACTTACAACCTATGGGGCACGTAGTTCTGGGACTAGCGGGTGACTGACCCTAGTCCACTCGGTATTAAGTCTTCTCCCAACTGATTATGAAATTTAGCAATTTATAACTGAAATGCTGAAAATTCTAGATAGCTCAAATACTCACATGCTAACTGAAAATGCAACATTAATGTACTTATAATGAAACATTTATAACAAGAGCATGTATAACTGCTTGATCTGACCCAGCATGTGCAATTCATGAACTAAAAGAACTACATACCTTGGTTTCTGAAATTATGAAGGAGTTTATACTAAAACATGCTAAAGATCATGATATACTAATTAGGGATAGTAAAGTAACTAATTCATGATAATCTGCTGAAATTCTAGAAACCCTATGTTTAGTTGATAATAAGGGAATCAAGAATCTGACTGAATTCTATGGACCTAATGGGTGAAAGGAACCCACTAGTAAAATCCCACATACCTGGTGATGAATTGCACAGAGAAATTTTTCAATTTCGGGGCTGGAACTGATGGAAACTCGTTGTGTTCTTGGGAAGGGTTTGGTCGCCTCTTTCTCCTCTTTGCGTTCTAAGTTTTATGAATTTTGGTGAATGATCTGACTTGGCTAAGTTCCACTTATGTTTCTAGGCCGAAACTGGCCAAAACTACGTAGTTTAGGGTCCAACGCATAGGGAAAATACCAAACGATCCCTGACTTAACTGTTGTCGGGGTCACCAACCGACCAGACCGACGGACCGTGAATTGACCGACAGTACATGCTAGTCGACCGTCATTATTTAGGGTATCAATCCACAGTCTGTGGCCTGGCCTAGGGTCCGTAGGTCCAGCCGTGGGTCGACACTTAGAGAAATTTTTGGACTGTTTCTGGGGAGGGCTACAAATGACCATCCACGGACCACCAGCACGGACCAGGGGTCACCCTACGGTCCGTAGGTGGTGCTCGTTGGTGGCACCTGTAGCTTCTGAAATCTGCAATGTGGTCTGTCTTGGATACGGGGTGTTACATTATCTCCCCTTTGGTAACAATCGTCCTCGAATTAAGACTAAACTATCTGAAATGGAGGGAAAGAGTTGCACCCTACCACAAAAAATACTAAAACTGATTTCTGATTGAACTAAGTTCCAAGAACATGCAAATACGGTGAAAATGCAAGTACAAACTGAAGGAACATGATAATAAGTTTGAATTTATGCATAAATGACTGAAAAACTGAAGAGGAACTAATACCTCAAGCTGGAGCGGAATCAGAAGGAAAGAGGTGAGGATACTTGGCCTTCATAGCTGCTTCTGCTTCCCAAGTAGCTCCATCTAAGAACTGACTCCTCCACAAAACCTTAACTGAAGCGACTTCTTTGTTTCTCAACCTTCAAACCTGACGATCAAGAATATCAACTGGCACATCCTCAAAAGTGAGACTATCTTTTACAACCACACTTTCTAAAGGTACGATGGATGTTGGATCACCTACACACTTCTTCAACAACAAAAATTGAAAAACCGGATGCACTGCTGCTAGTTCTCCTAGCAACTCTAACTCATAAGCCACCTTTCTAGTCCTTTTCAGAATCTTGTAAGGGCCTACATATCTAGGACTAAGCTTTCCTTTCTTGCCAAACCTCATCACCCCCTTCATAAGTGACACTTTCAAGAAAACCCAATCATCAACTTGGAATTCTAATTCCCTTCTCCTTACGTCTGCATAAGAATTCTGGCAACTCTAGGCTTTCTTAAGTCTATCTCTAATGAGTTGCACTTTATCCATAGCATCATGAACTGAATATGGCCCTATCAAGGCTGCTTCACCTACTCATCCATCTTAGGAACACATAAGCGACCATCTCCCCCTTGGGAGAAAACCTCTACTTTTTGCTGATGAACTGCACCTTCCAACTGAAGCAGTATAGGATCACTATCTTCTTTTTACTTAACCTCCACTACCAATGAAGATTATGATCTATCCTAGGTTATCACACTACTATCTGGCATGTCTGTAAGACCAACTCCTAAGCGAGCAAGCCGATGAACATCTTTTGCTAATTCCTTCCTTTCTTCCCCAACATGTACTACATTACCCATAGATATCATCTTTCTGGTCTTAAGGTAAGAGATAAATCGACCTACAGACATTGAACTCTACCTTTCCATTCTAAGACTGGCTCGTTTGGAAACTAAAACCGAATGATCTTAGTTCTACAATCGACTAAGGCATAACATGAATGTAACCAATCTATGCCTAGATTGATATCGAAATCTACCATTTCTAACTTTACAAGGTTTGCTGAGGTGTTTTTCTGAGAGACTCTGACATGGCAATTTATGTATACCCGTCTAGCAATAATTGGGTCACCAACTGGAGTAGAGACTGAGAAGGGTTCTAAAAGAGTTTTTGGACTGACACCTAAGTTTACTGCTATATAGGGAGATACAAAAGAAAGAGTAGCTCATGTATCTAACAACGCATAAACATCTAAAAGAAAGACTTGTAACGTACCAGTGATCACATCAGGAGAATCTTTCTGGTCCTGGCGAGTGTAGAGAGCATGGAACCTGTTTTGGCGTTGATTACCACCTGTACCAAATGACACACCCTGCTGAGTTGGGTGACCTATCGGTGCTGCTAGAACTGTAGACTGAGCCTTATTATTGTTATCTTCTTGACCCTGCCTGGCAGAAGGGCAATTCTTCACCCTATGACCAGACTGACCACACCCAAAGCATCATTCCTTGCTTGCAAGACACTCGTCCGGATGGTTCTTACCACACCTTGGACAAGTTGGATAAGTCTTATTTCATGAAACACTTCCCTGAGACTTAGAGCCTGGTGCCCTACTATTCTGATCTTGTCGAAACTGTGAGTGATTTCCACCACCCGATTTCTGTTGAGAGTACTCATAGTTCCCTGTTCTAGCTTTCTTGTTGACCTTAGTTATTTCCCTAAGCTTATCTCCCTCAAATTGCTGATTGTTCTAATTAATCATACTCTGAGCCAAAAGTTGGATAGCATTCTGAAACTCTGCTGAAGCGACCCTTTTTAAAGAGACTTAACTTATACTTGCGACACTTAAGAGCGATTAACGAGGGCATACTAATTTTAATCTAGTAGAGATTAGATGCATAATGACCTCTGAAAAGTAATTTAAGCAAATAACCGACGAGCTTTTCATGTATATATAATATCCTCACACTCAAGGATGAAATAACAAGAATATTACAAGCTTCCGAGTACCGAAATCAGCCTGCTCATGCTTCACACAAACATTCGAAAGTAATACTAGATTTAGGATATTACAAGACTTGGGTTTACACACCCCAAAAAGAACAAAACATATAATCATATTTATATTACAATTCATGGTTACATGATCAAATCATCCCTCAAAATCCCATGTAAATATACAACACATAGAATATGTACAAGTCCCAAGGTTTATACAAAATATAGATGTCTATATGCAAATGTGATCTTCCTTAAGGCTCTCAAAACATCCATCTCCAATGGCCAGCTTCAAGCATCATCTCGAACAGCCCTTACGATAGAAACAACTATCGCTAAACATATAGCTTAGTGGTGTAAAAACTATAGGTTTGGAGCCCTCAAATTCAGCAAGTTATCATTCTCAAGTCAAGGGTAGCATAATTGAACATAATAAATAAATCAAGTAAATAATATATAAAGAGTATCAAGTTTTATATTTAAAGATCCAAATGTCAAGAACGCTCATAGCACAGTTTTTCTAAGAGATTCAACAACAAGGCTCGCCCAATATATACATCATGTCGTCACACCAAGCACAAGAAGGTATCAAGAAGGGTCAAAACTCAATAATCAAGAGAACTAAGAACCATATTAAAAATGGTTTTCTAGTTCGTACTTAAAATGGACAACTTCCATTCTTAAGACGGACTAAAAATCCAGAGTCAAGATGGTAAATGATCCGCGAATCAAGAGGCATGCCAAGAGTGACAAAGTCACAGCCACAAGAAGGAAAAGGTCCCAACAAGAGTGCCAAATGATCAAACAATCCGTACAAGTGGGCAAATTACACAAACGTCTTTAATGTATTAAAGAATACCAATACGGCAATGCAAAGTGACAAGAGGTAACCAAGGTACCAAAGTAAACTTTCAGATATACCAGCAGGTAAAAAGAGTACAAGTATAAGTTTATACACAAACCTCACTTCTTTAGCACAAAAACAGTCCAACACAACTTCACGAGTTCAAATCGTAGACCAACCAGCATATCAAAGTCTTCAACTCGTACACGAGGATATACAACCTTAAAAAATGAATTCAATAACTTATTTACTTTCTAGTAGCTCAATAATGATGGTGTAACATAGGGTTATCATCACAAGTAAGCCTAGCCTGTACAAATACGACTATACTCCAAAAACAAAAATACTACGCAATAAAAGCACTTCATGTCGCAACTTAGATTTGAAATAGAAAACGGCCAAAATGGAATTTATATCCTTCATAAAAGATGTAGGTACATCTCTTAAGCTTGCAAATAATCAAGAATCACCACAAAATACGCTTTGTACAAAAAGATATAATCAAAACACTAACAGTTGAACATACAGGATTTCAAATTCCAGAATCTGGAAAGAACATGTCATATGTTGCGTCCCTTATTTCGTAGTCATAAAAGCTAAATTAGAGTTTACCATAAACAGAAGAGTTCTAGGTATAGGAATCAGCTTTTTAAATCATATTTATTCACCAAAAAAGGAGTTCTACAGAACGAGAAATTCTAAAAGTACAAAACACTACTCAGCTAAAAAAACCAAGTTTTGATTACTCACCAAAAGGTAGGATTGTCTCGACTTCCAGCTAGAAGGACCAAGGTTTTCTCTTGTGATTTTGATGAACAACTGGTTAGAAAATGTTCTTAGGTTCTTGGACTTTAGTTTCAAACGAAAATCACAAGAGGAGGTGTGATAATATAGTCTTAAGAATGATGCTTAGGCACATATACAACTGTCACTAAAAGGTGCTGCCCCAAATTATTGCTGCCCAAAATGTATACATATACACCTATATGTATATAATTGATACCAACACTTTCAATTCATATGAAATTTTAATTTAAAAAATTACGTAAATACCCCCATACAAAACCTTAAATTACAAGCACAATTTATTTTAAGCAAGATTGCAAATATCACAAAATTTCAACTTCCCAAAATAAGAGTAAAACATATTGTAGTAATTAAGAAATGATTCATCGACATGCAAGAGTTGGTCTAGTATTTTAGGGGTGTTACATCTGCATTCGAAACCTCATGGTCTGGGACTGGAGGGACTGCGTTAGTGTTACGTACATTAACATTCTGTGGGTAAGCTCTACGAGGAGGCATGATTTGAAACACATAATGTTGGATTAGAAACGAGAAGTTGGATCATACCTCACACACGATAAAAGTAGCAAGAAAGTGAAGTTTTCCTAAAACACCTTATAGCCACCTTCTTATTAGATGTGGTGCACTTCATACCCATGAAAAGGACTCTACTTAGTGCGTCTTTTCAGACATCCTAGGACACTTAAACTTAACGCTTTGATAAGACGCGAACACGGGACCTAGGATCACGAGTGACCCCAAGCTAACCCTGCTGGCATATCATAAGCAAACTAAAGTAAACTGAAGCAATAAATACTGTGTGGACACTAATCATGAGATAATCTGAAATTATGGGGAAATACCCATATACTATCTGAATAAAAAATTCGAGAAGGGTTTAATAACAACTGAAGATGAAAATCAAAACTAAGACTGAAACTATCCATGTCTGAAATAAGCCTCTAATTGACTAGAAGTGTTGGGGCATGCCCCAGCTAAGTCTAGCAAAACTGAAACTAAAGACTAAAATCAAAAGAAAACATGTCTGACGTCCTCGAGAAATAAGGACTCACCACTGATGCTACTGAATTGGAGATCGAGAACCAATCTATGCGTGATCTGGAAGCTAAGGACCTGACCCTACATCACGAGAAGATGTAGCGCAGAGTATGCGTCAGTACTTGAAAGCTACTGAGCATGCAGGATAGAGTAAAGTTGAATAATAATCATAACTGAACCAATGCATATACTGAGCAATGATATGATATAAGCATGATACTACACTGAAACTATTGAACATGAAATAACTTAATGCAATGACCAAGTTCATAACATGTTGAGACTGAATACTAAACTTATAACATGGTCAATGCAATAGAATCTGACTGAACTGTGGGAGCTACAAATGACCGAAATAAAACCACATGAGCTAAATGTGGAGTCTGATGTATACTCCCTATCGAGAGGACCCAATATATTCTTCCAGAGGTATAAAAGCATGACTGGCGTGATCACAAAAATGTTGCCCACAGAGGGGATTTACAACCTATGAGGCACGTAGTTCTGGGACTTACGGGTGACTGACCCTAGTCCACTCGGTATTAAGTCTTCTCCCAACTGATTATGTAATTTAGCAATTTATAACTGAAATGCTGAAAATTCTGGATAGCTAAAATACTGACATGCTAACTGAAAATGCAACATTAATGTACTTACAATAAAACATTTATAACTGGAGCATGTATAACTGCTTGATCCGACCTAGCATGTGTAATTCATGAACTAAAAGAACTACATACCTAGGGTTCTGAAACTATGAAGGAGTTTATACTAAAACATACTAAAGATCATGATATACTTATTAGGAATAGTAAAGTAACTAATTCATGATAATCTGCTGAAATTCTAGAAACCCTAGGTCGAGTTGATAATAAGGGAATCAAGAATCTGACTAAATTATAGGGACCTAATGGGCGAAAGGAACCTACTAGTGAAATCCCACATACTTGGTGATGAATTATACGGAGAAATCTTTCTATTTCGGGGTGGAACTGATGAAAACTCGTTGTGTTCTTGGGAAGGGTTTGGTCGCCTCTTTCTCCTCTTTGCGTTCTACATTTTATGAATTTTGGTGAATGATCTAACTTGAGTAAGTTCCACTTATGTTTCTAGGCTAAAACTGACCAAAACTACGTAGTTTAAGGGTTAAACGACGTAGTTTAGGGGTCCAACGCATAGGGAAAAGACCAAACGACCCCTGACTTAATTGTTGTCGGGGTCACCGACGGACCGTGGATTGACAGGACGGATCGTGGATTGACCGTCGGTCCATGCTGGTCGGTCGTCGTTTGGCGACTGGGACTGAAATTTGGGGTATCGATCCACAGACCAGGACCACGGTCCGTGTCCTGGCCTACGGTCCGTAGGTCCGGCCGTGGGTCAACACTTAGAGAAATTTTGGACTGTTTCTGGGGAGGCTACAGGTGACCATACACGGACCACCAGCACGGATCGTGGTTCACCCTACGGTCCATAGGTGATGCCCGTTGATGGAACCTGTAGCTTCTGAAATCTACAATTTGGTCTGTCTAGGATACGGGGTGTTACAACATCCATGGCGAATTCATTGAAATAAAATAAGGATCAACCCATATGCCCGTGACAGAAGCATGGACTGAAGAGTTTCTCATGGGTTCAAGACTGAGAGACAACAGATGTTTATCATTAGGACAAATATGCATCACTCTATATAACATTGCACTTCATTTGATTCTCGTCAGTTGCGATTGTTGATATGTTATTGTGGCTATTGAATTATATGATACAGTGGTGATTTTTATTACTCATGTTCAGGTGCAATTTTTGATGTCCTTAATGAGCTTTGTGGTATGGATTGAAAACTGTTAGATTGGGCTGATTTTTTCTTACAGGTTGTAGTTGAGGAGGTTCTATTGGAGTGGATGAGTACTTGTGTTCAATATTGCTTTACCTAGAGTTAGTTGTTTGCTTGCTAAGAACTGTGTTATTTGGTACTTACTCCCTTTCTTCTACATTTGTGTAGGTTACGAATCTGAATCATCTTGATTACTCTTTTTTCTCTTCTATGTCTGAGGCAACAGTTGAAGAGTTTATGAGCTAGTTGCTTGTCATTTCAGCGGACACCTCCTACTCTTTTATTATGTTCTTGTTCTATTATAGAAACAAAGACATTCAGACTTGTATTTCTTTGAATCTAACGTAATACTTAGAAGCTTGTACAAGTGACAACCAGGTTTTGGAGTTATATTTGAGTTATGTTATGTTATCCACGTGTGTTGTTGAGATTATGTTATTTTTTTATTCTGATTTACTTTCCCATTTATCTCTTAATTTGGGTTTTAAGCTGGCTTGTCTTGGTGGGATAAGACAAGTGTCATCACGTCCGTTTTTGGATCGTGCCGCTCGATCTTTTCACTTTGAAGTTAATAAAAAATTGATGAAAATAAAATATTGGAAGTTTAAATTCTGACCAAAAAGGAAAGCAACCACCAAAGAAAAGTTATTACAACATATGGAAATACCACCAATTACTTATTTGTATGGTTACCTTATATCTTTTGCCATAACTGATTTTTATAACGTGTTCTGAAACTAGAAAATAAGAAGAAGAATAAAGTAGAAAAAAGAGAGACGAAGTCATTTTATTTCTTTTGAATAATTAACTTATAATGAAGAAAACCTCTTCATTTTTAGCAAAAAAGGGACTTAGCCCCTAGCTTAGATTTCTAAGTTTTCTCCAAGGAAATATAATAAATATTTACTATAACACAATAAATATATTTATAATAATAATTGAACTTTAAATGTCACTCAATTTTATAAATTACTACTACAGTTTAAATCGGAACTCGAACTTAGCTTGAATGTAATTGATTAATAATGAATACACCATAGAGCTTCCAAAGGGAAAAAGAGAGAGAAAAAAAATATATATTAGCAATAAATTCAAAAGGCTTGTGTAAGTTAAATTCCATTAATTTTTGAATTCTTAAATATAAAAGGGAAAATTACAGAAATCACATACTTTTAAGGCAAAATTACAATCTATCCCTTAAAAGTTTATAATTACAGAAATCTCTCAAACAGATACAATAATATAAGCGCTGATACATTAATCTGATGCGCGAGATACATTATCGTTAAGTAAGATACATTACATTTTATACATGATACACTAATCTGATGTACATTTTATACATGATACACTAATGTGATGCGCGAGATACACTAATCTGATGCGCGAAAATGAAGAATTTTGGAAATTTGTAAAACTTATAGGGGATAATGGTAAAAGTTTATAATTACAGAAATCTCTCAAACAGATACAATAATATAAGCGCTGATACATTAATCTGATGTGCGAGATACATTATCGTTAAGTAAGATACATTACATTTTATACATGATACACTAATCTGATGTACATTTTATACATAATACACTAATCTGATGCGCGAGATACACTAATCTGATGCGCGAAAATGAAGAATTTTGGAAATTTGTTAAACTTATAGGGGATAATGGTAATAAGTAAACTAAAATGTGGAATTTCTGTAATTTTTCCAATATAAAATTATATTTACATTGCACATCACCCATAAAGTAGTCTTAGATTTAAAATAGGGAAAAGAGCCTGATATACCACTCAATTTTGCCATTTGGAGCTGATATGTCCCTCGTTATGAAAGTGACTCATATATACCCTTACTGTTATACAAACGGTTCACATATACCCCTACCATTACAAAATGAGTTCACATATACCCTTCATTTAACGGAAGTGAAAAAATTAGTTTTAAATTTATATTTTTTACTTTTGATTTTTACAAAAAATTATTTAGGGGTATATATGATTTTTCTAGCAAATTTCAAGGTATATTTTAATGTTTTTCAGACATAAATTATTTTTTGACTTTTTGATTATCATTATTTGAGTTTCTTATTCTTATTTTATTTTTTCTTTCATTCCTTAGTGTAAAGAAAAAAATTTAAAACTATTTTTTCGGATATATTGTAATTTAGTTTTTGTATTTGAAGAAAAAAAATTGGGTCATCTATAATAAATTTTACAAGAATATTAGCAAATCTTAAATAAATTTGACCATCAAAATAATAAATCTAAATTAGTCATTGAAACAAAAAAATGTTTAAAAAAATAGTATATGTTTGAGGAGGATTAAATATACCCATATGGGATTATATTTTTTAAAAAATAATTAAAAAATTAAACTAAAATTAATTTTTTCACTTCCGTTAGAGGAAAAGGGTATATGTGAGTCATTTGTATAACAGTAGGGGTATATATGTGTCACTTTTATAACGAGGGGTATATCAGTTCTAAATGACAAAGTTGAAGGGTATATCGGACCCTTTTCCCTTTAAAATATGACTAAGAATTTGATTACATCGAGTAAAGAAGGATAAAATTATAAATATATTTGTACTAGTAATTATAACTATCAAAAACTAACATTTTATATTGATTTACTTAATATTAAGCAATACATTGTAAATATTCTAGAAAAGTCATTTCCTCTGAGCATATGACTTTTTTTATATTTGTCTGAAAAGTTTCATGGAATTTGAGATGATAAGCTCTTTTAAGTAATTTTATTCTAATCCTAGAAATTTCATAAGACTCGTTTAAGAAAAAAAAAAAATTTGTAATAAAAAAAAAATATCCTAAACTCAAATTCGATATATTTAATTAAAGATAAGTAATCATATACCTTCTACCACAATCCTTTCTTTCTCAAACAAAGTCAATTTAGATAAGTGTGGTAAGATATAATCTAAATTATTTCATGTCAATGGTTTAGTTAGATTTGGTTAGGTATCCATTTCTGATAATGCCAATTTGTGACCACTAGGTATTTTCAAAATGCAACTGTCAAAACCTAATAAAGATTTAGTAAACAATATTTTATTGGTAGTTTACTCCTAGTGCTACAATGGAATTCCAATTGCACCTAATTTTCTAACTAACTTGCATTGGAGCTAAAAATGTGAGGCTAGGGTTTCTTCGAACGGAGGTAGGTTAAGATTTTAACGTCAATGAAAGATTTTTTTTCCCGAATGGACTTGTTTATGATATACTATGTATATTGAGAATGTATATATGTATATTGTGTGCCATATGTTGGGGTATTATGATATACCATATCTATTTTTTCATGTTTTACTTGATATATGATTATTTGAACGTCCTTACATACTAGATATAATGTTATACTCGTCGATTTCATGTGCATTGTAAAAAATGAGCTGTTTGAACTAGTTCACAAAGACTTTTTCCTCTATTTTTTGTTACTACTCTATAGTCCAAACAACATTTATTTTTGTTAAGACTTGTATATTGACTCTGTAGTCTTTATTAGTGGCTCATATGACTTGTAGCATCAGACTCAAAAGAGGTAAATTTAATAGTTTTGCACTTATTTTTTTCTGCTTTTTACTTGCTTTTGAACATTTACCCTATTTTTCATTAAAGTGATTAGTAGATTCATTTTCACGATTTAAACTCGAAAGGATATAATAGAAAAAAGACAAACAACTATTATTTCGTCCACAAACTAGTCCAATGGAACCCACCCCTACCCACTTCACCTACTCCAAGTACTATTGGAGTTGATCTATTCAATGTGGTCATCGCAATTTTTTAAAAGAAAATTCCTTGGAAAATCTAATAATTCCATAAGTATGTTTGAAAATCATAAAAGTATGATTGATCTGAGGCTAGAGCCTGGTTTATGGGTTTGCGGAAATCTAACTGAGATATTTGACTGTAAATTTGATTATTATTATAATATTAATTTAAAATCAATATATTAATAAACTTTAAGTTTTGAATTCATCTCGCAGCATCTTTCTAATTAAAACAAAATTGTTCACCGGCTTAATAAAACAAACCATTTTGTAATAATTTAAACTTGCATTTGTGTCACATTTGACTTACTACTTTTGCTAATACTCTTTCTATCCAACAATAGTTGTCTACTATTAAATTAACATACACTTTAAGAAATAATAAACAATAGGGTGATATTTACTATATTACCCTTTAAATATATTAAATCTAATGCTTTTGAAAATGCATTAGATATTTAATAGTATTTAATATCGAGGATAAAATAGACACAAAAGGGTAAATTATCTCTAGATTTTTCAAATTGAACAAGTATTATTGGACAACTATTTTTAGTGTAGTGAACAAGTAAAAATGGATGGAGGGAGAGGAAGTATTTACATAGCACAAGTTACACAACAAATTTGCAAGTGAAGAAATTAACGTTTACTACATTTTCTCAAGAATCAAATGACTCCATCAAAACAAAGATAGTAAATAAGTAAATTATAAAACTCAAATAACAACAACAATTACAACAAAAAAAACACAACACAAGCTAAGTTTATATACTTGAGAGAAGAAAAGAGAAATACTTTTCTTGTGAATCTTTATTTTACTTCATGCACCCGTTACACATGAAAACATTCTATGACTTGTAAATCTCACAAATTGTTTATCCTTTTGAGTATAATAAACACTCTTTTCCGGTGCGCGAACTGATTGAGTACGTCGGTATTCTGGATAATTCTCTACACCATAATCATAATCTTTACGATTAGTATATTCTGGATAAAAATCTTCAATATTATGAATATTGTTAGTTTCTGAGGAGAGGGATTTGTATTTGCGAATAGTTTTGTTCCTTTTGAATGTCTTGCATACTAATGGAATTAGACCTTCCATGTGTATACAAGATTTGGAACTTGATGAAAGAGAATTTGGAGAAGAGAGAATTATATTACTTGTTGTCAAGAGTTTAATATGATGTATGTTGGGTTTGGTTTGGTGGGTGAGTATATATGATGTAAAGTTTTCTTTCTTTAAAATAATAAATATCTCTCTTTTTAAGCATTTCTTTTCAAACCAATATATTGGTTGGCACACGTAAATGTTTGTTTGACTTGAGTAAGAGAAAATCCAAAAGTTGGGTTTTCGTGTGGGGCTTTTGGTACTCTTTTCGTTTTTAAAAAAAATGATTTAGTTTGATTTGATACTTTAATTTTATAATTTTAAATTAAAATTATGTCAAATATATCTAATGTTATTTAATATTATAGTCTTAAACATAGGGATGACAATGGGGCGGGGCATATGCGGGGCGGGGTGGGTTTAAGGCTATGTGGGGCGGGGCGGGTGTAAGGTTGTGCGGGGCGGATTGAAGTGGGTTTTTTGAAAACTAACATGGGGCGGGGTGAGTTGTGGGTATATGTAATTTATGTGGGTTTGAACTTAATTTTAACTTTTTAATCTTATAAGAGTCATAAAACATTATTTATTAAGATAATTTCTTTAAACTACTACAATATTCAAGATAGTAAATGAAAATGGTACAATAAAAAATAAAACAATTTTTTACATGTTCCCAATTTACCTCTAAAAAATAATTTTTTAAGTCACTATCCTATTAAATTAATACAACTTAATGAAAAAATGAATTATATTTTTAGTATCAAACTTAACTAGAAAAAGAATGTATTAAAAATATTATGTGGTGCGGGTTCATGCAGGGTGGGTCTATGTGGGGCGGGGCGGGGCGGATAAAAAATTTTGACAGTTAAGCTCAACCCGCACCGCTCTATTGTCATCTCTACTTAAACATGTCACCTAGAAAGCTAAAATTAAAGTATTTCCAAAAAGGATAGAGGTCATTATTTTTTAAACAGACTAAAAAAAATGTAGATTATTCTTTTTTAAATGGAGGAAGAGAGTATATTTTACTCCCTTCTTTCGAAAATATTTTTCATTATTGTTCATCTAATAGTCAAAGAACATGAACTTTCAGCAATATTTCAAAACATATTTTATTTATATCATATTTTAGAAAAAATGTAATTATAATATTTTGTATAGTTTTTAAATATTTAAAATTTTAATTTTAAGATAATCTAATTTAGAATTGAAAAATAATCAAACTGACTCTCGAAAAGTAAAACGCGACAATTGTTTTGAAATGGTGGGAGTCTTATTCAGTGTGAGATGCATGTATTGCATAAAAATCAATTTATTTTGTTGAATAAGTCAATTTTTTTATGATTTGAAGTGACTTGCGTGTGAAAACTCAAAAAAAGAAGTTATATATATTATAATAAAAAATTAAGTTAAGTGAATTTACTAAATAAATTCATATAATTAAATGATCTCAATATTCCAATTATAAATTACAGGGAGTGTGTTGATCATACTAGATTATTTCTTCTAAAGACTAGTCAATAAAAGCTCTTTGATCCACATTTTTCTTGTCCTGTTAGTTTCTGTCATATTGCACTATAATAATCAAATTGCCACTGAACAAATAACAAATTGACTAGTGGAAAAGCATTTTACATGAAATAAGAGGCAACTCATAAAATTCTAGAATATGTGGCAAAGTATAACAACCTCCCAATAATCTTTTTATTTAATACTCTCCCCGTTTTAAATAGAATAATCTATTTATCTTTTTGATCTGTTTCAAAGAAAATGATCCTTTTTTTTGCAGCACTTTAAATTTAATTTTCTACGCAGCATGTTTAAGACCATAAAATCAAAGGTGACATAACTTTAATTTAAGATTACAAAATTTCAAACGTCATCTTTATTTTTTTAAACTTCAAGTCAAGTCAAAACATGTCATATTTTTTTTTAACGGAGAGAATAATAAAATAGAAACAAAAACTCAAGTTTAACTACTCTATTGTTGGATTTATTTTACATAACTTGTTGATTTACTCTTCCTTGTATTTTATTTTATTAATCAAGTAGAATTAACAATAATATCTGTCTTTTATTGACCTGGTTCTGAATTGGTGTATTGTTTGGCTTGTCAATTTGTCTTGTAGCCATCTGTGTCAATGCTGGCTCTGGGCCACAACAATTATTTGACCCCTTAATTTTTTAGGAAACTCACTTATTCATGAAAATGAGTTATATATGTATTTTTTTTTAAAAAAATAAAAAATAAAAATCTATGTAACGTTAGATTTGAAAAGAAATTTGTTAGAGAGAAAGTGAAATCTCTTTTACCTTTCAATATGGGTATCTTGCGATAATTGAAAAAATGAAATAGTTTTTAGATAATTATTTTATTTTTTTGAGAAAAATTCATAGGCCACTTTTAAAATTTGGCCTCGTAATACTGATTATGATTTGTGATATTACATTTATTTCTCTTGTTTTGATTTTTTTTTTAAACAAAACTTTCAATCTATTTATTAATGATATAAAATGTTATAATCTCACTAGTTTACCCTTTTAAAAATAGTTCCTTATTGATTTTAGGCAGAATGGTCTGGAAGCCCTTGTATTTGTCACATTTTGTCACCTGAGCCCTTCCACTCACGACTTTGCCAACTGAACCCTCGAACCCACTGAAACCCAACATTTTAAACTTTTTTTGACCTGTTATTCCATGTGGCAAAAGTAGTTCAAGTGCGTGAATTATAGCCACTTTAGGAGCGTGAGATGCTTTTAAAAAGCCAATAATAGTCATTTTTGGCCATCTTCCTCAAATTCCCCTAATTTCTTCTTCAAATATCCAAAATTTCTTCTCTTTCTCACTCGTTTATCTCTCTTCAAAACTCTTCACTCCAAATTTCTTCTTGTTCTCCACAATTGATCATGCCCAGCCTATATTTTATTTTTATCGCCTTTTTCTTACTCATTAATCTTTTTGTTCTTCACAATGACTGTTTGTTTTTGCTATTGTGGGCTTCATGCTGAATTTAAGATATTAAGAACATCAACTAATTCAGGAAGAATGTTTTAGGGCTGTCAAAAATACTCAAATGGTAATGGATGTGGATTTTTTCGATGGGTTGATATGGCTGACTACATACCAAGAACAATACTACATGAAGAATCAATCAACAAATGTTCATCATGGAAGGCATGAAATTAGTTATTTTAATCTGAGTATTTCATTAACATTAAGTGGTAGTGTTAATGAAATAGCTCTGATACCATTTTTTTTTCATATTTCTTTTCATCCATAGCTCTGATACTATTTTTCGGTGCGGAACTGGTAGTTGAGGAATTCATGGAAGTGGTAGTGTGGTAGGTGAGTAATTTATTTTAAAGATTTTATTATAATATTTTTTTGCTAAGTGTCTTGATATTTCTTTAATATTAGGTGCGAAATTCATGGTAAAATGTAATAATATTTATTGTAATATTCTTACGATAGTTGTTTTAATCTGAATATTTCATTAATATTATTTATGATATATTCTAGATATAACATATCTTGGGTTCTTTGGTACATATATAAATTTTTCTCCATTAATTGTTCTAATAGTTTTATATCTTCCATAGATTCTATCCAATATTATAAATATTCGTAGTTCATTTTAATCTGAATTTATTTCTAAATCATATCATTCTATTCTTTCGAGATCTGAATCACGTAGGTCTATTTCATACAATTCTTGGTTCAATATATCTTCTGATTCGTCATCTTCAAATATCTTTTCCCATATTATTCTTCTTAATTCAATTATTTCTATATTTTTAAGTATATATAGGATTAAAGTTTCGTAGTTTTTTATCATTTCATCATGCACATATGTGGTCATGTTCGTTGTTATGCAGATTTTTTATTTTCAATTATTCCTTCCTATCATATCCATAATTGATTAAATTCATATTAGATCATTATGAACTAGATTATCTGTTTATCATGTTCTCCTGTCACTACTAGCATCGTACTTTAGCGGATACTTCCTTCTTATCAGTGCCTCGACTTTGTTTACTCCCCTAACGGCTTCCCTCGCCTACCGATTTCAACATTAGGATGACATAGTATAGAAGTTTTCTCTCTGTTTCCAGTGTGCTAATAAACTAGAAATCATGATTCAAATAATTCTAATACATAATAACTACCATAAATTTATTCAATCATATATCTGATATTCAAGAATATATGAATTAGTTCTGCATATTTTTTGAACAATATACTTTTGTCTCTTGCTTAGCCATGCTATCTGAAATATCTGATTGGATTTCAGATTTTTCCATTAGTATTTTAAATATTTATCTTAGTTGACAGAGTGTTTTTATGAAAGAGGATTTTTATTATCTTAGGCGTTGCCTGCCTTTTCATTTACATATATCTTCCTTTCTATAGAAAGGAAGTTTTTACTTTACAATCCTTCTTAATACTACACGTACACCTACTACTTAATAATGTGCCCAATATATAATATAATATAATATATCTACATTATGACACATCTACCTACTTTATGACACACTTTATGACTTTTTACATATATACTACACCTACTTTATGACACACTTTCGTGACTTTTTACATACTAATACTATTTACTTTTGCCATGTCTTCTTTTTCTTCATCTTTATCTTCTCTTCATCTTCTTATCTTATCTTTTAGGCTTCCGTCTTTATCTCTTATTCCAGCTGGACGTCTGGAATTATATTATCTTCTCCGTTGCATTTCGAACATATATGGTCAAGGTATTTGTGACCAATTAGCTTGCAATATCTGGTTAATAACTCTGCCGAAATAAATCCTACTTTTAGTGCTCATGTTTTAGGTCGTTCTTCTGGCTTAAGTAATGATAAAATCCATCTCTGGACTTCATCCATATCTGCTTTCCTTAGCTCCCTTGAATTGGAATAAATCATTAACTGATCTCTTGCATAGTAGCTCTATATAGCGTTTCCGTTTAAATAATTATTTGCTAGCTCTTGTATAATGGTTGATATACCAATTATTCTCTTATTGACATAAAAACTGGGTATCTCGCTTTTTTGTATCTCTGGTTGCTGTTCGATATCTTCCGGTATTATCATATCTTTTGTTAGTCCTATCTTTACCACTTGTATCAGAGGTTTTATTTCCTCGTATAATATCTCTGTTGTTGCCGTATAAAATTTTACATAGAATAAATTTCCCTTAGTAACTCTCTTATATGTAATAAATGCTTTATGTAGTTCAGATATTCCACTTAGTTCCTCTCCGTCATATGTATATACTGTATTTAATAGTCCATAGTTGTAACATGTCCTTACTAAGTTGGCGTTAGTTTTCGATTGTGCAATCAGTTTATTATAACCTTGTAATTTTTGGGTTAAATAATCCTGGTTGGGTTCTTAGGTTGTAGTAGATCTGGGTTTAAGGTTTAAAAATGTTTGGATTTTGTATATATTTTCTATATAAGTTCGCGTAATATGGTTATATGTTCTTTTGTAATGGTGTAGGCTATCCGCATATTTAGAAGTTTGTGGTTCTATAGTTAATGTGTTTTTTGGTGTTAGCCTCGGGGTAAATGGTTTTTCGAATAACTGGTTTAAGTTTGAATTCTTATGTTTTTCACTAACTCGTTGGCTTATACCTA
>NC_064285.1:56621436-56779368 GCF_019186545.1 Solanum stenotomum | reverse complement strand
CCAGAGATGGATTTTATCATTACTTATGCCAGAAGAACGACCTAAAATACGAGCACTAAAAGTAGGATTTATTTCGGCAGAGTTATTAACCAGATATTGCAAGCTAATTGATCACAAATACCTTGACCATATATGTTCGAAATGCAACAGAGAAGATAATATAATTCCAGACGTCCAGCTGGAATAAGAGATAAAGACGAAAGCCTAAAAGATAAGATAAGAAGATGAAGAGAAGATAAAGATGAAGAAAAAGAAGACATATGGCAAAAGTAAATAGTATTAGTATGTAAAAAGTCATGAAAGTGTGTCATAAAGTAGGTGTATTATATATGTAAAAATTAATAAAGTGTGTCATAAAATAAGTAGATGTGTCATAATGTAGATATACTATATTATATTATATATTAGGCACATTATTAAGTAGTAGGTGTGTGTGTAGTATTAAGAAGGATTGTAAAGTAAGAACTTCCTTCCTATATAAAGGAAGGTATATGTAAATGAAAAGGCAGGCAACGCCTAAGATAATAAAAATCCTCTTTCATAAAAACACTCTGTCAACTAAGATAAATATTTAAAATACTAATGGAAAAATCTGAAATCCAATCAGATATTTCAGATAGCATGGCTAAGCAAGAGGCAAAGGTATATTGTTCAAAAAATATGTAGAACTAATTTCATATATTCATAAATATCATATATATGATTGAATAAATTTATGTTAGCTATTATGTATTAGAATTATTTGAATCATGATTTCTAGTTTATTAGCACACTGGAAGCAGGGAGAAAACTTCTATACTATGCCATCCTAATGTTGAAACCAGTAGGCAAGGGAAGCCGTTAGGGGAGTAAACAAAGTCGAGGCGCTGATAAGAAGGAAGTATCCGCTAAAGTATGATGCTAGTAGTGACAGGAGAACATGATAAACAGATAATCTAGTTCATAATGATCTAATATGAATTTAATCAATTATGAATGTGATAGGAAGGAATAATTGAAAATAAAAAATCTGCATAACAACGAACATGACCACATACATGCATGATGAAATGATAAAAAACTACGAAACTTTAATCCTATATATACTTAAAAATATAGAAATAATTGAATTAAGAAGAATAATATGGAAAAAAATAGTTGAAGATGACGAATCAGAAGATATATTGAACCACCAATGGTATGAAATTGACCTACGTGATTTAGACCTCGAAAGAATAGAATGGTATGATTTAGAAATAAATTCAGATTAAAATGAACTACGAATATTTATAATATTGGATAGAATCTATCGAAGATATAAAACTATTAGAACAATTAATAGAGGAAAATTTATATATGTACCAAAGAACCCAAGATATGTTATATCTAGAATATATCATAAATAATATTAATGAAATATTCAGATTAAACAACTATCGGAAGAATGTTACAATAAATATTATTACATTTTACCATGAATTCCGCACCTAATATTAAAGAAATATCAAGACACTTAGCAAAATAATATTATAATAAATTTTTTAAAATAAATTACTCACCTACCACACTACCACTATTATACGAGGAAATAAAACCTCCGATACAAGTGGTAAAGATAAGACTAACAAAAGATATGATAATACCGGAAGATATCGAACAACAACCAGAGATACAAAAACCGAGATACCCAGTTTTTATACCAATAAGAGAACATGATTTAATAATGAAGGAAGCATGATCACATAACAGGCAAAAAATATAAAAACAGATAATCTAGTTCATAATGATCTAATATAAATTTATTCAATCATATATATGATATTCAAGAATATATAAAATTAGTTCCGCATATTTTTTGAATAATATACCATCATAGACAATGTCATTGAGAATTTAGCTAGGCAAAACATGAGCTTTGCTATGAAATATTATGTGTCTTGAGTGCTTGATGTGGACTAAATGTCTCGTTTGTAACTTTGTTCTTGTAGCTGCCTTTGAGTAACTGTAGCTCCACCCTTCCACCTTAGTCCATTGGGTTTGTAACCAAGATCGATATTGGTAGGCACTGAACTCTTCATTATAGCACAATGTAACACTCTATCAGTAGTTCTAGACTGTTAAAAGGCAATAATGATATTAGTTAGAGATTCAATAAAATCAAACTAAAGGTCCTTTAAGTGATAATACTTACCCTCTCTATCACACTACCATTTGCTCCAAATAGCACACCAAAACCAGTTGTTCTTGGCTTCTCTATTCTCGGCCTCTTATATCCGAAATTTGCACCACCCCTTTTAATGTTGCTACTCTTCTTTGAGTCACTAGTACTAGTAATTGACTGTTGAGTACTAAATTGACTTGTTGGTTGAACATCACTTGCAAAATTTACAGAAATATTTTGCAGCACTTCCACCAATAGCTATTGCAGCAGTAGTTGCACCTCCAGAAGCTGCTAAAGTAGTGGCTGGTCTTTTAGTAGTTGCACTACCACTTCCATCAGTACATGTTGCAGCAGTATTTGCACCTTTACAAGTTGCTGGAGTAGTGACTGGTCTTTTAGTAGCTGCACCACCACTTTCACCAGCGCAGTTAAACCTGCAGAAGCTACTGAAGTAGTTGCACCACCACTTCCACGAGTAGCACCACCAGTTACCCCTGTAGAAGTTGTTGAAGTAGTTGCACCACCACTTCCACTTGTAGCAGTTCTTGCAGTTCCAGTAGTATAGTCATTTTTCTACATACAAAATTTTTTCAAACTGAATTAAGAAGTATTGATAAAAATAAATTTCATTAACAAAGTTGAAGAAGTTAAAGCAAAACTTATACCAATTGGACATCCTTTCTTGTTATGTCCAAAATTCTTGCACAAAGAACATTTCATTTTTCTCCCCTTCCTTGTAGCCTTTCCAAACTTCTTCTTACAAGGCTCATCACTATATTTTGACCTTTTTTTCCTTGGTCTTCCTGGCATAGAAGTGATTTCAGGTGGCTCAATGGATGGTTTTGTGCTCTTGGGCCACATCTTCATGTTTGTCATAGGTTGAATAAACTTACTGTAGGCCTTTAAATATGTTTCCTTCTTGTACCAGTGATCAACAAATGACTCAACATCTAGATCCTTGTAATGCATTGCAGTAATTCCATGTGCACAAGAAATCCCCTTCAGTTTCCATGACCTACAACTACACACTTCCTTTTTTAGATTAACAACATGTTTATATGGTGGATCCTGAATCTCATAGCCATTATCTCTATTAAATTTAACCTCACATATGGCTGCATGTTCATCATTCTCACTAAGAATTTACATAGCCATAGGTGACACATTAGTTATCCATTTTTCAGAAAACTCCCTCATTTGAGTCATTCTTTCCATGACTTTGAATCTAATTTCCTCTAACATTGTGATGATTGATTTGAATCTAGCTGCCAAGATCCAACTATTGAATGTCTCACACATATTATTCTCAACTATGTCACACTTGCTATGTTCCTTGAATAATGCCCTACAACATGTCTCTTTATTGTACTTTAACAAAGCTTCCACAATACCTACTCCCAGCAGACTCATTTCATCAAGTTTTGAATGTAAATGAACTTCACATGGATCCTTGGCAACCTGCCAAAACTTTTTCCTCCTTTCTTTACCCCTCCATACCTTCTTCCAGTTGGCCCATATATGTCTAGCACACCATCTATGTCAACATTTGGCAATAAATCAACAAGTGCTAGGTTAAGACCCTATTAAAGAAAAAAGGCATGCCAAGGAAAAACAAAAGGAACATAAGTGTAACATAGAAATTGCTATAGCAAAGTAACAAAAAGACTACAAAGTGTTCTCATACCTCCTGCATATCATACATAACTGTGAGTCTGTCACGACCCAGACCGTCGTGATTGGCACCCACACAAACCCTCCGGTGGGAGAACCATTACTACAACTCAAACAAACAAATTTTATGAAAACTAAGATATTTAAAGATACGGAAGAAGGTTTAAATGACTATAAAAATGGAGTCCCCATAAACTCCAAGGTTTTAACAAATAATTAACCAAACTAATGCGGAAGAACAACTCCTAGAAGCTAAAAGTCATTGTACCAAAACTCTACTAACGACAAGTCTAATAACAAGGGGTACAAACTCGAAACTAAACAAACACCTTAAACAAATAGTCTGAGTACGAAAAAAGATGGACTTAAACAAGAAAGATCCATGGCAGCCTGAAAGAATGGCTCACCCTTAAATCCGGTCACGATCAATAGTCACTTAGCTGAGGTCTATCAATAGCTGCCTGAAGATGTCATGTACTCAATAAAGAACAAGCAAGTGCAATATCAATACACAACCACAGTGTACTGGTAGGATCACGTGGCTATCCCAATAAGTGAAACATATGCAAGTAACCACAACATTATAAAACAGGCATATACCGAACATATATAATATTAGTCATCTTTTTAGGATCAATGTAGCATCCCATGTTCTCATAATACACATTGGTTATCAATTTAGAGCAACATACAGTTTTCCAATATCAATCATCATTAGATATGAACGTAATCATCACAAGTAGATACACAACACAATTCAATGGTCCTCTCACGGAACCCAATTCAATGGTTCTCTCATGAAACCCACACCTAAACTGTTAGCAAACCAAAACGTGGTACCCGATCCAATGTTTATGCTAGAACGTGGGAACCGATCCCATATTATGACGAAACGTGGCAATCGGGCAACCAATCCATTCAACAAACCACAATCACAGTCACAATGTATATTCTCACAATCATACAACAAGAGGTGATTCATGGCAAACAATTATTCAGTTATCCTCATTTACGATTAGGGTGATCAATAATGCAACATTCGCATACATACATTCATTATAATGAGCAATTACAAACATATATCACACCAATATGAAATCATAACCATCACCTACCTCGAATCCAAGCTTGAATCCCCTAAGGCACTTGAATCTTCCCTTTTCGAATTCTTTTCGCTTGTTCTAGGTATATAAACAATTAATATACGCAAGGATCAATAATCAAATGTCTAATTACTCGGATTATAATCAACATTATCAACCCTAGGCCAACTCAAGATCCCATTACCCAAAATGGGTCTTTTCCCACCATCCAACCCTTCTAAAAACCCTTCCCCAACAATAATCACCCAAGAAACCAAGTTCTACGGATCGAAAAATGGATTCGGGGAGTGAAAACCTTACCTTTAGCCTCAAGAATGGTGAAAAATGTTCAAGAACTTGGCTGAGGTCGTCTTCTAGCTCTCAAAGGCGAAAAGTGCAGAATAAAACATTTTTGGGGTTTTATTTCCGACTTATGTCCTGTCTGTCCCGCTACAGCGGGACCCATTCCACTACAGCGGCATGTATGGAGACAGAATGCTGGGATTTGAGTTCCAAGCCCCCATTTCACAACACACCTTCATCCCACGACACTCAGAACATACCCGTTCACGCTAAGATCANTGAGGTCTATCAATAGCTGCCTGAAGATGTCATGTACTCAACAAAGAACAAGCAAGTGCAATATCAATACACAACCACAGTGTACTGGTAGGATCACGTGGCTATCCCAATAAGTGAAACATATGCAAGTAACCACAACATTATAAAACAGGCATATACCGAACATATAAAATATTAGTCATCTTTTCAGGATCAATGTAGCATCCCATGTTCTCATAATACACATTGGTTATCAATTTAGAGCAACATACAGTCTTCCAATATCAATCATTATTAGATATGAACGTAATCATCACAAGTAGATACACAACACAATTCAATGGTCCTCTCACGGAACCCAATTCAATGGTTCTCTCATGAAACCCACACCCAAACGGTTAGCAAACCAAAATGTGGTACCCGATCCAATGTTTATGCTGGAACGTGGCAACCGATCCCATATTTATGACGAAACATGGCAATCGGGCAACCAATCCATTCAACAAACCACAATCACAATCACAATGTATATTCTCACAATCATACAACAAGAGGTGATTCATGGCAAACAATTATTCAGTTATCCTCATTTACGATTAGGGTGATCAATAATGCAACATTCGCATACATACATTCATTATAATGAGCAATTACAAACATATATCACACCAATATGAAATCACAACCATCACCTACCTCGAATCCAAGCTTGAATCCCCTAAGGCACTTGAATCTTCCCTTTTCGAATTCTTTCCGCTTATTCTAGGTATATAAACAATTAATATACGCAAGGATCAATAATCAAATGTCTAATTACTCGAATTATAATCAACATTATCAACCCTAGGCCAACCCAAGATCCCATTACCCAAAATGGGTCTTTTCCCACCATCCAACCCTTCTAAAACCCTTCCCCAACAATAATCACCCAAGAAACCAAGTTCTACGGATCGAAAAATGGATTCGGGGAGTGAAAACCTTACCTTTAGCCTCAAGAATGGTGAAAAATGTTCAAGAACTCGGCTGAGGTCGTCTCCTAGCTCTCAAAGGCGAAAAGTGCAGAATAAAACATTTTTGGGGTTTTATTTCCGACTTATGTCCTGTTTGTCCCGCTACAGTGGGACCCATCCCACTACAGCGGCATGTACGGAGACAGAATGCTGGGATTTGAGTTCCAAGCCCCCATTTCACAACACACCTTCATCCCACGACACTCAGAACATACCCGTTCACGCTAAGATCAGTTTCGGGAGTTCTACTCACTCAAATTCAATTCTGTAAAGTCGCACGGGTTCCTAACGTCTTAGCTATCTACTCATATGATCAAAATCATAATTATATCACCCAATTGTTACCAGATTTCTTTAGACTCGCCTGACTCCAATTTCGTCCAAATCTGGACTAGGCTAGGAAATTCCAAGTTACTACTTAAAGTTTTCTGGCCCCAAAATTTTCTCCATTGGCTTTTCCCTAATAACGGAATCAGGTCGTTACAATAAATACCAATTTACCCATCACTCGTCCTTGAGTGATCAACTAGGAAAGACTGGCTAAAGTAAGGGTAGAGTAGTATCTGAATCGTCGAATTAGGGGATACTTGTCTCGCATGCCCTTCTTACCGAATCTCATTACCCCCTAAGGGTTTCACATTTTCAACCTCAAACCAACTAATTGAATACCTACACATCCTCCTTACAATGCCTCAATGAAGTCATCTCAATATTCGAGTGATAAATATTGTTGTATATAAACTTAACTAACAACAAAACGATTCCCAACAACCACCAAAATTGATCGTACACATGTCTACAACATGTTATCAAGGATCTTGACACAATCATCTGGACAAATCCTTGAGCACTTAAGCATGATAAAATTCCAAGTCAATACTCGCTACAAATAAAAGTGAACCTGAACCACCCAACACACACTCATAATACCCAAACAATCATAGTTCTTATCAACATCTCATTCTCACAACATAAATTTCCATAAGCTTAAGTTACAAAATTTTGGTCTTTAGACACCAGATACTTATTGAGGGATATGTCTAAGCATACAAACCCTCGAGCAACACTATCGAAATGCTAGATTTAGTAATTATAGATTACCTCTTAAGAACAGTAGAATTGGATTCAATGATCCCCATATTCAACCACACATAATCAATATATGACCTTGACAACTAGATGAATATTAAGATTGTCGGACAACCATAATTACATATGGTAGCTCTTCTATGAACTCTCATAAGCAAGGTGGTACATGTAGAACCACCAAAAATACTTTTAACAACTCCAAGACAACACCAATTATGTCATTCGAAATAACCAAATCTTCCTAATCTTTCCACTTAACTAAGAGAACATCGCAGGATTTGGTACCCCTGATCCACCACTAGGGATCCACCCACAAAAGTGAAAACACGCGAGAGCATAGCTAGTGAATCATAATCACAATACTAACAACCATCATAAACACTCCGACCATTTACCTTATTATAAACCAACACTTTTTAAATTAAAACCTTTCTTAGATACTTTAACAATCAAAAGTAATAAACTTTACGACTCAACCCATGTGTAAGTCCTTTCAAAGGCTCAATACATGATACAATTGATCATTTCTCGCCTTACAAATTCATACCTTGACAAAATATATCACTACGAATGTAGACATAAAATGAAAAATCTGAATTGTAAATTCAACTGTATAACACAATCCCCTTATCTATCAACATTAGCTTATACCTGAAGATTTTTATGAAATCCCGGATCTTCGCTTATCATTGTTCGCATCTCCATCGATCTTACAATATCTTTTCGCTAAAATTTCAATCGCACTCATTACTAAACTCGAAACAAAACAAGCACTTATCATCACACTCGAGCTAATGTCTGTACACTCCTTTCTCAAGTCTTTTCCAATAGTTTTTAACCAATCTGATGGACTTGTGACACTATTACTACAGCCACATCAAAACAAATGAAATCACGTGTCTCTGAACCCAATTATCTACCCCTCTGAAGATATCTTTAGCTTTTGAAATCAAATAAAATATTTTTGCTCTTGCCTCTCTCTAAAGGCTGTACTACATCCCACTATCTTTCTTCATTATAACTCTAGCTCTTTTAAATTCTATTCAGGTGGTGTTCCACCATCTCCTAAAACTTTTCATATAACCGCATTACTTATCCAATATTAGAAAACCACAACCTTGGATACTCGCAAGTCGTAATTACTATACACAAATTCGCTTAACCAACAATCTTATTATGTAGTTGCATCCCATCACAATCCATCATGAACTCTTATTACCATTACGCTCAGTCAGCCCTGACTATCACTATGAAGTTAACCTTTTCATTAACATGACACCTAAAACTCAAGTATACTTATCAAATTCAGAGGACTAACCCAATTTATACGCATTTTCTTACTAAAATACTTCAGTTTCCTTCATCCAAGTATACTAATTGGGACCTTCCTTATCCATAAGTTTGTCATTCCGGTATCAATCCACTCTTTTATGGCTTAAGATAAAAGCACCAGTCCTCATACTACCCTTCTTCTTCTTAACAAACAAGACAGGAGCACCCCGCGGGGAAACACTAGGACAAATGAAACCTTTATTAGGAAGCTCTTGGTTTTGAGTCTTAAGCTCTCTTAATTATGCTGGAGCCATACGATACGGAGGGATAAAAATGGGGCGAGTGCTAGTTTCCAAGTCAATGCAGAAATCTATATCTCTATTCGGAGGCATACCAGACAAATCAATAGGAAACACTTCTCTAATTTCTGACATCATAGGAAATATACTCAATAGAGGAAGACTCAACCTCAACATCCCGAACATGAGCCAAATAAGCCAAACAACCCTGCCCTACCAGTTTCTTAGCCCGAATGGAGGTTATGATCTTAGCTAGCTTAGGCTTGTACACCCCCTCCCACTCTAATCTTTTCCTATCGGGGATCTCTACAGTTACCAACTTAGTATTACAATTAAGCCAGGTATAAAAGGGGGACAACCAAGTCATGCCTAAGATTATATTAAGTCAGTCATATACAACATAACCAAATCAACCCACATCTGAAAATCCATAACCACAACAGGACAACACGATACACATGGGTGACTATGACTGACTTTTCAACTGGGTAGAAACATGGATTGGGGCATTAAGTATATCACAAACCATATCAAATCCAAAGGCAATTGAACTGACACATACGAATAAGTAGAACCCAGATCAAACAAAGCAATAGCCATCTGGGCACAAACAAGAGTAGCACTTGTGACCACTGCATCACACCCTTAAACTCAATCTTACCCGAAAAAAACATAAAACTGAGCCCTATCATCTTGACAGGCAACCTCCTTGCCTGGCCACACTACTCCTCTACCGGCATTACCATTTCCCCGTCCTACACGGCCTCACTGATTTCCTCCTCATATGCCTAGGTTCTCCACAATTTTAACACACTTGATAACTTATATTTGATTGATGAACACTGAATTAGATCGCGGGGGTTAGTTTGGGTACAATTCGGGGTCCATAATTATGACTAGGGGAAAACAAGGGAGACAGGACAGAGATTCTATCTCGCCATGTCCCACTCTGGAGGGAGGAATCCCGTACTGGAGGCCTCGCCTTGGCGGGAAAAGTCCCGCCCCAGCGGCCATCACGAAAATAGAACCCCTGCCAATAATTTTTCTAGGGTTCTTTTCTTTCCCAAATTCCCCCAAAGGTTCCCAGCTATAACACATGAATTTTAGAAAATCCCTTTAGTTAGGACAATCATTGTCTACCCCCTAGTCAACCCAACAAAGTACGCACTTTAGAATATTTTTACATCGTTTCAACACTGCCACACACATATCCCCATGATACACCCAGACTCTCACACGGTTATCAATATGTCGCAACGCACGTCTAGATTTCTCGCTTACGAACCACAATGTAATTATATAGACCCTTACACCTAATCTCGTGATGACTTCCTTTTCACGACACTTAAGCAGTTACAACTTGCAAACAAGTCCAAATTCTTTAATTAGTTTGTTCCATAGATGACCATAAATGATCATCTATGCCTTATACGGCCCCTAAGACCATATACCAATTGGAACCTTCTCAGTTACAATTAACTTGCGTATGTCCCTTCAGCCGGGGCTATGGCGTCTAGTTCACTTAGTTGAGATACCAATTGGAATCGGGAGATACTAATTAGACTGAACTCATACCACAAGCGACAATAGTAGCTAGCGAGCCCACAAAACTACTAATTTCAATCATAGAACTTGGTCGAACCCAATTCTTAACCGCCTTAACCCTTAACTGATGGTAACCAGACCTTAAATCAATCTTAGAGAAAACCGATGCACCTTGCAATTGGTCAAAAAGGTCATCTATCTGAGGCAATGAATACTTGTTCTGAATGGTGACCCTATTCAACTGTCGGTAGTCTATACACATCATCTCTTGTCAATGATGGTGTTACCGTTGTTGTTGCTTTAGCTCGGACCATAGAGTGAAGGAGAAAAAATACCACTTTGTATCACCCAGATACCAATTGGATTCAAGTCATAGCATGAAGGAGTAGAAATAAGTGAGTTTTTCCTTAAGTCTTATAGCCTCTCGAAGAAAGGTACGGACGTCATCGTACCGTTCCGCAAGACTCTACTAGACTCGTTTTGGTACAATGAGATCAACGAATCTAGGGCTCTGATATCAACTTTGTCACAACCCAGACCGTCGTGATTGACACCCCACACAAACCCTTCGGTGGGAGAACCATTACTACAACTCAAACAAACAAATGTTATGAAAACTAAGGCATTTAAAGATACGAAAGCAAGTTTAAATGACTATAAAAATGGAGTCCCCATAAACTCCAAGGTTTTAACAAATAACTAACCAAACTAATGTGGAAGAAAAACCCATAGAACGTGAAAGTCATTGTACCAAAACTCTACTAACGACAAGTCTAAGAACAAGGGGTACAACCTCGAAACTAAACAACCACTTTAAATAAATAGTCTGAGTCCGAAAAGAATGGACTTAAACAAGAGAGATCCATGACAGCCTGAAAGAACTGGCTCACTCATAAATCCGGTCACGATTAATAGTCACTTAGTTGAGGTCTATCAATAGCCGCCTAAAAATGCCCTATGCTCAACAAAGAACAAGCAAGTGCAGTATCAATACACAACCACAGTGTACTGGTGGATCACGTGGCTATCCCAATAAGCGAAACATATGCAAATAACCACAACTTTATAAAACAGGCATATACCGAACATATACAATATTAGTCATCTTTTCAGGATCAATGTAGCATCCCATGTTCACAATAATACACATTGGTTATCAATTTAGAGCAACATACAGTCTTCCAATATCAATCATCATTAGATATGAATATAATCATCACAAGTAGATACACAACATAATTCAATGGTCCTCTCACGGAACCCAATTCAATGGTCCTCTCATAGAACCCACACCCAAACTGTTAGCATACCAGAACGTGGTACCCGATCCAATGTTTATGCTAGAACGTGGCAGCCGATCCCATATTTATGCCGGAACATGGAAATCAATCCCATGTTTATGCCGGAACGAGGCAACCAATCCATTCAACAAACCACAATCACAATCACAATGTATATTCTCACAATCATACAACAAGAGGTGATTCATGGCATACAATTATTTAGTTATCCTCATTTACGATTATGGTGATCAATAATTCAACATTCACATACATACATTAAATTGAGCAATTACAAACATATATCACACCAACATGAAATCACAACCATCACCTACCTCGAATCCACGCTTGAATCCCCAAAGGCACTTGAATCTTCCCTTTTCGGATTCTTTCTGCTTGTTCTAGGTCTACAAACAATTAATATATGCAAGGATCAACAATTAAAAATCGAATTACCCAGATTATAATCAACATTATAAACCTTAGGCCAACCCAAGATCTCATTACCCAAATTAGGGCTTTTCTCACCATCCAAACAGTTCCAAAAACCCTTCCCCAATAATAATCACCCAAGAAACCAAGTTTTACGAATCGAAAAACAAATTCGGGGAATGAAAACCTTACCTTTAGCCTCGAGAATGGTGAAAAATGCTCAAGAACTCGTCTAGGTTCGTGTCCTGCTCTCAAAATCAAAAAGTGCAGAATAAAACATTTTTGGGGTTTTATTTTTCCGACTTATGTCACTTCTCTCCCATTACATTGGGATCTATCCTGCTATAGTGGCCCCTCTACAACGGCATCCATCCAGCTACAACGGCATACACGGAGATAGAGTGCAGGAATTTGAATTCCAAGCTCCCATTTCACTACACACCTTCATCCCATGACACTCAGAACATGCTTGTTCACGCTAAGATCAGTTTCGGGAGTTCTACTCGCCTGAATTCAATTTCGTAAAGTCACACGGGTTCCTTAACGTCTTCCCTATCTACTCATGTGATCAAAATCAAAATTAGATCTTCAAATTGTTACACGATTTCTCTAGACTTGCCTGACTCCAATTTTGTCCAAATCTAGACTAGGCTAGGAAATTCCAAGTTACTACTCAAAAGTTTTCTGGCCCCAATTTTTCCCCATTGACTTTTCCCTAACAACGAAATCAGGTCCTTACAGAGTTTTTCACCTTCAGTTTGTGTCAATTCCAAATCATGTTTGATGCACTTGATAAACCAAGACCATGTGTCCTTGGATTCTCTATTAACTACTGCCCACGGTACAAGGTATATCTGATTATTTCTATCCTTGGAAATGCAAGACAACAGATCACCTCTACATAAAACCAATTATCCTTCTACACCCCTCCATCCAACCACCTTTTAATGCTCCAACACAAATATAAATCCCTTGGAATACCTCTTTTCCAGGAATTGTATTCTTGGATGTCCTAACAACCACATTAGTTTCTGGATTTGTAGACTTCAACTCCTCAGCATAATCATACAACCTAGAAAATTCCTCTATGGAATCACCCATATGCTCATTCATGACTTTCATTTTTGCTCTTCTACAACTTGTTTTACTAACAAACAATCCATAATCCTTTTGTACCAAGCCTTGAATTTAATGCTTGGATCACTCATGATTCTGTCTTTATAAGTCTTACAAATCCATTTTGGAGTACACAACTTGTTTCTTGTTCTTTTGAAACACTTATGGATAGGAAAATATGTCTTCACAATATAATTTCCAGTATTACCCTCAATACTTCTAAGAATATGCCAAGGACAACCCTTCTTATTACTTTACCCTGATCCTCTCCTTTTCATTAGGTTTAACTTTAATGTTCACACCTTTCTGAATAGAGTAAGTCTGTAGTGCCTCTCTAAACTGAACATTATTCACACAAACCATATACAACTGAAATAAAAAAATTGGCAGTTGGGTCAAAATAGACCTTTGTACTTGAATTCCTAGCTAGTGGATCTACAACCTCATCAGCTCAACAGGATCCCCTTCATCTTCACTAATATCACTGTCAGGATCTGAGCTATCAAAATACAGGTCATCCCCACCCAATTTTCCTTCATATCTTCCCCTCTTATTCTTATTAATATCTTCAAAACAAGTATTTATACCTACAGGACCAGAAGGTATATCATCTATATTTATTCTAGCAGCCTTTTCTTTACCAACTTGTTCTTGAATGTTTGACTGCCTAGCTTCAACAAACTCAGTATCCAAGTCACTTAAGTCAACAATGTTCTCATCAACATCATAAAGTGACTCAGAATTAGATTGTTCAGCATCAACATCTATATCAGATTCATCAAATGTTTGAAGGTGGTAGGAAGAAAAGTTATTACCTTGACCTTGACATTCATCCTCATCTAAGTCCTCTAAAGAAACCTCAGGAGTAGCTGTCTCCTTATTCTTACCTTTGTCTACCCTAGGTTGCTGATCTTCTTTTATATTTGTATCATTTTTGTCAGATGGTTGAGGGGAAGACACATCAGCCATAACATTTATAACAGAAAGTAGGGGGGGGTTACCTTTTTTGGGAGTAAGCAATTGGGCTATTTGCACCTCATTAGGATCCTCAACAATTAAAGGAGTACTAATTTTATGTACCACATACATATCAACAAAGTCCCCACCCTTTAAGTTGTTAATAAATCTCAACACATTAGCATCACTATTCAACATATAAAAACCACCTCTTTTGTTAATTTTGCACCCAAAGGTTTCAATTTTTTCAACTCCCAATTCTCTAGATAATTTTTGAAAAAACATTATATGAAGCTCATCCATATCGATTCTTATTTTTTCAAGATCAGAAATTTCATTAGCATACCTAAGTTCAGGATCTGATAAAAAAAGCCCTCAGAATGCATTTGAAGTGTAATAATTCTTGAAGCCATATTCTAACCATGCCTGCAAAGTCACAAGAATACTTTCAGATGATTGACAAAAAGCCCTAAATGACAAAAAAAGCCCTAATTCACAAAAAGCCCTAATCGACAAAAAAAACCTAATTTTAAACTAATTCTTTATGGAATACAACAAAAAACCTCTATAATAATCTAATATAATCCAATTGGACCACTAACAAGAAAGAAATCCAACGCAATTGATAAAAACAAATTCAGATACGAAAAAACCCTAGGTTCAACTGATATTCATGACAAATGCCATTGAATGTTTAATAATTCTACAATTTGTTATTAGGCATGTAAAAAACAAAATCCTCCCTAAAATCACACCACGACCTCTGCAACCGTACTAAGCTTTAATGCGAACTCAAAACATCAAAATTCAAAATGAAACACCAAAAACACAACTATAAAACAAAGAGAATGAAAATCAGTCAACAAACTTACAACTATGAAGTGAAACGGGAACTCAAACACTTCACAAAATTGAAAAAAATCACGGTGTAAATCGGGACTAGAGAGAGTAGAAGGGTCTAGTTGAAAAGGAGAAAAGAAAGAAATGTTTGAAAGAGAAAGGAATTAGCCTATTTTTAACATGTCATTTCCTACGTGGCATTTTTAAATGAGTGGAAAGCTACGTGTGACTTTTGTAGTTCACGCACCACTGAGTAGTCAAAAAAAGGATTTAAAATGTTGGATTTCAGTGGGTTCGAGGGTTTAGTTGGCAAAGTGGGGAATAGAAGGGCTCAGGTGACAAAATGAGACAAGTACAAGGACCTCCCACCATTTTGCCTTGATTTTATAAATCAAGATATCAAAGTTAAAACCTAAATCAATAAAAATTATGAACAACATC
Source organism: Solanum stenotomum (assembly GCF_019186545.1). Classification (NCBI taxonomy): domain Eukaryota; kingdom Viridiplantae; phylum Streptophyta; class Magnoliopsida; order Solanales; family Solanaceae; genus Solanum; species Solanum stenotomum. Next base: position 56,763,630 of record NC_064285.1, on the reverse strand, counting down.
TCGAATTCTTCACCATCCTAGACAAAAATTAAATGTAGTATAAAATATTTTGATTTGTCATTGACACTTGATACAAAGATTTTAGGGAAGATGGAATGAGAATGTTCATTAAGAGTTTTATTAGTACTTAAACATAAGAAAACAAATTACATGGTAGATTAATATTGATTGTCCAAATTTTGGGGATGTTTTTTATTTATAAGAAAATCAATGACAAAACTCATAATTTTTTATGGGTTTGGTGGCATTGTATTTTTTTTAGGAACAAATTAATGGGAAGTGATAATTGAGAATTCATAGTAATGCCAACCGGTCATCTTTCCAACAGAAACAGAAGGGACCTGCTCCATCATCTGCTAGTGCACCTGCACCAAAGAACAAAAGTGAGTACAATATAGTCAGAATTTCAGAGCTAAACCTGCCTATTCTCAGAGTAGTATGGCTCAAGGGGGTAGTAAGCCTCATGCATGTGCTAAGTGTGGTAGGAACCACTCAGGGACGTGTCACGATGGCTCCACTGGTTGCTTCAAGTGTGGCCAGAATGGTCATTTCATGCGAGAATATCCAAAGAACAAGCAGGGTAACAGTAATGGGGCCAATAGAGCCCAGTATTCTTCAGTTGCTCTACCAGTTAAAGCTGCACCTAGAGGGGCTACTTCCGGTATTGGCGGAGGAGCAAACCATCTATATGCTATCACTAGTCGCCAAGAGCAAGAGGATTCGCCAGATGTTATAACTGGTATGATCCAAGTCTTTAACTTTAACGTTTATGCTTTGCTAGATCTAGGAGCAAGTTTATCCTTTGTAACTCCGTATGTTACGATGAATTTTAATGTTCTTCCTGAGCAACTTAGTGAGCCCTTCAGTGTTTCTACACCTGTTGGTGAGTCTATTATAGCATAAAGAGTCTATCGTGATTGTCCTATTTTCGTCAATCACAAGAGTTACATGGCTGATTTAGTTGAGTTAGACATGGTAGATTTTGATGTCATTCTTGGTATGGACTGACTTCATGCTTGTTATGCCGCAGCTGATTGTAGAACTCGAGTTGTCAAGTTCCAGTTTCCAAATGAGCCAGTCTTAGAGTGGAAAAGTAGTTCAGCAGTGCCTAAGGGTCGTTTCATTTTGTACCTTAAGGAAGGGAAGTCAGTTTCTAAAGGGTGTGTCTATCACTTAGTCCAAGTTAATGACTCTAGTGTTGAGATACCTCATATTTAGTCAGTTTCAGTAGTAAAAGAGTTTCCAGAAGTCTTTCCAGATGATCTTCCCAAAGTCCCTCCTGATAGAGAGATAGACTTCGGTATAGACCTTCTTCCCAATACTCGCCCTATATCTAATCTATCATATAGGATGGCTCCAGCAGAGTTAAAAGAGTTGAAAGAACAGTTGAAAGATCTCTTAGATAAGGGCTTTATTCGACCAAGTGTCTCACCTTAGGGTGCTCCGATCTTGTTTGTGAGGAATAAGGATGGTTCCGTTAAGATGTGTATAGATTACCGTCAGTTGAACAAGGTTACCATTAAGAATAAGTATCCTCTCCCAAGGATTGATGATCTTTTCGATCAACTTTAGGGTGCCACCTGTTTCTCTAAGATAGACCTCAGATCTAGCTACCATCAGTTAAGAGTAACGGAATGTGATATTCCAAAGACAGCTTTCAGGACCCGTTATGGTCATTATGAGTTTTTGGTCATGTCGTCGGTTTAACTAATATGCCTGCAGCGTTCATGGACCTTAAGAGTAGAGTATTCAAGCTTTATTTATATATGTTTGTTATCGTATTTATTGATGACATACTAATCTATTCGAGGAATGAAGAAAACCATGCTAGCCATCTCAGAATAATTCTCCAGACTTTAAAGTATAGAGAGTTATATGCCAAGTTCTATAAGTGTGAGTTTTGGCTTGAGTATGTGTCATTCTTAGGCCACATTATGTCTGGAGAGGGACTTAAAGTTGATACCCAAAAAATAGAGGTCGTGCAGAATTGGCCTAGATCCACATATTCAACTGATGTGAAGTTTCAATGGTTTGAAGCTTGTGAGAAAAGCTTTCAGGTATTGAAAAAGAGGTTGACTACTGCCCTAGTGTTAACCTTACCAAAAGGTATGCAAGACTTTGTTGTTTATTGTGATGCGTCTAGAGTTGGTTTGGGTTGTGTGTTAATGCAGAATGGCAAAGTTATAGCTTATGCCTCTAGACAGTTGAAAGTTCATGAGAGAAACTACCCAACCCATGATCTAGAGTTGGCTGTCGTAGTTTTTTCTTTGAAAATATGGCGCCATTATCTTTATGTTGTTCATGTGGATGTGTTCACCGATCACAAGAGCCTTCAGTATGTGTTCACTCAGAAAGAGCTTAATCTCAGACAAAGGAGGTGGTTAGAATTACTCAATGATAATGACATGAGTATTCTTTATCACCCAGGTAAGGCTAATGTAGTTGTTGATGCCTTGAGCAGGTTGTCTATGGGTAGTACCGCCCATTTTGAGGAAGATAAGAAAGAGCTAGCAAGAGATGTGTATAGACTTGCACACTTAGGAGTCCGACTAATGGATTACATAGAAGGAGAAGTAGTGGTGATGAATGAGGCTGAATCATCTTTAATGTCTGAAGTTAAAGAGAAGCAAGACCAAGATCCCATTTTGCTTGAATTAAAGGCAAATGTTCATAAGCAAAAAGTAATGGCTTTTGAACAAGGGGGAGATGGTGTATTGAGGTATCAAGGTAGATTGTGTGTACCAAGGGTGGATGAACTCCAAGAAAGGATCATGGCTCCAGATATTCCATTCATCCAGGGTCCACAAAGATGTATCGCGACTTGAGAGAAGTCTATTGGTGGAGTAGTATGAAGAAGGGCATTGCAGAATTTGTTGCTAAGTGTCCAAATTGCCAACAAGTTAAAGTAGAGCACCGAAGGCCCGGTGGTATGGATCAGAATATAGAACTTCCAGAATGGAAATTGGAGATGATCAATATGAATTTCATCATAGGCTTACCAAGGTCTCGCAGGCAACATGATTCTATTTGGGTGATTGTTGATAGAATGACAAAATCATCCTATTTTCTGTCGGTAAAGACTACCCATTCAGTAGAGGACTATGCCAAGTTGTATATTCAAGAATTAGTTAGACTTCATGGAGTTACGGTCTCCATTATTTCAAATAGAGGTGCGCAATTTATTGCAGAGTTTTGGAAGTCATTCCAAAGAGGCTTGGGTTCAAAGGTGAACTTAAGTACTGCTTTTCATCCTCAGACAGATAGGCAAGCAGAGCGCACTATTCAAACCTTAGAGTTAATGTTGAGGGCTGGTGTGATTGATTTCAAAGGTAATTGGGATGATCACTTACCTCTTACTGAGTTCGCTTACAACAATAGTTACTACTCTAGCATCCAAATGGCTCTTTATAAAGCTCTTTATGGGAGAAGATGCAGATCTCCCATTGGATGGTTTGAAGTTGGTGAATATGGGTTGATAGGACCAGATTTAGTTCATCAAGCTATGGAGAAGGTGAAAGTGATTGAAGAAAGGTTGAAAACAGCGCAGAGTCGTTAGAAATTCTACACTAATGTTAAGAGAAGGAAGTTAGAGTTTGAAGTAGATGATTGGGTCTACTTGAAAGTATCACCCATGAAGGGTGTTATGAGATTTGGTAAGAAGGGGAAGCTTAGTCCCCGGTATATTAGTCCTTACAGAATATCCAAGAGGATCGTAATGTAGCTTATGAGTTGGAGCTACCCCAAGAGTTAGCAGTGGTTCATCCGGTATTTCACATTTCCATATTGAATAAGTGCATGGGAGATCCTTCATTTATAATACCAACTGAAGATATTGGGATCAATGATAGCTTATTTTATGAAGATATTCTGGTTCAGATTCTAGATCACCAAGTTCGCAAGTTGAGAAGAGGTAGCATCGGTCAAAGTTCTTTGGAGGAACCAGTTTGTTGGGAAGGTTACTTGGGAAGCTGAAGAAGATATGAAGAAGAGATATCCACGTCTCTTCTAATCCGGAGAAGTTCCAGAGCAAGGTACTAATTCTCTTCTTAGTACTCTTTAATTTATAAGTTAGCATATTGTAATTGCATTGCTTGTTGGGTGTTTAAGCTGAATGTTAAATGTTACACCCTTAGCTTATTAAGAGTAATCTCATTTGAGGACGAATGTTCCCAAGGGGGAGATATTGTAACACCTCGCTATTTGCAAGAACTAGAAAGAGATAGAATTAGAAAGAGTTGCTTTGGGAAAGAATGAAAATTTGGAAAATTTTCTCAAGTTATGTTAAGTTTGAGTTTTTGGTCAACTTCAAACGACCATAACTCCTAGAACAAAATGATTTAGGTGTTCTTCCAGATATCTTAGGAAAGATCTTGTAATAATCTTTCCAACGCCGTCGAGTTTACTCAATTCCGAGTCGTATGAGTGAGATATGTCCATTTGAAGTTGGGCGGTTCAAATAAGGAAAGTCTAATCCGGATTTTGGAAGGGTAGTTTGGTCTTTTCCTTACCAAATTATTTTATTTAATTTTTAGGAGTTTATATGGGGTCTAATCAGAATTAGACCAGTATAGAAAAGTTGAAGTTCACGCTAGGGCTTAGAAAAAAGAGAAGAGAGGAGAAGAAGCAAGAATCGTCAAGTTCCTCAAGAATCGCTTATGGATTTCATCAAGGGGTGATCCCTACGAGGTATGTGAGATCACATAGCTTTGGGTTAGTTCACCCACACGCCAATCATGATTTATTTCAGCAAATTTATGTAATTGATGGGTTTTGTTGAAGTTCTATTGAGTTCTTGATTCGTTGAAATTGTTGAGGAGTTGTTGATCCAAATTCGTGATTTTAGGGTGTGAATTTGAATAGAATCTTGCATATATTGATGGTATAGTTGATTCTAAGTGTTTGGGGAAAGAACTAAGTTGAAATAGGGGGTTTAGAGATGAAAATGAAGGAGAAAGGTCGGAGTGCACCTGGGCATGGGCATGGGGCGCCGCCCCTCTTAGAGGCCCAAGAAGGGGCCGCTAAAGTTTGGGCTCTGGGGCGCCACGCTAGCCAGAACGTCCCACCCCAGCCTCTGGAGTTTTAAGGCTGGCACCCCGCGCCTCTCAGAGCGCCATGGACGCCAGTTCTTCCTATTTTTCCCCCATCTTAACGTACTAGTTCCTTAGCAACGTACCTATGTTTTCTAGTTGATTCCAACACTCTAAGGTACGTCTAAACATCATGAAATCATCCATAAACATGAGATCATGAACCTTGAATCCATAATCCAATTCAACGAAAGTTAAGATCAAAGTCAAGAGAAGTAAGAGTCAAGTCAAGAAAGGTTCTTAGAGTTTTCCAAAAGTCTTTTCCAAATGTTTGAACTTTGTTTTAAGACTTAAAGTTCAAGTTGAGTAAAGAGTAAAGAGTAAAGTGTAAAGATTGAAGTTCATTTCTTCAAAAGTATATGGGGAATATGTATTCCCAAAGAGTTTAAAATGTTTTCACATTTAAACAAGAGAAGGAAATCTTGATTTCCAAAGAGCCTTTAAGCTAGTTTTCAAAAAAGAGTAAACGCTTTCACAATTATGCAAGAGGGGAAACTTTGATCTCCAAGATAGCCTTTGAGTTAAGTTTTTGAGCAATTATCTCAAATCACAGAAAGAAGTATGTTTTTAAACATAAGAGCTAATATCATATTTTGGGAGTACTATTGAGCATCGATATGGGGGAGAGTTCAGAAAACTCCCAGCCCCCATAAATCATGTAGCCATCATGGGTAGAAAGGGGTCATACTGTTTAGATGATTCCTTTAGTGCTTTTTAGCATAGACTAGTAGATCCACTTAGTAGTCAGGTTTTATACCCTCGGCAAGGTATAAGACGACCTTGGCAGCGTGAGGCAAAATGTTGTATCATTACAATAGCTCTTAAGTGATGGTTGTTGGTTAGAGAAACTTCCACAACAGTATTATTTTGTATTATTATATACATCTCAGAGTTTTATTGTATCTTTGCATACACATCAGAGTTACTATTGTATTCCTAAATACACAAAGTTGATATCCATGTTTTAAAAGCTTTTCTTTATATTGCATTTATATTATTACTTTATATTGAAATAAGTTCAGTTCAGTTGAGGCCAGGTTTGTTCTTTCAGTTTCTTTCAAGCTTATGTCTTGTTTTAGAATTCCCCTCGCATACTTGTACATTCTATGTACTGATGTAATTTGGCCTGCATATTTTAATGATGCAAACACAGGAAACCAGGATCAGCATCCAGCACATCATTGATTCTAGTTGAGTTCCAGAGTTGTTGGTGAGCCTCCTTGCTTCCGGAGGATCCCTTTACATTGCTTTAGTACTTTAGTTGTTAAGATAATCAGGGGTCTTGTCCCGACATCCCTCTTTGTTTTAGAGTCTTCATAGATAGGCAGTCAGTTAGTCATTTGTCTTTACATTGTTATTGTCTTATGTTCAGATTTGAGTTGCCACTTTGGCTAAGTTAAATGTTTATTTCTAAAACACTATGAGTTTAGTTTGAGACAATTGATTATCTTGCATTTGAGTTCTTTTCTTAATGCTTAAAGTCTTTCGCTGAATAAGTAAGCCAGACCAAGGGTTTGCTTGGGGCCAGCAATAGTTCTCGAGTGTCAGTCCCGCCCAGGGTGTAGGCANCTATGAGTTTAGTTTGAGACAATTGATTATCTTGCATTTGAGTTCTTTTCTTAATGCTTAAAGTCTTCCGCTGAGTGAGTAAGCCAGACCAAGGGTTTGCTTGGGGCTAGCAATAGTTCTCGAGTGTCAGTCCCGCCCAGGGTGTAGGCACGGGGAGTGACATTCTACAACTGAAGTAGAGTATATTGTTGCTACTGAAGCTGGCAAAGAGATGGTATGGCTGAAACGATATCTTCAAGAACTTAGATTTCATCAGAACGAGTATGTCGTCCATTGTTACAGTCAAAGTACAATAGATTTGAGCAAGAACACCATGTATCATGCAAGTACAAAGCATATCGATGTGAAATATCATTGGATTCGGGAAAAGATAGAGGACGGATCTATACAGGTAATGGAAATCCATACTAGTGAAAACCCTTCAAATATGCTGACTAAGGTGGTATCGAGAGACAAGTTCAAATTATGCAAAGAACTTGTCAGCATGCACTCAAGCTAGAAACTTAGAGTTACCTCCTTCAAGTGAATAGGTTTGGATGGGGGGATCGTGGGGTCAATCCCCATGTTCCAAACTTGACAAATCTTACAATGTCAAAGGTTGGCAAGATTTGGAAGAAATTGGATATACATGTGCCAATTTCCTTGGCCGATTTTTTCTGCTTTCCTTGAAGTCAAATGTTGGTAAGCTATGCAGAAGAAAAATAAATTTTTTTCTGTAGCATATTTGGAGGCTACTGCATTTGTCCGCTATGATAATTCATGTTTGATTTGTTAGTCTTGCTTGATAGGAAAAGAGAGATGGCTATTAACTCACATTTTTAAAGAAATTATGCATCATTCTTGGCTACCAATTATCATTTCATAGACAAACTAATTTCAAGAAAAAAAAAGTGATTTAGTGTGTTCCAACTGAAGGAAACCTGGACATTCAATGAATAAGTGTTACAAAATCATTGGTGTAACGCCCCAAAAATTTTTAAGTTAAGACCCAGATCATTCTTTATTTGTGAATAAGATTGTACCGGGTGATTCTCGAATTGCACATATGTGTAAAGGTCAATTCATTAGTGTGGGAATGATTTTGGATGTCAATTAAGTTCCCTAGAATCTCCTAGCACAAAGTTGAGTTGAAACTTTCCTTACAGATTAAGTTTTGATGTAAGATTCTACTTGGGTCAACTTCAAACGATCATATCTCTTAGAATATAAAGATTTATGTGACCCATAACCTATCAAATTAAAGGTATTTGAATCTTCTTTCCAACACCACCAATTTTGTAACAATCCAAGTTTCGAGTAAAAACTTATGACTATCTTAGTAATCTACTACGGTAAAAGTGACGAATTAGCCAACGAAAAAACAATGAAAAGGGTCATTTTTAATCTTTTTACCTCTACAAAAACCCTAAACGAATTTCTTGACTAATTATAGACCCAAAACAATCAGATTTTCATCTCTTAATCCATCATTCTCTTCTCTCTCATACCCTAAGGCAATACCCTAAGGAAAAATCAAAGTAGAAGACTCTATTCAAGATTCTTTCAATCTTTTACAAGATTCTTCTTCAAGGTAAGTCTTTCTCCAAGAATTTCATTCTTTCCAACTCAAATTCCTCCATACAATTATGAATCACTAATGAAAATCATAATTCTTAGCCATAGAGATTTCAAGAAACTAATTCAAGAATCTTAAGAAAGATTTTTCTTGATTGTTCTCCTTCAAGCTAGGGTTTCAGGGATTCTAATCAAGTTCTTCTTCAAGAACCTTGTTCTTTCAGGTATGTAAGGCTATCATAGTGTTGGACTAGTTCATCCTCACGCCCTATATCTACTTTAAAATCAGTAAAAGAGTAATCTAGGATTCTATCCCTAGATTTGAATATTCTTGAGATGAGTTGATTTTGAGTTCTTGAGTTCCTGATTCTTTTTGATATTTTTTTCCTAATTATTGAATTGCTATACGTTATTCATTGAGATTCTTGAGTTCATTCGTTCATGTTTATATTTCATCATGAACCCTATGCATTGAGTATTCTTGAGATGAGTAGTATCGTTGAGTTCTAAGTTCTTGAGTTCTGAATATTGAGTTTTATATATTGTTATTGAGATCCTTGAGTTGATTCATTCATGTCCATAATTCCAAATGAAACCTATGAAGTGAGTACTCTTGAGAGGAGTAGTATCGTTGAGTACTGAGTTTCGAGTTCTTGAGTTCTGAGTACTAAGTTTCCATATTGCTATTAAGATCCCTGAGTTGAGTCGTTCATGTCCATAATTTCGCATGAATCCTATGAATTGAGTTATAAATCTTGAGAAGCTTTTTAAAGCCAAGACTTGAGTCTTAAATAGAATTTTTGAGAAAGTAAAGATGAGTTTTGAGAAGAAAAAAAAGTTTCTAAAACATGATTAGTATGACAATCGAGTATGTCATCAATGTTTAAGCAGTATGATATCTAGATATACCATCAATGTTTATGCAGTATGACTTCTCGAGTCATCAATGATCATATCACAATATGATTTTGATATATTTTTTAGAAAGAGTTTTTATGTATGAATTGAGTAAGAGTATAAGGGAAGTAAGTATTTCTCAAGGTATCAATTTTTACATTGATAAAAGAGAAACTTTGATTTCTAACTGAGTTATGAGTTCAAAGATATTTCAAGAGCACTTACCTCTTTTAAGAGGATCTTTTGAGAAATTATCTCAAATTGAGGAAGAACTATGTTTTTTAGACATATGAGCATGAGTTATGTATATTATTAGGAGTAGTATTGAGCACCGATATGGGGATGAGTTCAGACAACTCAAAATCTTCATAAACCGTGTATGCCAACATGGGTAAAGGATCATACTTTTTAGATGATTTCTTATTGCTTTTAAGCATAGCTTAGTGGATCCACTTAGTTGAGGATGTCCTATACTCCGGCAAGGTATAGGACCGTTCTGGTAGCATGGGCGAGACGTTGTATCATCACGTCGCTCATAGTGATGGTTGTCGGTTATAGAATCTCTCAAATAAAGTTAAAAGTGTATTTTGATTATATCACTTAATATGTTGAGTTCAGAAATGAGTAAGTATTTATGTAAAGATTTAGTGATTTCTCTCATTTATTTCTTTACATTTAGTTGAGTGTGTATATATATATATATATATATTGTATTCTTTTCATTCAGTTATTTGTTATTCAGCTATATTACATAATCGTACATTCAATGTACCGATGTTATTCGACCTGCATCTTTTAATGATGCAAATACATGTTCTTAGGATCCTCAACAAGAGTCTGTTGAGATCACTTCATCTGCTCGTCAACTTTTGAGTAAGACCTCCTTGCTTCTGGAGGACTTCAGTTTTATGAGTTGTTAGTATTAGTAACATTTTGAGGAGTCGTGGGTCTTGTCCCGACACTCATCTTTGTATAGTAAAGGCTTCATAGATAGACAGTTTTGAGAGTCTTTCAGTTTCAGATGTTTTATTTAAACTTATGTTTCATACTCAATATATTCAACAAAGTTTTGAGATTTAGTAACCTATTTTTAAACGTTTCTTTCAATTTGATGTTTATGTATGCTTGAGTTAGTCTTCCGCTTGTAGACATCCAGGATGAGGGTTCGCTTGGGGACCAACAATGGTTCTCGAGTGCCGGTCATGTCCAGGGTATAGGCTCGGATCGTGACAATTGGATTTCCTGCAAATTTTAAGTTCATTAGAGCCAAAAAGACGCAAGGAAATGTGAGAAGCAATGCTAGTTTTACGATAACACTCAAGATATGACAGACATTGTTTCTACAGTTTATCAACTTACTCAAGATCAATTTTCTCAGCTACTTTATCAAGTCAAGAATATCTCACCTGAGCCTTTAGATTCAGATGTTCATGCTAATTGTGTTAGGTAACAATACTTTTCACCCTTCTATTTCTTGTCTTGTATCTATCAATCCAAACTTCCTTTTTCTATAAGTGAAATGAAAATGAAATCTATCTTTGAGCTCATACACAGACACTTGGGGACCCTATAAATCTCCTACTTACAATAGTACTAAATATGTTTTTTTAAAAACTATTGTATATATTTTAGTGGAGGGACATGGACATATCTTTTGAAAATCAAGAGCAATGCATTCTTTATGCTTCAAAATTTTCTTGTCATGGTTGAAAGACACTATAACACTAAAGTAAGAAAAATGCGTCATGGTTGAAAGACACTTTAACACTAAAGTAAGAAAAATGCTCTTGAGTTAGCAAGAAGTAATTTAGCAACAAATTTCTTTAATTCTAACGGAATTATCCACCAAACTTCTTGTGTTCCTACCCCACAACAAAATGGTGTAGTTGAGAGAAAGCATAGGCACCTCTAGAGCTCTTTTATTTCAATCTCATTTGCCTATTTAGCTTTGGGGTGAGTTGTCTATTGACTGCCACATTCTTGATTAAAGATTTCCTGTTTGAGTGTTGTGAAATTCTACCCCTTCCTCTATAGTATCAAAACTGTGTCAACTTTACGCGTCTGTCAATGAATTTTGTCTTAAAAGTTTGTATCTTTAGTTGCATATTAGATACAACATACCTCATCATTTTTCTCAAGCTGATATATTGTGCCTGATCTGTTCAGAACAATGTTCCCTGCAAGAATATGTATATATTATCCTACGAGTCTATGAAAATTTTACCTACAAAGACATGCCAATGCTCATCAGAAGTTCCAAACACAAGATATAAGAAGTGTAATTTTGTCACAATTTCAATATCTGCGGAGTTGCACTAAGAGAATGTGAACAATGAACTTTCTAAACACTTCAGACGAAGACAATGAGTATTTATAGGTTATAATTTATAGCAACAAACAAACAGTACTCAAACTTAGAAGAGCAACATTGCTTCTAAGAATCGATACAAATAAATACAGATGAAGAATCAAATGTGATACAACTGATTATTACAACAATGGGTCCAGTCAGAATCTGCAGATGAAACTAAACCACCACCTTCAGTCTGTATGGACTCTGCACACGAATTAGCTTCTGGAAGAGGAGATCTTAACTTTCCATTCCAAGAAAGCTCGTGTTTGTACTCTACAAATTCAGGAGACTGAGAACCACTCTCTGGTAAAAGATCATTTTCTTCATGGGGACTGGATTCAACACCAACATTTGTCTTTGCATTAGTGTAACAGTAGCCCCCATTCTCATCATCTGATAAACATCTGCAGCAATCTAAATCATCAATCTCAAGAGTCTGACTCACTATCCCATCTCTCCATGAGATTCTCATTTGAGATTGTGACACATTTTCTAATGAGGAGTCAGACACCCAAGAAGCACTATTAAACTTAAAATGCAGATTAGGCGGATTTAAAGCTGACGGTTGAGTCATAGGTGATAAACTTGTTTTGTGAAGAAAATCTGCCACTGAATCAAGTTCATCCCCAAGGTTGTCTCGATGATCACCTGGATGTAACCATGAAAAGCCACCACACTTGCCTGAGCTCAAATCGGATTTGGGGGTTTGAATTACATTCCCACTGCTCAAAGAAGCCGTAGAGCAGGGAGAATTCTCTCTAACAAGACTGCACGAACATTTCCACTCATCTGGGACCTTCACATCATGACTACAAGATATATCCAGGGGATAAGATGGAAACAAAGTCCTCCCCATCTCGTCAGACGATGGATCTTTAAGTTTAGTACTTTCAGGAGAGACCAAAACAATCGGAGCTTTTCCACCAGTTCGTGTTTCATCCGTATTTACACTATTACAGTAATTAGCTCTGTTATGTACTGAATCAGAAGTACTCCCAGAACATATTGAAGTTGAATACGGCAACTCAGACATGACAAATCCATTCAACATCCTAAATTCATTAACAGATTCACCCTCACAACAGACGTCATTATTCTCACGGCAAGGAGATAAAAGCCAATGCATAGAAGCCAATGCAGGCAAAGGAATCAAAGAATCTCTACTAGACTTGTTAAGTACCTCATTCCTTCCAGCCCCCTCACACTTTCTATCCAATGAGCCACTGGCTTTTTCGCAATCTGACGAATCAATTAAGTTTCCTATAGTGAGAACACCTCTAGGCCTACACTTCCTTTTATCAGTAACACCAGAGAGAACATGGCCAGCAGCATAACAAGGTGTTGCAGCTGAAACCAGCCCAGTGGATAGCCCACATTGTATTTCAGGTGACACTGAAGCCTCAATGGGAGGTGTTTTTGTAGTATTACTAGTTGTATTTGAGTTCTCTACATTACAAGTATGATCTAAAGTTGCACAATCAATACCAGAACCAGATGCTAATTTACCAAGAGGTGTACAATTCTCAAAACTAGTCAAATTACAATCAAAATCCAAAAGCTGAATTTGCTCACCTGAGCCTTTTCCTTCCACCTTTTGCTTCAAACTCTTGGGTTTAACACCCAGTCTAACCGACCCATATGACGATTTCTTCACAGGATTGCTCAGATTTGACTTTCGGGAGATGGGTTTCTTCCCAGATAGAAAAGGAAGGTTCTTTTTGGGTTTTTGCGTAATGGGTCTTGGTAAATCATTCTCGTTGGTGGATTTAGATCTTAAACGTGTAGATTTAGGCACTGGATTTGAATTTCTCGAAGAAACTTTCAGTGTTCTGTGTAAATGCGTACTAGAAGAAGAATATGATGAGGAAGAAGACGAAGACGAAGACGAAGAAGAAGAATTTGAAGAGATGAGAAAAGGAAGACGACCTCTTGGAGCTTCAATGGTGCTACTCTTGCTTTTACATCTGGGAATAACATTCAGATCTTGCAAAGGGCTTCTCTTTTCATAACTCCATTTCTTATCCTTGAGCTTTTTCTCCATTTTCTGATTTTGCAGTAGAGAAAATAGCTGCTAATGTGAAGATTGCGATCTGTATGAAGTAGTAAGATAGGGCAACAGATTGCAATGGCTGCGGTTTGTGTACTCTCTGTATGGCTATGAAAATGGTGGATTTCAAACTCCGAAAAAGAGGATTTGTTCTTTTCTGTAACGTCTACTATGCTTTTGTCAGTTTGTGACCACTGCCTTTTGGACTGGCCCATATATTTCCTGGGCTGGACTCTCGAAGCTTAGTTATTAGGAAAAATGCGTCATAAAATTCAAAATAATTACATGTTCATACTCAAATTCAAAGTAATTCAAGAAATACATATTCCTTCATAAATAATTACACTTCATATCCCTTTCATTAAGGCTGATAATTTTGGTTTAACTGATACTAAATCAATATTATATATTGTATTGGTATCATTAAGACTGATAATTTCATTTAATTTGATACTAGATCAGTATATATATATATATATATATATGCTTAAGTCATATGCGGCCCCTTAAAGTTATTTGTATATTTCACTTAAACACTTCAACTAGAGGTTGTTCCTATTGAACACCTCTACCGTTCAAAACGTGTACCTATTAAATACTTTTTGATGACATGTCATTATAAGTGTAATACAATTGTAAGTACGCGCGTGAAGCCAGATTCTTTTTTTGCTAACAATAAAAAATGGACATATCAACATAAGAAAATTCATAATCTGAACATAATTTTTTTTTTAAAAAAAAAAAACCCAGTTGTCTTCTCCAACTCATCTTCCCCAATTGAAAGTCTCAATTCAAAATACTTGAACCTCGTAGGCCAAATTCCTTTGCGACCATTCTTCCACACGCCCCTTTCCCATATAATCCTTCATTCTTTCTTTCTAGCATCATTCCGCTATCATCAATATCATCATCGTTGTTCACTTCATCGGAAAAACATCAATGAAATAAATAACCAGTAAAAAGAGTTTACTGTTAAAGATTTTCATTTGAGTTGTGAAGAGAAATTCATCAAAAATAAAATCAAATTGAGTCAAAAACAATTCCGACTAAACTCCATTTTTTCCAATAAAACTAATATGAATTTGAAGTTGTTTTCTTATATAATTAAGAATGGAAAGGAAAAAAGGTGGAATAAGGATGGTTATCGGAGTGTACACAATTTTAATTGTCGATCGCTGTGCGTGTGTTCAGGCAAAACAAAATAATAGGGAAGGACGGAAGTCGGGGGTGGGTGGGTTGTTCTGGCAATGAAGAAAAAAGAGGAAGAAAGGTTTTTTTTTTTTGCTGAAAACATACTTTTTATTTTATTTTAATTTCTAATTTATTTTTAAATTGTTATTATGGGACAATGCCACGTGTCTTTTTTTGATTAGTTACAATGCCACGCCAGCCGCAAGTGTATAACACACCATTTTTATTTTTAGTTGATTGTTAAAAAATATTCAATAGGTATTTTTTTTTTTTACTAAAAAAGGTGTTCAATTGGAACAAGCCTAAGATAAAGTGTTCAAGTGAAATATACGGACAACTTTAAGGGGCCGCAGATGACTTAAGCCTATATATATATATATATATATATATATATACATACTAGCTTTTCGACACATGTGTTGCACGTGATTACCAACTCAGAAAATATATATTATAGTAAATAATATTGCTTATTTAAGTGAAGATTTGAATAATAAACTTTGCACAAAATAATATTGCAGATTCTTTTGTGAATGTTCAATGTGAATCGTCATATATATCTCTTATTCACGCGAAACTATGAAGATGGTTAATGAAAAATTTTATTAGTTAAATGCAATAATGCATATATTTATTTCAATTTGATGAGGTTCAATCATGCAATTAGTCGTACCTCAATATTATTACCTTATAGACGATATTTGTTGTGTATTTTTCTTGTCATCTAACCAGATGTATTTTGCACGTGTATTCTACGTTAAACTGTTTAGATGTCATATGAACATGTGAATAGAACAATTACATTTTAAATTTTAGAACTAATTGTTGTATATTAATTTCTTTTATAAGTTATAACATAATACATGACGTTCTTGTTGTTAGCTCTCATATTAGACTTCTCAATTGACTGTATACATAAACCAAATATAGTTATTTGACTGTCCATAGTTAACTGACAAGGATTTCTTTTGCTTTACCAAAAAAACTAAAAATTAAAATTAAAGAATATATTCTATCTGTGAAATCATATATATAATCACATGTTTATCTTACACCCAACAAATATATAGTTCATGTTCTTATAATCGATTTTACATTTATTCAATCAAGCACGATTCATCTCAGAAAAAATAACAGCATCGTCTTATCACATATATAGGGGCGGTGTAATAATATGAAAAATTATTGGTCAAAAGTTAATACAAGAAAAGATGAAAGATAGAAATAATTAATGTAATAACTATGAGAATTCATAATATTATAACTAAAGATGTTAAAGAGTGTGAATAACCTTTGCAATAATTAGTAATAACTAAGAAAATTTATAATGTTATAAATAAATGATTAATGTGCAATAAATGTATTTATAATAAATTTTATATGTACATAAATAAATAGGACTTTTAATTAATGTTACTATTTTTTCTTATAGTTATTAGATTTTAATTTAGTGTAGGGACAGATAAAAATGTTTATTCCATATTACTGAATATAAAATTTATTTTGTAATTGATAATTTTTTGAATGATTCATATATATTCACATATTTTCACTCTTGAGAAGTTTAATAATTTTGAAAAAAGATGTTCAGAAGCATATATTTACATCACAAGAGAAATTGTTAACAAAAATAAATGAATTTAGACTACATCATGTTAACTTCATATATTGAAACATTACATACTAATATATATATTATGCAAAAAATAATTATTATATCATCAAAATTATTTTCCTCAAGTACTCGAGGTTATGAAATTTACCTTCTTAGGATAGAACGATTTACTTAATCAGAATAGTGGTACCTCATATTCCGCTAAACTTTGAACTCACTCAACGACAATAAATCACACAAAAAATTTTAAAATGCAAGAAGAAGAGTAGGAGATTAAAAAAATTGTGGTTCAAAAATTAAAGGAAGCCCCTCTATTTATAGTCAACAAAGACTAGTATGAACAAGTGTTTTTTAAGTCTTATCTGAAAAGTCATTACCTTTCCGAGAAGTCACAAACCTTTGGAAAAGTCACAACATATTGAAAAATTCACGACTCTTTGGAAAAGTCACAACGCACCGAAAAATCACAACCCTTTGAAAAAAGTCACAACTTATCGGAAAATTCACAACTCATCAACAAAGTGACTTTTCCTAGAAGTCACAACCCTTTGGAAAAGTCACAACTTATAGAAAAAGTCACAACTCTTTGGAAAAGTCACAACTCATCGAAAAATCACAACCCTTTGAAAGAAGTCACAACTTATCGTAAAAGTCACAACTCATCGAAAAAGTCACAACTCATCGAAAAAGTCACAACCTAAGTTAGGGATATTATAGTAATTTAACATTCAAGTAAGGAGTCCATGCTTTTAAGATAACATATATATATATACACACACACTCTTATTGACTAATGAGTAATTTTTGAACAAGAAACTTTGATGATACCAATACAACATATATATATTGATTTCGTATCAATTAAGCGAAACTATCATCCTTAATGATACAAATACAGTATATGATACTGATTTAGTATCAGTTAAGAGAAATTATCAGTCTTAATGATATCAATACAGTATATGATACTGATTTAGTATCAGTTAAGTGAAATTAGTTGGGGTATGTAGTGTAATTATTTAGTAGGATATGAATATAAAAGGGTATAGGTTTGTAATTATTTTGCTTTTATGGGTATTTGCTTAGTTTCCCCTATATTTATTTGGGAAAAATTGTGAATTATAGCAAACTATTAATTCAAAATAAATGTTATAGTTACAGTTTCATTTAATTTTAATTCTTAGCAAACACATTGTCATTCTCACCTCTCTCCCCTGAATCTCGCTCGCCTCAATTCTCCCCCTCGCCTCTCTCACTTTTATATAATCACAAATGTATAAATTGTGTTGGTGTTTGTATAAAGCAAGAGAGATTGTGTATACAAATACAAATACATATCTCTCCGTCCTATACACTTATAATAATACCAATACAAATCTTCCTCTACCCAGTTCTCTTTTATTTTTTTTTTTCTCTCTCGCTTTATACAAATACAAATTATACAAATACAATGTACAATTTGTGTTTATATAAAGTGAGAGATATTTGATAAATAAATACAAATATTTTAACTCGATTCAATCATATACAAATTCAAATTTTATGCAATTATATAAACACAATCATTGATACATATACATAGTAGTTACATATATATAATTATCTAGTTGATATACATATACAATTCACCTCTCTCCACTCTGTGTCTTCTCTCGCTCGCCTCTCTTCTTTCTCTCTCCTAATATTGCTCGTCACTCTAGTCTAACACAAAGAACATATACATCTACAAACACAGTTTTCGTAGACACAAACACCTTATTTATACAAATCGTTGTGATTTATACAAATTAGATGCTCCATAGCAAACATAGGGCGCAAATAGCAAAATCGTAGTTATAGAGCACTAATATGATTTTTATGATTGCTATTCCTAAAATTACTCTTATTTATTTTAGTTATTAGAAAAATAAGAGAAAATTTCATAAATAACGATAGTTTAGATCATAATTTTTATTAGTAGTTATAGTTTATCTAATTTTGATTTACAACAATTGTTTTGAAATTTATTGTATTAGTGATATAGCTTTCTGAAATTTGTGTTGTATATGATACAACTTTCTGAAATTCGTGGTGTATCACTAATAAAATAATGAGAAAAATATATATTTCCCCTTGAACTTGTCCCAAAAAATTAGTTACACACTTAAACTATCATAACGATCTATTACACACATTTACTACTTAAAAGTGAATTTATTTACTCCTTAAAACTGACGTGGCAAAATAATAAAAAATAAATAAAATACTAGCGCGTTAGAAAAAATTAAAGTTAAAAAAAAAATCAAAATCTTCCTTCCCAACCCATTACCCTTTAAAAAAATAATTAAAAAATCAAAATCTTCCTTCCCCACCCATTACCCTTCTTCTTCATTCTTTAATTTTCATCACAACCTCGAAGATTCACAACAACGAGAGTGTAGTACTGGTGTTGTTGGTTGTGGTTATTTGTTGGTTGTTCAGATCTGGAAGTGTGGAGCTCTTTGGAACTTCATCGGAGCCATGACTGAAGCTTTGAGCTCGCCAACACACCTGCAAAAAAAATCAAAAGAATAAAATTGCAAAGGGATAAGATAATGAGGTCTGATTTGGTGTTTTTTGGTGATTGATTTGAATTTTAAGTGGTTGTTTTGTGGTGGTTTAGGTGATTGTTTTGTGGCTAATGGTTTGTCGGATAAGAACAACGAATGGAGGTAGGCTTATGGTGGTGATGAGTTGGTTGTTCTTGCCGGAGAAGACAAAGAAAATCGTGATATAAATCAAATGAATGATTTTACCGATAAGATTAGAGATAAAGTGGGTGGAATTTAGTGATAAAGAATATATAATTATTAGAGAATTTTATGAATTAATTAGTGTTAAATAGAGTTAACAAAAAGAAAGTTAATTAATAAAGAAAACAAAACAAAAAGAATATAAGAAATTATAAAATCTGACGTGGCACTGACGTAGTGCTTATGTAGCAGCGAATGTAATACACTGCATGTTGTGAGAGTGGTGTTACACGTCTCAGGGTGGTATTAAATTCAGTTTTAAATAGTAAAGGTGTGTAATAGGTCGTCATAATAGTTTAAGCGTGTAACTAATTTTTCAGGACAAGTTTAAGAAGGAATTTATGTCTTTTCCCTAAAATAATTCACTATGTATTAGTAATATAATAATTTGTAGCATCTGTTGGCTCAATTTGATTGGATAGACTATCTATTCGCTCAATATAGTTGTACCAACACTTGTATGAACCATTTATACACATTATTAAATGTAGACATCTTTTGTTTTGATTGTATTTTAGTTAATGTATCATTGTTGACTGTTGAAATAAAGGTATGGTTGAACTCATCATACACATGCATCATCATAAAAAAGTAGTCTAATTGTATCAACATATACACTTATTATTGATTGTTGAAATAAGGGTATGGTCTAACATGTTATTGAAGAGTCAAATTATTATTAGTGTTATTCTTGTAAAAAAATTATATTTGATAATGTCGATGTTGTATCAAATTTGAAAATATGAGGTGGTGTATATATTGTTGTGGTCATCAAATGTAGTAATTGTCGGGTTGATATTGTTGTTATGGTTATGGTACGGAGGAGGTACGGTTATATACATATTACTTGTAAGGTTGCTAGTTCGCATACATACATATTCATGCATTTTGTGCATAATATAAATATCATAATGATTTTATTGGACCGAATAGTGTTTTGCATACACTTCGATACCCTGATGGTTTTATTGGTCTGCATAGTGACGTCGCTCAAATTATACGCTTAATTATAATTAAAGCAATCAATTGTTAAAATATAGTAACCTAACTAGGTTGAGTTCAAATTCCATGAAAAGTGATGTTGGAGATCTTTATAATTTTCTATTGAAATTCTTATTGTCAATTACTATTGGGAATTGGGGTTTTTAAAGTGAATTATTAACTATTGTGAATTATTTTAACTACTCAAACTTTAATCAATAATAAAAGACGAACTAGTGTTACAGTTCTTAGATATAGAAAGTCAACTATATAATTTACTATTAACTTATTCATATGTGTTCATTGTGCAAAACTGATGAATCGATAAGTCTCATAATGCGTCGCATCCCAATTAGAGAATGTCACCCTGCCAACACTTGTGTGTCGAATTAATTTTCTCATTCATCTAAAGCCTCAGGTTAGCTATTATATCTCTAACTCAAGCTATTAGATGGAAGCTGGTAGTTTCAAATCCTTGTTAATGGTCATTTTCTTAATCTTAACCTCTTTTGTCAAGCAGTCAAAATGTGAGCAAATTATTAATGTCTGCAATCATTTTAAAAAAATATTTACAAAAGAAACTTAAACTACAATGATCACCCATGGATAAGAAGATTTTAATTTAATCATCTCTACTCTAAGTTTTATAACCCTAGTTATGAGTTTAGCTATTCATAACTAATAGTAAATAGTAATTATTATAATTTAAACTACTATAGAACATTAATATAGAAGAAAGTAAATAACATCTTCGATTAATATAACTTTTGTAAGATAATTTTGTCCGTATCATAATAATTTACTAAGAAACTAATTAAACTCTAAAAATTGAAGAATAATGAATCTCTAAGCTATGAGTAACCCCAACTTCTATGACTAGTTTATAATACTTAGAAATAGTTCGTTCCCCTTAGAAATAGTTCATAACCCTTAAAATATCATCTTGATGACATATATATAACAATAGAATCGAAATTTTAATTTTGCTTGAAATATATTTTGACTTTGGTCAACTTCAGTCCAATAATAAGAGTGTCGCGATGTGGGCTCTATCTCCAAGTTTGCTTCCTTCTTCGTGTGTCACAAAATTATCAAGTCTATAAATCGCTGGTTTAGAACATGTGTAATGTAAGGCCCAACGCAGGGTATGCCACCTCGCACTGCAGATTCCTCTGTTGTAGTTCTTTTGGCTGTATTAATGTCCAGGATACTTTGTTTTGCGTTCCAATTCATCCTTTGGATCTTTTCTTGTTGTTTTGACCTAAAATCATCCTAATCATAACTAGTAGCTCATTACACAACAATATTCAATAAACAAATTGATATTCATAAGATCATAATCAAAATTTAGCTAAATCATGGGTAATATATTGTATTTGTATGAATAAATACACCCAGATTACCTCCCACACTTAGAGATTTTTTTTGTCCTTGAACAACTCATCATATCCTTTATAGACCCTATATCACATTAGTGTCAATCAAATAATGTTATTCACAAATTTGATTTACATAGATAGTTCAATTGTAATATGTTATTTACTCATTGCAACATCTTTCAAACTCAAGACTTTTCATGCAAACATCATTACTTCTAGATTGACTCTTCACTAAAATGCAATTACTATAGTCATTAGATTACTAGTTATAACTATCAAGTGCCCTCATTATCAAATAATTGTCTTTCTTTTCCACTCATCATATATAGATAATCAACAAGGACATGGGCAAATCAAATTTTTTCACTCTCACAAGAAAATTCAGGAAATATATCATAGGCTTGCCAATAGTGTATTATAAATTCAATTAAAGCATTGAAGTGTAAGATCAAAGAACTTTTTTAGGTTGTAACATCGGCTAAGGGTAGTGACTACTCTTCCCTATGCACTTTAAGATGCTGACAAAATCAATAAAGCTCCTTTTAATTTCTCACTTCGCCTTACTTTCAACTTGCTATATTATTTTTTTCAACTTTTCTTTAGATTTTGTCTCTTCTTCAACTACTTAGTTTTTACAAGGATGTTTTCACTTTTTTTCTTTTCTTTCTCATACTTCTCTAATTTTTATAGTCAAATCATATAGAATTTTCTTTTCTTTTCATCCTTTACTTACAACAAGCATTAGATAATTTAACACTTGGGCACTATTTTCTACTTTCTCTTTACCACATAATCATAATTCTCTAAGTCGTTTCATCTCTTTTTTCTATCTCCCTTATATTTTTATAAGTCTTTCAACTCAAAGTGCATTAAGGAGTTTTAGATCAAATTTTTTTAGGGTAATCAACAAAGGGGAACTATGCTACATAATGTGGCTATACAATGAAATAGGTTATAGACTAAAAAAGAATTAACTAAGAAATATGTTTAAGCATGTATCACAATATAGTAAAAAAATAGAGGCTTAAACAAGAAAATATCTTGATACATCCAACCAATTAAAACTATATTAAATTTTTACACACATAGGACAGGTTCTAGATGTTTCAACAAAACGTAGCTTCTCTCGAAATCTGACGTCGGGATAGCCACAAATGAGGATCAATCTTTCCCTAAATCTTACATCAGGAAAATCCATCGCACTATGAGAACTAGAGTCGTCTTGGAAAGGGCTTAGAACCTACTTTTACCACAATTAACCTAATTTTGATACTATATAGGTTTCTGAAAGTCAAAACCCAGCTTGAAGGGTTATAATCCAAGCCAAGCCTAAGTCAAAAGGCTAGTAATGCCAAAGTAAACAAGTATAGCCCTCATGGCTATCAAAACAAAGATAACCAAGATAGATGCCAAGATAGGGCAACACAGTTCAATGAACTCCAAAGGGTAGTGTCATAGGTCTCAACTATCAAACTATGCTACAACAAGGGTACACCGGTTCGAAACTACACTGAATAGTTTTTAAGACAAATGGGCTATAAGGGATAAATTCTAACTCACACGCATAGATTGGTTCCTGATCTCCAATTCAATAGCATCAGTGGTAAGTCCTCATTCTTCGAGGATGAGTGACGTGTTATCTTTTCATTTTCAGTCTTTAGTTTCAGTTTTTGCTAGATTTAGCTGGGGCATGTCCCAGCATCTCTAGTCAGTTAGAGGCTTTATTTAAGACATAGTTAGATTTAGTTTTAGCTTCGGAGTTTGATATTTCAGTTGTCATTAAACTCTCAGTTTATTTTATTTAGATAGTAATGGGTATTCCCCATCATTTCAGTTAATTATGGTTTAAGATTCTGCGCAGTATTTTCTTTAGTCAGTTCATATAGTATGCTTATGATATGCCATCTCGCGGTTATCTTGGGGTCACTTGTGATCCTAGGTCCCGTGTCCGCGTCCTGGGGTAGCCTCAGGGCGTGACAAACTTGATATTAGAGCATTAGGATCAAGTGTCCTAGGATGTCTGAAAAGACGCACTAAGTAGAGCCCTTTTTATGGGTGTGAAGTGCACCACATCTAATGAGAGGGAGGTTACAAAGTGTTTAGTAAAACTTCACTTTCTTGATATTCTTATTTTGCGTTGGTATGATCTCTCTATAATCCAGTGTTGTGCATTTTTAGATCATGCCTTCTCATAGAGCTTACCCTAGGAATGCTAATGCATGCAACACTAACGCAACTCCTCCAGTCCCAGATCAGGAAGTTTCGAATGCAGAGTTTCGGAATGCCATTCAGCTTTTGGCTCAGAGTGTGACCAACCAGAACAATCAACAGGCCCCAGTTCCTCCTAATACTAGTGTTGGGTCAGCTGCAGCTAGAATTTGGGATTTTGTTAGGATGAACCCACCTTAGTTTCTAGGGTCGTAGGTTCGTCTGGATCCCCAAAACTTCATTGATGAGGTTAAGAAAATCTTTGGAGTGATGCAAGTGACTGGATATTATAGGGTAGAGTTGGGATCCTACCAGCTCAAGGATGTAGCTCACATCTGGTTTACTCAATGGAAAGAAACCAGGGGTACGAATGTCGTTCCTATCACTTGGGAGTGTTTTAGTGAGACTTTCCTGGACAGGTTCTTCCCAGGAGAGTTAAGGGAGGCAAAAGCTTAGGAGTTCATGAATTTGAGGCAAGGTAGCATGTCAGTCCAAGAGTACGGACTCAAGTTCACCCAACTCTCCAGGTATGCTCCTCATATGGTTGTTGATCCTAGGGCACAAATGAATAAGTTTCTGTATAGAGTGTCAGACTTAGTGGAAACAAAGTGCATAAATACTATGTTGCCAGAAAAATATGAACATCTTTAGGCTTATGACCCATACTCACCAGGTTGAGGGAGATAAGCTTAAGGAACATGCTAAGGATAATAAGAAGGCTAGGACAAACAACTATGAGTATTCTCAGCAGAAATTGAGTGGTGGAAATCGCTCTCAGTTCCAGTAGAAATCTTCAGCTCCAGCACCTTCATTAGCTAGTGTTCCATCTTCCAGGTTTTGACAGGATCAGAAAGGTAGGGTATCAGGCTCTAAGNTTTGTTAGGATGAACCCACCTTAGTTTCTAGGGTCGTAGGTTCGTCTGGATCCCCAAAACTTCATTGATGAGGTTAAGAAAATCTTTGGAGTGATGCAAATGACTGGATATTATAGGGTAGAGTTGGGATCCTACCAGCTCAATGATGTAGCTCACATCTGGTTTACTCAATGGAAAGAAAACAGGGGTACGAATGTCGTTCCTATCACTTGGGAGTGTTTTAGTGAGACTTTCCTGGACAGGTTCTTCCCAGGAGGGTTAAGGGAGGCAAAAGCTTAAGAGTTCATGAATTTGAGGCAAGGTAGCATGTCAGTTCAAGAGTACGGACTCAAGTTCACCCAACTCTCCAGGTATGCTCCTCATATGGTTGTTGATCCAAGGGCACAAATGAATAAGTTTTTGTATAGAGTGTCAGACTTAGTGGAAACAAAGTGCATAAATGCTATGTTGCCAGAAAAATATGAACATCTCTAGGCTTATGACCCATACTCACCAGGTTGAGGGAGATAAGCTTAGGGAACATGCTAAGGATAATAAGAAGGCTAGGACAAACAACTATGAGTATTCTCAGCAGAAATTGAGTGGTGGAAATCACTCTCAGTTCCAGTAGAAATCTTCAGCTCCAGCACCTTCATCAGCTAGTGTTCCATCTTCCAGGTTTCGACAGGATCAGAAAGGTAGGGTATCAGGCTCTAAGTCTCAGGGGAGTGCTTCAGGCACCAGAACCTACCCACTTTTCCAAAGTGTGGTAAGAACCATCCGAGCGAGTGTCTTGCAGGAAAGGAAGGATGTTTCGGGCGTAGTAAGTCTGGTCACAGGTTGACAGATTGTCCTTTTTCTAAATAGGGTCAAGGAGGCAACAAAGGTAGGGCTCAGTCTACAAATTCAGCAGCACCAGCAGGTCGCCCGACTCAGCAGGGTAACTCATCTAGTACAGGTGGCGGATAGTGCCAGAACAAGTTGTATGCTCTCTAGGCTAGCCAGGACCAAAAATATTCTCCTGATGTGGTCACTGGTACGTTACGAGTCTTTAACTTATATATTTATGCCTTGTTAGATCCAGGGGCTACTCTTTCCTTTATAACTCCTTATATAGCAGTCGATTTCAGTGTTAGTCCAGAAACTCTTTCAAAATCCTTCTCAGTCTCTACACTAGCTGGTGACCCAGTTATAGCTACACGGGTATACAAAAATTGCCCTATCACAGTCTCTCAAAAAGTCACCCCAAAGGATTTTGTAGAGTTAAAAATAGCAGACTTTGATATCATTCTAGGCATGGACTAGTTACATTCCTATTATGCCTCAGTCGACTGTAGAACTAGGATCGTTCAATTTCAGTTTCCAAATGAACCAATCTTATAATGGAAGGGTAGTAGCTTAGCGCCTATAGGTCGTTTCATTTCTTACCTTAAGGCCAAAAAGATGATCTCTAAGGGTTATCTCTATCATCTAGTTCGGGTTAAGGATTCAAGCTTCGGAACCCCAACTCTTAAGTCAGTTCCTGTAGTTAATGAGTTTCCAGAAGTGTTTCCAGAAGATCTTCCCGGAGTTTCTCCCGAAAGGGAAATCGACTTTGGAATTGATCTTTTTCCAAATACCCAGCCTATTTCTATTCCTCCTTACAGAATGGATCCAGCTGAGCTTAAGGAATTGAAATAGCAGTTGAAAGACCTTCTAAATAAGGGCTTCATCAGACCTAATATTTCCCCATGGGGTGCACCAGTGTTGTTCGTGAAAAAGAAAGATGGTTCTCTCAGGATGTGCATTGATTATAGATAGTTGAACAAGGTCAAAATTAAGAATAAGTAACCTATCCCCAGGATTGATGACTTGTTCGACCAACTTTAGGGTGCTAGTCATTTTTCGAAGATAGACCTCAGATCAGGTTATCATTAGCTCAGAGTCAAAGATAGTGACATTCCAAAAATAGCCTTCAGAACTCGGTATGGTCATTATGAATTTGTAGTTATGTCATTTGGACTAACCAATGCTCCTGTAACTTTCATGGATGATGAACATGGTGTTCAAGCAGTATTTGGACTTGTTTGTTATCATATTTATTGATGATATCCTCATTTACTCTAGGAATGAGGAAGAACATGTGACTCATTTGAGGGTTATCCTGCAAACTCTCAAAGATCGCCAGTTATTAGCTAAGTTTAGCAAGTGTGAGTTTTGGTTGCAATCAGTTACTTTCCTTGGGCATATAGTGTCTAGCGAAAGGATTCGAGTGGATTCCCAGAAAATAGAAGCAATGAAACAATGGCCTAGACCTACCTCTCCTACAGATCTCAGAAGCTTCTTGGGTTTGGCAGGTTATTACAGAAGGTTTGTGGAAGGATTTTCATCCATAGCCTCTCCATTGACTAGGTTGACTCAGAAAAAGGTTAAGTTTCAGTGGTCAGATGAGTATGAGAAAAGCTTCTCAAAACTGAAAACTAGGTTGACTGCAACTCTTGTTTTGACTCTACCAGATAGTTCAGACGGTTATGTAATTTATTGTGATACATCTAGAGTCGTCCTAGGTTGTGTGTTGATGCATCGAGGTAAGGTTATAGCTTATACTTCTAGACAACTTAAGGTGCATGAGAAGAATTATCTGACTCATGACCTCGAGTTTGCAGTAGTGGTGTTTGCACTTAAGATTTGGAAACATTACTTGTATGGTGTTCACGTAGATGTGTTCACAGACCATAAGAGCCTTCAGTATGTGTTCACCCAGAAAGAGTCGAATCTTCGCTAGAGGAGATGCCTTGAGTTCCTCAAAGACTATGATATGAATGTGCTTTATCATCCTGGTAAGTCCAATGTAGTAGCAGATGCTCTTAGCAGACTATCTATGGGTAGTGTAGCACATGTTGAGGAAGAAAGAAAAGAACTAGCAAAGGATGTTCACAGTCTTGCTCGCTTGGGAGTTCGCCTTATGAGCCTATCAAATGGTGGTGTGACAGTTCAGAATGGGTTAGAATCTTCATTAGTAGCGGAGGTTAAGGAAAAGCAAGAGAGTGATTCGATATTGTTTCAACTGAAGGGTGCATTTCATCAGTAGAGAGTTGAGGTTTTTAACCAATGAGGAGATGGTGTGCTTTGCTATCTAAGATGGGTGAGTTGAGACAACAGATTCTTGCAGAAGCCCATAACTCCAGATATTCCATTCATCTAGGTGCCACTAAGATGTACCGTGATCTACAAGAAGTCTTTTGGTGGAATGGCATGAAAAGAGATATAGCAGATTTTGTGGCTAAGTGCCCTTAATTGTCAGTAGGTGAAGGTAGAGCATCAGAAACCAGGGGGTATGACTCAAGAGATCAACATTCCAACTTGGAAGTGGGAAGTGATAAACATGGACTTCATTTCAGGTTTACCTTATACTCGCAGAAAACATGACTCCATTTGGGTGATAGTTGACAGAGTTACTAAGTTTGCGCACTTTTTGGCTGTCAAGACTACAGATTCAGCGGAGTATTACACCAAGCATTACATTAATGAGATAGTAAGGCCCCTCATTTCTGGAAGTCATTTCAGAAAGGTCTTGGTACTCAGGTTAATCTTAGCACATCATTTCATCCACAGACGGATGGTCAAGCAGAGCGTACCATTCAGACCTTAGAGGACATGTTGAGAGCCTTTGTGATCGATTCCAAGGGTAGTTGGATGATCACCTTTCTCTTATAGAGTTCACCTACAATAATAGCTACCATTCCAGTATTCAGATTGCCTCTTATTAAGCATTGTATGGGCGGAGATCTAGATCCCCAGTTGGGTGGTTTGAAGTAGGTGAAGTAGCCTTGATAGGGCCTGATTCAGTTCATGATGCTATGGAAAAAGTTCAGCTCATCAGAGATAGACTTAAGACATCCCAGAGTCATCAGAAGTCTTATGTAGATGTAAGGATAAGGGACTTGGAGTTCCAACTTGATGATTGGGTCTTCCTAAAAGTGTCACCTATGAAGGGGTAATGAGATTTGGCAAGAAAGGGAAGCTCAGTCCTAGATATGTAGGCCCTTACAAGATCTTGAAAAGAGTGGGCAAAGTGGCTTATGAGTTAGAGTTGCCAACAAAACTAGCAGCAGTGCATCTGGTTTTTCACATTTTGTTGCTAAAGAAGTGTGTGGGTGATCCAACATCCATAGTACCATTGGAAAGTGTGGTTGTGAAAGATAGTCTCACTTATGAGGATGTGCCAGTTGAGATTCTTGATCGTCAGGTTCGAAGGTTGAGAAACAAAGAAGTCACTTCAGTGAAGGTTTTTTTGGAAGAGTCAGTCCGTAGAGGAGCTACTTAGGAAGCAGAAGCAACCATGAAGGCCAAGTATCCTCATCTCTTTCCTTCCGATTCCATTCCAGCGTGAGGTAATAGTTCCTCTCCAGTTTTTTAGCCATTCATGTGTAGCTTCAGTCTTAGTATCTTGTTCCTTCAGTTTATACTTGCATTTTCAGCATATTTGCATGTTCTTGGAACTTAGTTCAGTCAGAAATCAGCTTCTAGTTATTTGTGGTAGGGTTTGCAGCTTTTTCCCTCCATCTTTCGCTAGTTTAGTCTACATTAGAGGACGAATGTTCCCAATGGGAGATAATGTAACACCCCATATCCTAGACAAACCATATTGCAGAAATCAGAAGTTGCAGGTGTCATCGATGGGCCCCACCCACGGATCGTAAGGTGATCCACGGACCGTAGGTGGTGGTCCGTGGTTGGCTACCTACAGCCCTCCCTAGAAAGTCCAAGAAATTTGGCTAAGGGCCAGCCTACGCCAGGACCTATGGACTGTAGGTCTACGGTCTGACCACGGTCCGTGGTCCAGGGCCATAGGTCAGACCCCTAGTCTTCAACTCCCAGTAACGATCGATGGCTGACCAGAATGGATCATCGGTCCATCCACGGTCCGTCGGTGACCCCAACAGCTTTTAAGTCAGGGGTCGTTTGGTCTTTTCCCTATGCGTTGGACTCCTACACTATGTCGTTTAACCCCTAAACTATGTAGTTTTGGTCAGTTTTAGCCTAGTAACTTAATTAGAACTTACCCTAGTCAACGCATTCTCCGAAAAATCATCAAGTTGAAAGAAAAGAAGGAGAAAGAGTCGACCAAACCCTAGTCCAAGAACACATCAGGTTTTCATCAGTTTCAGCCTCGAAATCGAAAGATTTCTTCGTGGAATTCGTCACCAGGTGTGTGGGATTTCACTAGTGGGTTCCTTTCACCCATTAGGTCCCTTGATTTTAGTCATATTCTTGATTCTATACAATATGTTAGACCTAGGGTTTCTAGAATTTCAGAATTTATGTTGTGATTCAATTATTAGACTAATCCAAATTAGATTATCATGTTTTCGTGGAATTGTTACTTAGTTCTTGCTTGAAACTCAGAACCCTAGTTGTGTAGATTCGTTTAGTTCATGAATTACACTTGCTAGGTCAGATTACTTAGATATACATGCCTAAATTAAGAATGTTTCATTACCAGTACATTAGTGATGCATTTTCATTTAGCATTTCAGAATATCGAGCTATCCAGTTTATTTCAGTTATATTGTATTTTGTGCATTCTATTGGCAGTAGGCTTTAAACCAAGTTGGACTGGGGTCAGTCACCCTCAAGTCCCAGAACTACGTGCCCCCGTAGGTTTATAAGAACCCTCTGTGGGCATTAGTTTAGTGATCACGCCAGTTATGCCTTTATACCTCTGGCAGGGTATATTGGGTCCTCTCGATGGGGCGTATACATCAGACTTCACATTTTGCTCATGTGATTTTATGTTATGTCGGTTATTAATAGCTCCCACAGTCAGATTCTAGTACATTGACCAGGTTACCAGTCACAGTTCAATATTCAGATCCAACATGCTATAAACTTGGTCATTGCATTCTGTCAATTCATGATCAATATTTTAAGTATAATATCATGTTCATGTTATATCATTGTTCAGTATGCTTTGTTCAGTTATGTATATTGTTCAGCTTTATTCTATCATACATGTTCAGTGCCTTTCAAGTACTGACACATACTCTGTGCTACATTTTCTCGCGCTGTAGGTTCAGATCCTCAGCATTCAAATCACACATAGATCGGTTCCTGATCTCCAGTTCAGCAGCATCAGTGGTGAGTCCTCATTCTTCGAGGACGAGTGACATGTTATCTTTTCATTTTTAGTTTTTAGTTTTAGTTTTTGCTAGATTTAGTTGGGGCATGTCCCAACATTTCTAGTCAGTTAGAGGTTTTATTTCAGACATAGTTAGATTCAATTTTAGCTTTGGAGTTTGATCTTTCAGTTGTCATTAAGATCTCAATTTATTTTATTCACATAGTAATGGGTATTCCCCATCATTTCAGTTAATTATGGTTTTAAGCTTCTGTGCAGTATTTTCTTTAATCAGTTCATCTAGTATGCTTATGATATGCCAGCTCAGGGTTAGCTTGGGGTCACTCATGATCCTAGGTCCCGTGTCCGCGTCTTAGGGGTAGCCTCGAGGCGTGACAAAACACATCAACGAAATACAAAATACAAAAGCTAGGTAAAATAAGAGAAAATCAAAAAAGAGGGGTGAGACTAAACAAAAAAATAGTTAGAGATGAGAAACAAAGATTTTCCGTAGAATCAATTTATTCTACCTCTAGTCCTTTTTAACTAGTTGTTAATTGAGTCTAGGTCACAAATCAACATGAAGAACTTTTGGTCCTATTGATTCTTCTCAACTCTAATTGTTGTTTTGTGACGTCATCTACATCTATATCTAAAATTAATTCTTTTAGAAGTGAAAAAAATATGCGAGGTACTCTCCTACCATCATGGTAATACATAACATTTTGAGCATAAAGGTTTGGGGAGTAACTATGGTTGATACATTTTCTAACATTCTCATATATTGATGCATCAAGATTGAAGGATAAAGCCATCGTCTGCCTTCTTCTACAAATAATTTGACTTAACTTTTAGGTTATCCCTACGTGCATCATTCCCTTCAAGGTTTTCTTCATCATTTTTTCCAACATCAAACAAGTATTCATCATGCTTTATCTATTCTTAACTTCTTTTTTTTGTCATGAAACTCCCAAACATATTTACCTATAAAACTTTCAAATGAGACATAATCTCATGACCTCAAATTCCATCCTCTTGATTTGATCTTTAAAACCTCCAAATAGTTTCATGGACCAGGTCGGCTAATTCTATTTTTGCAAGGAGTAAAGTTATAAGATTGACTACAACATTACTTGCTCCAACAATAGAGCTTTTTGTGTGTTGAATGGAATCTCAACTTTGTTTTTACAATACTAAAAAAAGGTAAAAATTAAGGGACGTTGTCAGATTTTGCCTTAGATTCTTAGACCGATGTAGTCCTTTTTTTTCTTGGTAAATTTTGGCTCTATTTTTAGTAGTGTAGGAACAAATATGAGTGTCTATTCAAAGCAACACACTTTATTATTGGAGTAAAGCCTCTTGTTTATGAGTGTGGTCCATCTTGCAAATGTCCCCCTTCTTGTAAAATTTGAGTTATCAAATATGGTCTTCGGTATCATTTGAAGGTTTTCAAAATCGAATCAAGAGGATTGGGTTTGAGGTCACGAGATTATGTCTCATTTGAAAGTTTGATATGTGAATATGTTGGAGAGTTGCTTGATGAAAAAAGAAGTTGAAAATAAAATAAATCATGATGACTACTTGTTTGATGTTGGCAACTATAACAAATAAGTCCCCAAAAGGAATGATGTGCGTAATAATTACCACAAAATTGAGTCAATTTCTTTATCAAAGAAGGATGAAGATGGCTTTACCCTTGATGCGTCAAGATATGGAAATGTTGGAAAATACATCAACCATAGTTGCTCCTCAACTTCTAGGATGTCGGGATTTACTTGGGATAATAATTTTTAACTAATGTAATGAAAATAAGTGAATTGATCTTGAATTCACTATGTTATGGTTTTAAAGTGTAAGAAAGCATACACATGTATTCAGAATAGGAGAAGTACCTAGAATGGTTGAGCATAAATAAGTCATTGAGTTCATGCCATGTATATGGATTTGGTTTTAAATTTGTGAACATATTTGTTTTTTTTTTTGGAACCCCAGGATAACCCGCAACCGCTACAACCTTTGTCCTTCGGGTGAGCACTTTGTGCGCACTGGGTAAACCCCCCATTGTGTACTAGCCTACAAACCACACAGGGGATGTAAACCGCACTAGGCAAGACTTATGAGATATGCTCGACTCAGAAGGCATTGAGGGGGGATCGATTCCGGGTCATCCGTGTGGATAACCACCCTCCAAACTAACTGAGTCATCCCGAAGGACTTATTTGATTATATTTAATAGGTATAAATAGTTTTTTTCCTTCTAATTTAATGTGGAATCAATATTTTTTCCTAATTAGCCTTGAAGATAGACATAGTAAAATAACAAATATTCATCATTACGTGAAATTTAACTATTGCTAACCTTGATGGCTAATTATAATTAACTTACAATAAATAAAGAAATTTTACTCATGTAAGAGTCTTCATATGACTTTTATCAGTCTTCCAAATTATAATAAAGAGATTTTAGACATAAGTAATTAAGGTTGTTAAACTCGATATTCACTTTCTTCGACCATCATAAAATTTGAAGTAACAATTCAAAAATTAAGAATCTAAAGTTTAAACCAAATATATTTATTTTTAAAAAATGTTCATTGAACTAAATACCTCATTTTGTGCCGTATAAAATTTGGTACCAAAATATTCATCCTCCTACAAATAAAAATGGATGGAAAGAAAGAGATTGGAAGAAAATAAAATAAACCAGTAAAAATGTATTTGACACATAAAAAAGAATTTCAATATTCATTTCCATAAGATAAATAACAATAGTGAGGTGTTGAAAATTATTCTCCTTATATTCAATTAATGGATTCTTATATGCACTCTAGATACAAAGGTCCTCCCGATTGCTAATCGAAAAATTATTGAGATAATGTAAAATTAAGAATATTTAAAAACAAATAAAAATTGATAATATGATTAAGAAAAATAAATTAAAAACACAACCATAAGTACATTCAACACAAACCTACAATGTTAGTTTTTTTTTTATAATTATTACGAGAACTGATTTGATTGTCATTGAAATCTGATTACATATGAAGAAGGTGGGCTAAGCTTAGCCTTCTATAGATGATGTATACATACGAAGAATACCAAAAGAGTTAATCCGTGGAGATTTTTTGAATTGTTACATATATTCTCCGTGGAGATTTTTTTTTAATTAATTTTTCTAATACAACAGTGAGGTGTTGAAAATTATTATGCTTATATTCAACTAAAGGATTTCTATATGCACCCTAGATACAAAGGTCCTCCCGATTGGTAAACGAAAAATTAGATTTATAACTTGAGATAATGTAAAATTAAGAATATTTAAAAACAAACAAGAATTGATAATATGATTAAAAAAAATAAAAATTAAAAATACAACTATAAGTACATTCGTCACAAACCTGCAATGTTAGTTTTTTAAAAATTATTACGAGAACTGATTTGATTGACATTGAAATCTGATTACATATGAAGAAGGTTGACTAAGCCTAGCCTTCTATAGATGATGTATACATACGAAGAATACCAAAAAAGTTAGCCCGTGGAGATTTTTTGAATTGTTACATCTATTCCCCGTGGAGGTTTTTTTATTATTAATTTTTCTTATATATTTTACTCTTACAAAATATTTAAGAATTTCTTAATTTTAAAAATATATTTTATCTTACCATATATTTAAGATTCCTTAAATATTACAAAAATAATTTGAATAAAATAGATTTTATCTTTTTAACTCTCAATCAAAGATTCTAGAAAGATGCAGAGAATTGAGCATTTTTAGTTTGTATATATAAAAAAAATCGACTTTTCCCTTCATCATCATCCGGATCCCAGATCCATTCAACTTCCAATTTAGATTCAGAAAATGGCTTCAGAACCCAAGAAGATCATCATTGACACTGATCCTGGCATTGGTATCTTCCATTAATACACATAGTAGAAAGAATGATTTCAGTATACCCAATATTTTTAGTTGGTGTTGTTTGTTACTTACTTTATTATAGTGGAATTTGTCAAGATTTATCTGGGTTTTCGTTTTTTTCTCTGAATTCTGCATTCAATTTCCTATAGAAACTCTTTTCAGTTGAATTAAGTTTTCCAAGATTAAATTTTTGTGAATTGTATTGTTGAGTTAATTGAACTATTCTCAGATGATGCAATGGCGATATTCGTGGCATTGGAATCTCCTGAAGTTGAGGTGATCGGGCTTACAACTATATATGGAAATGTCTACACAACTCTAGCTACCAGAAATGCTTTACATCTGGTAAAGTGCTGATTTTCTTGGATAATTGCTAATTGTTTATGCCTTGTTTTTTTTTTTTTTTTGTTCTAAGTGTAAATTTTAAAAGGTAAAAGACTACTGACTTAGCTTTACTCCTTAGTTGGGCTATCGTAGTGGTGTATCCGATATCTGCTATGCTCATGGTTATTGATTTGAGGTTTTAATTATTCAGTTGGACATAGCTGGGAGGACAGATATTCCGGTGGCTGAAGGTTCTCATGTTACGATCACTGTATGTAATCCTACCCTGTTGCTCATTTTAACTTGCTTAGCTGTTCCATACTCCAAGCTTTTTAGTTATTGTTGTCACTTCGATTTATTTGTTAAAGGGGACTCAAGTCTTTGGCTCTACTGTGGTGTTTCATTTTTGGTTTTGTTATGATGATCCACACTAGATATACTTGCCTTGGTACATACTCTGTCTCTCTATTTCTCTCCCCCCTTTCCTTTTGCTTCCCAGGTGAAACATTCTTTGAGTTGGTGAAAATAAAAAGAGAAAAGGAATACAAGGAAAAATTAATCAGTACTGTAGTACCCTTTCCCAGAAAAGAAAAAAAGTCGAAAGCAAAGACATTGAACTTTTTTTTTAAGTTACAAAGACATCGATCTTGTTTATCATGGGACATGTATGTGGATCTGAGAAGAAAAGTAAAAAAATAGTTCTAGACTGGTCCTATCGAATGTTCAGATCTAGGACCAAAGCTAAAAGAAGGAATAAGTGAAGGCACAGTTTGGTATTAGAAACACTTGGTTGTTAGGAATGTAACTATAGTCAAGAAAAGTAAGGAAAATGGGGGAGACAGATGAACAATGAAAATGTGTGAAGCACTTTGGTATCATTTGGGGCATGAAAAAGTTGTTTTTCCATGCTGTTAGCGAAAAAGATGCACGAAACATTGAGGTGTCTTTCATTCCTTTGCAATGATTTCAGTTTGCTTTAATTAAAGGATCACTACTTTTTGGCCTCCTCCACTGCAGCCATACAAAACAAATTTGGGACCTCTTCCTTAACTGTAAGTGGAGTAAATTGGTGATTTCATACAGTGTAAGAGGCTTGCTGAAATGTTTGTAGAGTCAAGAAAGCCATCAAAAATTTGAAGAAAATCTGGCATACCATCCCTCTGTTTGCATCTTTTGGACTAGCTGGTTAGAAAGAAATGAGAGATGATTTTGAAACTCAGAAAAGTCATGTCTTTTGTAAACAATAGATGTCTTCACAATTAATGTTTTGGTGTAGGAGACATGATAGATGATATTTCTCAATAATTGGAGTTCATTGAGTCTTTGAGAATATATCAGCTTTTCTGTGTTTTTTTCTTGTAATTTTTAGTTCTTCCTTAGTGCTTTTCAGTCATACCAACTTGCAGTGCTCCCCAGCCATAATGACCATATATAGTAATGTTTTTTATCTTATCGTGGATGTAAGCGTACTTTTGTTGGACCATCTTATATCCTTCGGTCTCTCTTGTTCAGTAATATTTTGTGTTCATCAGTCTTTAAAACTTTGCTGTGTTTGTGTCAAATATGATTAACCATGTTAGAAAATTGCTTTTGCGGCAGTCTGTGCCTAGTTGCATAACAAGTGGTATTAGAGTATGTAGTTAAACTACAGTTGGTAATCCAGTTTGCCCAGAGAATGACTTTGACAAGTTCTATGTTGTCAAACCAATAGGCGGGGACAACCAGGGAGGTGCTTTAGGGGAGGGGCAAACACAACTTATAGTATAAAAGAGAAATAAGTCATTGACATTTGTATGGAAAATATGTTTTCAAATCTTTAAATTTATAGTATTTGATCATTGATTTTTGATAAAACAGCAGAAGAATGGTCACTGGTCACAGCAGAATACATCGATGGAAAAACTAATAATCAACAAAATGAATATATGTTATGCTAAGTACTTCTATTATCATGTTTAATTTGCGGTCTTTCATTAATTTAAAACTGTAAATAGCAATTAATAGTGCATTAAATTGATTAGTGCTTCTAGCAAATTTGCCATAATGATAAAGGTAGGAGAACAAAGAGGAAAAGAAGAAAAAGCCTGGGAAACCTAGCAAAATGGATGGCTGAATAAAAGAGGTAAAAGTGAAGTGAATTGAGCATATGAGCTTCTTTTAGTGATTATATGGTATTTACTAAAAAAAGTCCGTAATTTTCTTTGGGGAGGAGCAAGGAGCACGAGGAATTGGATTATTATCGTTATTGTTTTGTACACAAAGCACATAACCTTAACTTATGTGTAGAGGTGAAGGAGGGCAATGGCCTAGCCATCCCCCTTCACTTCCACCATGTCGATGATGACTTTACTGTGGCAAACTAGAGTGCAAGATATTGTGGTGCAGCAGAGTTAGGCAGAAGCTTTGGGTGGAAAGAAGCCAACAGAGATCAAATTTGGCAAAAGGGCAGATATGGTAGTGCGCTAGCACACAATTTATATCCCATAGTGGATTTTCTATTATCAAGGTCACCTGCCACATCAACATCTGTATAGCCCTTCAAGATTGGATTTGATCCTCAAACCACAAGTATTCATCTGAACCTCCTCTCAGATACCTGAGTATCCACTTCACAACTTCCCAATGCTCATTCCCTCGATTGTCAAGAAACCTGCTGACAACACCAACTGCCTGAGCAATATCAGGTCTAGTACATACCATTGCATACATTAAATTGCCTGAGCAATATCAGGTCTAGTACATACCATTGCATACATTAAACTTTCGATGACGAAGGAATATGAAACTCTATCCACACTCTCTTTTTCCTCCATTGTTGTAGGACATAGCTTCTTGCTCAACTTTATATAACCAGTAAGAGGTGTCCTAACAAACTTAACATACTTTATGTTGAAGCGCTCAAGTAAACGTTCAATGTGTTTTTCTTGTGACAAATAAGGCTTCCTTCATCTCTAAGGCGAGTAACTCTCATGCCCAAAAATTGCTTAGCATGACCCAAGTCTTTCATAGCAAAAGACTTACACAACTCTTTCTTCAACTCGTCAATTCTGAAAGTATTTCTGCTCATAATTAACATATCATCCATATTTAGCAAGAGGATGATAAAATCATCGTTAGAAATATTTTGTACAAACACATAATGATCTGAGGAAGTTTTCTTGTAGCCTTGCTCTCCCATAGCAAATTCAAACTTCTTGTACCACAGTCTAGGAGCTTGCTTTAGGCCATAGAGTCTCTTTTTAAGTTTGCTCACATAATTTTCTTTACCTTTTACCTTGAAGCCCTCAAGATGTTCCATTTAAATCTCTTCTTCTAGGTCACTATGAAGAAAATCTATCTTCACATCCATTTGCTCAATCTCTAAACTCAGACTAGCAGCCAAACCAAGAACTCTACGTATGGAGAACATTTTCACGATAAGAGAAAATATATCGTCAAAGTCAACCCTTTCTTTGACCAAATTTCTTAACAAGGTCGGTGATGTTTGCGTAATCAAGACACAACTTCTGATGCAAGTGTCTACGATCGTACAATAGTTTAGTAACCCAACCAAGGGTTGGGATCGTTCCCAAGAGAGTGGTTTTGAGAAGTAACAGAAAAATAAAATTTAGTTCTAACTAATTGTAGCTAAAAACATTAACGATTAAAAACATTGTAAATTAAAAGGGGACACAAGAGTGTCAATTAACAATGGGGTTTTGTCACTAGTGAGTAAAAACAACAAAATAAACAAAGATTTCTAAGTAATGGGAGGAGATCCTTGGGGTGTGAAGGGATTACGGGTTAAGCTAGATTATTGGGTACATGCTTTCGATAGAAGATTCAGAACAATTGTGACTAGGCTAAACTTTAAGGAGGATAAGCTCTCTCTCGAGCAGCTTACCCCGTTTCAAATGTGTTCCTCTCGGACACCCACTTGCCACATGAAGACCAGCCTACGCCTTAACCCACTCACTCTCTTGAGCTGAGTGTGTGGACATGGGACTAGGGTTCACTCTCTCGAGCTGAACCTCATGTCGACTTACTCACACTGGCCATCAATTTAGTAGTTATAGTTTTATGACCTCTCTCTCGAGCAAGCCGAAAACACATAAATAAACTTGTATTTGCAACTATAAATTCATTAAATTCATCCACAACTACTAAACGAAATCACAATTAAACTACGATTAAACTATTAGCAAACAAGACCCAACA
This sequence comes from Solanum stenotomum, assembly GCF_019186545.1. NCBI lineage: Eukaryota > Viridiplantae > Streptophyta > Magnoliopsida > Solanales > Solanaceae > Solanum > Solanum stenotomum. The sequence continues at coordinate 56,724,584 of NC_064285.1, read as the reverse complement.
ATTATCTTAACCCATATTAGCTAAATCACACCCCAAGAATTGGGGGTTTTAGCCACACATGTATAAGAGATAGAAATTTATACCAAATTGAGCTTGCATTCAAATGGGTATGAAGATTTAAGTCTTGATACAGGCCCAAATTGAAGAATCTAAGAGACCCAAATCCAAATCTTGAAGATGAAACCCTTTGGAACTTCGAGTCTTCAAAACCCTCTCAAACTTAGAACAAAAATATCCAAAAGTACTATTCTATATGAAAATTATAATAATTGTTCGACTCTTAAAACTACAACTCTAACCAGTATTTATAGTTTTCACTGATTTGTGCTGCAGCGGATCATTCGGCGTCGTTAGTCGGAATCACCATCAACTAGGCGATTCATCTTTTGGTGTAGTTCATCGCCGTCTTGCACCATCCTTCAGCATCGTCGTGCTCTGGGTCATTGGGCGACATGGTACTGCTTCGCAGAACTTCTCGACGATACGCCGACTGCTCCCTTTTTCCACCGACTTGATCCTTTCCTTCAGGGCTCAGTACACTGGAACAAAAGGCGAAGTAAGACCCTTCGACGACTCGCCAAGTGGACTCGGCGATCCTCAGGCCTTCATTTCTTCGTTTTTTTCAACCTTTTTATTCATCAGATATTGAGATAAAATAAGCATTTGAGGACACAATTTCTATTAAAATATAGCCCTAAGGACTCATCAGTCAGCAGTCAATTGCAACAAAGGTGTGCCCAATTTGTTGCAAATCTTGCCAAAAAGATTTTCTTCCTTATAAGATGGGATCTAGACCCCATAACTTGAAGCCTAGGTACAAAGTTAGATTGGTTGTTAAGCTATTTGGTCGAAGGAAGGGTATTGACTTTGAAGAAATATTTTCTCATGTTGAAAATGTCCTCCATTTGTACAGTTCTTGGATTAGCTGCTAGTCTTAATTTAGAGATTGAGTAGATGTATGTGAAGATGACTTTTCTTCACGGTGACCTAGAAAAGAGATTTATATGGAACAATCTGAGGACTTCAAGGTGAAAGGTAAAGAAAATTATATGTCCAAACTTAAAAAGAGTCTGTATGGCCTAAAGCAAGCTCCTAGATAGTGGTATAAGAAGTTTGAATCTATTATGGGGTAGCAAGGCTATAAGAAGACTTCTTTAGATCATTGTGTGTGTACAGAAAAATTCTGATGATAATTTTATCATCCTCTTGCTATATGTGGATGATATGTTAATTATGGGCAGAAATACTTTTAGAATTGACGAGTTGAAGAAAGAGTTGTGTAAGTCTTTTGTTATGAAAGACTTAGGTCCTGCTAAGCAAATTTTTGGGCATGAGAATTATTCATCTTAGAGAGAAACTTTATTTGTCACAACAGAAATACATTGAATGTGTACTTGAGCGCATCAACATAAAGAATGCTAAGCTTGTTAGCACACATCTTGTTGGTCATATGAAGTTGAGCAAGAAGATGTGTCCTACAACAAGAGGAAAAAGGATAGAGTTCCATATTCCTCTGTCGTCAGAAGTTTAATGTATACAATGGTATGTACTAGATTTGATATTGCTCATGCAGTTGGTGTTGTCAGCAAGTTTCTTGACAATCCAGGGAAAGAGCATTGTGAAGTGCATACTCAGGTATCTAAGAGGAAAACTCATATGAATGCTTGTGTTTTGGAGATCAAATCCAATCTTGAAGGGCCCTACAAATTCTGATATTTTAGGTGACCTTAATAACAGAAAATCCACTGCTGTATATTTGTTTACTTTTTCGGGGGGAGTTATATCATGGAAGTGGAAGTTGCAGGAGTGTGTTGCACTGTCTACAATTGAAGCAAAGTATATTTCGTCTATTGAAGCTAGCAAAGAGATTATATGGCTCAACCGGATCCTTCAAGAACTTGAATTGCAACAGATGGAGTATCTTGTCTATTGTGACAGTCAAAGTGCAATACACTTGAGCAAGAACTCCATGTACCATGCAGTGTTATCAAAGGCAAAAAGAAGCTCTAAGGTTCGTGAGGGCTTTAAGCACAAATAAAGCGTGGGCTTTAATGAAAAAAAGGTGCAAAGAGAGAAAAAATACAAATATATATGTTAAGTCCAAGACTAATAATTATAAACATGAATAACAAATATATGACCAAAGAAATTGAAACTAAATCATGATAAAGTGAAATATTTAGTGTCACTTCTTCATAAGAGGCTCATTGGCAAGGAAAAGTTGCCTTAGAACCTTGATGACGACACTGAAGTGCACATAAAGCGAGGCAAAGAGCTAAACATGTTTTGAGCCTCGCTTCAGGGCTTAAAGCGCACCTTTGATAACACTGGTAGTTTGGTACCATGCAAGAACAGAACACATAGATGTGAGATATCATTGGATTCATGAGCAAGTAGAGAGTGAATCATTTCACGTCAAAAAGATTCGCACAAGTGAAAATCCTGCGGATATGCTAACCAAGGAGATATCAAAAGACAAGTTCGACTTGTGTAGAGAACTTGTCGGCATGAGCTCTCTTTGAGAAGACATCTCCTTCAGGTGCATGGGATTGGAGGGGGAGATTGTGGGGTCCAGATCCTATCTTTAAATAAAATTTTCTTTGGCAAGATTTGCAGCATATTGGGCACACTTTTGTTGAAATTGGCTACCGGCCAATTAATACGTGGAAAAATGGGCACATCTTTGTTGAAACTGGCTATCGGCCAATTAATACAAGGTGGAAAAATGGGCATAGTGCGTGTCTATAAATAGGGACCTCTACATCAGCTTATGTACAATATACCTAGTTAAATCCCACTCAGTGGGCCTAACCACTACCTCGTGGAGAGAAAATATTAGAGAGCATAGTGAGGTATACTATAGACTATAAGAAAATAGTTTTTGAAGAAAAATAGAGTGTGAGCAATATTTTTATGAAGTGGAAAATCAAAGAGGGTTATGTCTTTTGAGTGTGTAATGTCACTGAGTATTGTACTTGGGACTACGTAGTGTAAAATTTCTTCTTATAGTGATATCAATTGCTCCTCTTGGCCCGTGGTTTTCCCTTATTCAAAACGGTTTCCACGTAAAATTCTTGGCGTTGTTATTTTCCCATTTTATCCCCCATTATATTGACTGTGAATATTTTTGAGATCTTCCTCATTTTCCCCAACAGTTCTGAGATCGGAAAACTCCATTTGAGACGCTATTGGATCTCTTGGTTTGAGTTAGACTCATGATTGCCTGTTTTCGTGAATTAGATTTCTGAGGGTAATCTTCTTCTTGTTTTTTTATATCTTGGGTTCTATTTTTCAGTTTTTTGGAAGCGATCAAGTTTGTATATCGATTGTTGCCTGAAACGCTCATCTAGGGTTCTAGATTTCTTCTTTGTTTTACTATTCAGGTTATTCTCGATTATTTTAATTGACTTCTATCTTTACTTTTCTTTCAATTATTGTTACTTGATATTCCACTGCGGTTTGTGTCTCGGATCGTATCAAGAAATCTTGCTTAGCGAGTTTGTGAGTAATACTTTAAGATGTTTCTTCCATACTCCAAGTGTATGAGGTAACTTTCAAGAGCTTTCTCCATGTACCAATAGCGATCTTGCTCCATATAACAAGTGGAACTGAAGATGTTCTCTTAGGAAAACCAGAAGGTTGTGGCTCAGAGGAAACTGCTTTCTAAAATAGCATCAGAATTTATTTTCTAACCTACAATACCTGACTTAGCAGCAAAACATATCCACAGAATAAGGCATAGTGGGGGGAATATGATAAAAGAAATGGCGAAGTGTATGCTGGATCTTCTTATTTTAGTTTTTTGCATTTTGTTCCGTATGACAAAATCAATTGCAACATCGGTCCTGGACGTGATGATTGTTGCAGAATTCTCATATGGTTTACCAATAACATTTCCTTTTTCTAAAATTTAATGTGCTTTTCTTCTGATTACTTGTTCATTTAGCAAATAGGCAGCAAACCTTTTTTTGAGAAAAGGTAATAGTCAGAATAGACAGCAGACTTAGAAATGTCTTTTCCTTATGTATATGCTTCTGCTTACTTTGTTTAATTTAATGTGAAGAAAGGTACAAAACTTCGAATTGCTGATTTTGTTCATGGCACGGATGGACTTGGAAACCAAAACTTTCCTGCACCAAATGGAAAGCCTATTGAACAGAATGCTGTTGACTTTCTTGTTCAACAAGCCAGTTTATACCCTGGAAAGGTTACTGTTGTAGCTTTGGGTCCCTTGACAAATATAGCACTAGTAAGTATGTAATCTTCCAGCTAAATATTACTTGATCCATTCCAGTTTATGTGGCATCATTCCTTTTTAGTCTGTTCCGAAAAGAATGACAGTTTCTACATTCAGAAACAACTTAACCTAACCCTTTATAGTCACACAAATGTGATGGCATGTTTAAGACACCAAGTTTTAGAAGTCTTATAATTGTCACACAAATGCTATGGCATGTTTAGTCCCAACACTTCCTTTCTTTCTTATGCTCCGTGCTCAGTCAATTTATGCCACATAATTTGGAATGGAATGAGTTGATAATAACCTTATAGAAATCTGTTCACTGAAATGGCATATTGAAACAGGCCATTCAATCAGATCCTGATTTTGTTAAAAACATTGGGCAAATTGTTGTTCTTGGTGGTGCCTTTTCTGTAAACGGAAATGTCAACCCAGCTGCTGAGGCGAATGTAAGTTGCTAAGATACATCCAAAATCATGCTTTAGGTTTTCAGGTGTATTCTCTATGTTATATTTATGCCTGTTTTGTTGCTCATCTGCACAAGATCTTTGGAGATCCAGATGCTGCTGATATTGTATTTACTAGCGGTGCTGATGTTCTAGCAGTTGGAATAAATGTTACACATCAAGTTGTCCTTACTGGTACTTTCTCGATTGATTACGTTATTACAACCAGTTCATATGGTACTTCAAATATTCTGTTCCTCTTACACTACCATATTCTTGTTCCTCTTACATTTCCTGCATTCATGACTTGAAAGAATGGGTTAAATATTCTGGACCATCCTCATGTCAGGTCTGAAAATATTCTGCAAAAGCAACTAAAAGTTTCCATTTTTTACTGTCTGCTTAAACTATTTAAGATATTTGGTTACTTGGAGATAGTAGCACAGTTGAGGGATGGCGAATTAAGGAAGAAAAAGAAAAACTTGAGAAATAATTTTAAATAAATTACTTTTCGTGTCTCATGTAACATCATTAAGTGTCAGCATTCAACAAATAAAAATGTTGATCCATGAGGCAAACGTGGAAATGAGGCTTGACACACAGGCTATCCCCAAGAGAGATAGTTTCAAGTATCTTGGGTCTTTAATCCAAGGGAGTTGGGAGATTGACGATGATGTCACACATCATATTGATGCGGCGTGTATGAAGTGGAGACTTGCCTTTGGGGTGTTGTGTGATAAAAAGGTACCACCTAAACTAAAAGTTAAGTTTTATAGAGTGGTGGTTAGACCGATTTTGTTGTATGGGACAGTGTGTTGGCCTGCCAAGAACTCCCACGTTCAGAAAATACAAGTTGCGGAGATGGATGTGTGTGCATATTAGGAGAGATGAGATTAGGAACAAGGATATCTAGGACAAGGTGAAAGTGACTTCTGTGGTGGACAAGATGTAGAAAGCGGGTTGAGATGGTTTGGGGCATGTGAAGAGGAGATGCGCAAATGCCCTAGTGAGGAGGTGTGAGAGGTTGGATATAGTGGGTACGAGGAGAGATAGAGGTAGGCCAAAAAAATATTGGGGAGAGACAATTAGATAGGACATGGTGAAACTTCAACTTACCGAGGACATGATCTTAAACATGATGGTGTGGAGGTCGTGGATTAGATTAGAAGGCTAGTGGATAGTGGAGTGTTGTCTTGCTTTTCGGCGGATTTAGGCTTGGTGGTGTTTGTCGTAGTATTAGCCTTATTCTTGTAATTTCTTGTTTTTGATATCTATCATCATTTGTTGTTTATTGTCTTTTGATTATCGTATTATTGTGTTGTTACTGTTTCCTTATTAGTTGCTATATTTTCTTCATTGTCATTTTTCCTTTTCATACCTACTTTGATTTGTTGTACTTGAGCCAAGAGTCCTTCGGAAACAGCCTCTCTATCTCCCCGAGGTAGGAATAAGGTCTGCGTACACTATACCCTCCCCAGGTTTCACTTATAGGATTTCTGTGGGTATGTTGTTGTTGTTGGAAATAGAGATAGTAACATAGTAACATTATGAATTAAAGAGCAGAGAGAAATTTTCAGAAGAATTTTACCTGATCCCTCTGCCTGTCTCTTGAAATATTCTTGAGCCTTAGCTAAATAATAAGCAAATACATATGCGTGGATCTTTAATTAAGTAAAGCTGCATGTGCTTTATAACAAACTCTTTTATGCATCCAATCCAGTGGGCATGATCTGATTGCCAAAGCCATATTTCCACCTTCCCATACGCCTAGGGCGAAGGAAAGTTATGAAATTTAGGTTCTTGTTCAGGAGTTCCACAGATAACCCAAATTTAACTGGATATTGAAACCTTTGCTTCTCTTTTAATCTTGGCGTAGCAGATTTCACTGGCAGGATGGTAGTCACAGTGTTTAACTTGTAATAAACTCACATGATTTATTTCATCGAAAAAAGAAACTTGCATGATTTATATTGACATGTTGATCATTCTTTGGGAAAAGAGATCAATTTGTGATATAGGCCAATAACTGTTGGGAAAATAGTACAGTATCTCACGTAATGATGAAATTATTACCTCATAATGTAACAATATATAGAGGAAAGTTTAATACTATTACATTAAGATGTGCTTTGTACTTTATCTTTTTTCCTCACTTCTTAACATAGATGCTACAATTTGAGCTCCTCCGGACCATTTTATTTCACTTCCCACAAAATTATCTTTTTTATTTATACTTATTTACCCATTTCAGATTTTGATCGAGACGAGTTGGCAAAGTCTAATGGAAAGTATGCCAAGTACCTTGACAAGATCTTGGGTGTCTATTTTGGCTATCACCATGATGCATACAGCACAAAAGGTCCGTCACTTTCCAAACTGGCTTTCTTAGTATATTATTTGGTGCGTGCTCATTGTTCTGATTTTACGGGAACTGGGACTCCACATAGGTGTTTACCTTCATGATCCAACTGCTCTGCTTGCTGCTGTTGATCCCTCACTAATCACCTATACAGAAGGTGTGGTTCGTGTCCAAACAAATGGCATCACAAGGGGTCTGACTCTATTTTATAACAAACAAAAAAGGTAAACTGTTGCATTTTTTTAGAAGAACGAGTGTATCCTCCATTCTTTTTTTTTGTGTTTTCAGAGCAACAAAGCTTCTCTTCCCAGCCCTACAAAAGTATGGTTGGTCACATTTACTATTCTCCATATTGCTAGCACCATCAGTATCATATGGTTCTGTCATTGGCTGACAATTCCAGCTGGACCTAGACGCTTGCCATCTTCGAATCGCACTACAGGATAGTACTTTGAGGATTCAACTTCCTTCAGTAAAGGGATATCAGGAAAGGAAAACTTCCTCAACAGTCAACACTTCTCATTTTTGGTCCTCCAAGGATCTTGTCCTCATGCCCGCTTTAGTTTCATGAACCCAAAAGGAGATTCTCATAGGGAGGTTTGTTGTGATGTACCTAAGGTCAAATGTCATTTATATCTTTGTGTGCCTGTCTAATGCTCATGTTCTTCCATATGATCAGAAGTGGAATAATTATGTTGTGGTCAAGCGAGGAAACCAACTTTTGTGTGCACCTAAATCTTCTTTCTCATATGTTCATTATTCTGAAGGAAGGTCAAGTGAAATCATCCTTGAGGATCAAAGTGAAAAGGAAAGTGAGGATGAGAGACAACAGAAAGAGAACAGTGAAGAGAAAAGTGACAATCCTAGAGTGGAGAAAGGATAGGATGAGTTGAATGAGGAGAATATTCAGGGACAGATCTAAGATCTAAGAGTTGGAAGCTTTAAAGTTCTAATGGGCTTGAGGAGTAAATGCCACTATATCCACTTCTCTCTTGAAGCGGTGTATTTGGTTCGCTTAATATATACCAACTCTATTAGATTTCACAAATAGATACAAGGTTCAGTGACGTAACACATGAGGATGGCATGGAAGTGAGGCCTGATACTCAGATCATCCATAAGAGAGGAAGTTTCAAGTATCTTCGGTCTATTATCTAAGGAAATGGCGAGCTGGACGAGGATGTAACTCACTGTATTGATGCAGGATGGATGAATTGGAGGCTCGCATCGGGAGTCCAGTGTGATAAGAAGGTGGCACCAAAACTCAAAGAAAAGTTCTACAGATTTAGACCAACTATGGTGTATGTGGCGGAGAGTTGGCTAGTCAAGAATTCTCACATTTAGAAGATGAATGTTGCGGAAATGAGGATTTTGCGATGGATGTGTGCACATACTAGGATATCGGGGACAAGGTGGGAGTGGCTTCGGTGGAGGACAAGATGCGGAAAGCGAGTTTGGAAGGGTTCGAACATGTGAAGATGAGATGCACGGATGCCCTAGTGAGGAAGTATGAGAGGTTGGTTAGGGATGGTTTTATGAGAGCTAGAGGTAGGCCAAAGAAGTATTGGGGAGCGGTGCTTAAATGGGATTTGGGGCACTGTTAGCTTACCGAAGACATGACCTTAGATAGGAGGTTGTGGAGGATATGGATTAGGAATTTAGGATTGTAGGTTAGTGGGTAGTAGTGTGTTGTCTTGCTATCCATCCATACTAGTTGTCGTAGTATTGCTTCTGTAGTTTCTTGTCCTTCGATTTCTGTTAGTATTAGTTGTTTCTTGTACTTCATTTATCGTAGTCTTTTGCTTTATTATGCTTTCACTTCCGTCACTTATTTTTTTGAACTGCTGCTTTGGATTGTTTTTCCTTGAGCCGAGGGTCTACGGGAAACAACCTCTCTACCTGTAAGGTAGGGGTAGGTTTGCATACACTCTACCCTCCTCGGACCCCACTATGTGGAACTACACTAGGTATGTTGTTGTAGTACTAGTGTACCTTGTTTTATAGGTTGACATTCCACCCTATTGATCCCAAATCTGAGAGCTTCCTCAAAACCTCTCAAGATAGCTGTTATTTTTCATCACTGTTGTAGATATACTGATCGGGCCTTCTTTGCGATGGCGCTGGGTTAACTTGGCAAGTCTTTGCACTCGCGGCTCACGGCTGTCGTGGTCGCATTTGCATTGAAGGGAAACTAGGCCCATCTGGAAGATGTCCCCTTCTTTGTGATTGCAGATCCTAGCTCGCGTTAGCGGTGGCCATCTTTCTTCCCTTCCGTGATAGGGGCTGACCCCTCGCAATCGCGAAGCACAATCCTGCACCAGCAAAATCTGCAATAGTGAATTGGTGTGGTACCGAAACTCAGCCGAGTCCCTCGGGTCCTATCCAATACATGCCAACAAGTCCAAATTGATATTATTGACTTATACAAGGGGTCTCAAATCATGATTTGGCACATAAATGCCCAAAAAGAGGAGTTGGGTTGTTACAATTTTGTTGGATAGGAATACAAGGCCTTGTGGAAAAGACAAAATTGTCAAACCCAAAGATCTCTTCTGCAACTATCTTTTCCATTCTTACTGAAACTAGACCTTTTTGCTGTCCTTTTCAGTTAGGCTTAGACATGTTGTTTTGATGTGTTGGATTAGATAAGTGTGTCTCAAATGACTAAAATACTCTATGCACGTGTGTTTTGCTCTCTGTTTTGATGCTTTAGGAAATTTATTGATCTTTGTACATATAATGTTTTGAATTGAGGGATATTTGATTGAAATGTAGTACTTATTATGTTTACTGTTGAACAAACTAGGTTTGCTGAAGTCACTGAATGGTCTGATAAACCCTCAGTAAAAGTGGCAGTAACTGTTGATGCTCCTAGAGTTCTCAAATTGGTTATGGAACGGCTCATCAATTCTTAGGAGAATCTAGTAGCTGAAAGAGAAGCTATTTGACATACTCCAGCTGCACATTGCAACTCGGCGCTTGAAACATTGACATTTTTCAGAATTCTGTTCTGATGTGAAGAGGAAGATGATAACAAGATTGCATTCATACTATGATTATGGGATATACGTCGATCACCAAGAAGAATTTCATTTCATTTTGAGCTTCTATGCCATCTCCACAGATGTTGTAATAAAATCTATAGTTTCTGTGCTCCCTTTGAATAAAGTGATCTGTAGAACCCAACATTGCCATCATTTTAGTTTCTCTTTTAAACTGAAAAAGGTCTTATATAGTGTTCTTCAGCCTATAGTGTTTTAAACAAATGAAATTGACAGAGATTTGTCCAAACATGAACAAGTTCATGTTTTAAACAGCCTGGTTGCTCAGATAATAAACAATAAAATGGGACAACTTGTTCAAGAGTAATTCAGGTGGGGTTTATAGTTGAAGATCCTAATTTATGTCAACCAGTAATTTAGAAAACAATGTCTATAAGCTCTCCAAAACTTCTACTCCTGTCTCAATTTATGTGACTTTTTTTTCTCCGTCTCAAAAAGAAGATATATTTTTCTATATTACGTAATAATTTAACTTTAAACTTAACATTTTATCCTTAATGAGGTGATTTTAAATCACAAAATACTTGTGGCATATTTTAGATCACACGATTTAAAAGTTTTTCTTTCATTCTCGGCTCCAAATCCAATCAAACACCTTCACATAAATTAACACGGAGATAAATTTTAGAATTGAATTAGTACTTGTGTGATGGAAGAAAGACATGCAAAAGCCAATTTACGACTCCATTTCATAATGTTCCACCCCCAAATGGGTTTTGCAGTGCGTGATCTAAATTTAGTTGGAGCTCCAAACACCGGATGGGAAACAAATTAAACTGTTCTGAGAATATTAAGGGAAGATGTTATTTTTTCACGGATGAAAGAAGGAATAAAAGCTTCAATTCCCCTTGTGTACTATACTGAGGGCATCCTAAAAGAGGTATGCATCCGTTATCTATTATTTTATTATATATATTGAAGAATTACCAAACATAAATCTGCCTCTTGACTTCAACTAAGCCTTCTAACATTTTAAACAAATAAACATACTTGTCTTATGTGACATCCTACCACGTAAAAATGCATGTATCTACTTGTTTAATTTTATATAAATTTAAGTATCTATTAATGCACACCCAAAATTGGAGGACATAAATGACCGATGAAACCAAGATAAATGGCATTATGTATTATTATGCCTTTGATTATCCACAGCATATCATCCCCAAACAGGCAAGACTGAAATAACCTTTTTACCAATTTTGTATTGCTTTATGTTAATTCTAGGTTCAGTGTTCCAAAACTAAATCACAGCACAGGCTCTTTGGTTTAACAACAAACAACAGATAACTTCTTGAGTCTTGACTCTTGCTGCTAAATCGATGGATGTATCATCTTCACTGATTTGACGGCAGTCTTCAAAACTCTGCCATCAATACCGCAAAGAAAGAAGAAACATTGCCCTCTCTATACTTGGGAAATGTTTGCATGAACAGAGACTCTTTTCACGAAACTAGAACATCATCACTCAGTTCTAATAGCAATTGGTTTCCCTCGACCCATGGAGAATCCCTTAGTGCCATCTGGCATGCGAGGCACAGAAGATTGCTTGCCAGCTGACTGGTCAGCAACTACTGCAGGCTGGCCTGTGACATTAACACCACCGGTACTCGAGGGGGCACTAGCCACACTACTTCCAGTATTCACTTTTGTTACAGAACCCCCTGTACGCCCTCCACGATTGGTTTGTCGAAACTGGGGAGTTTCACGACCCCGACCCCTCGTCTGTCCTGGTCCTTGCCCCTGTACCTTACCCCGACCACGATTGTTCCCTTTCTTCTTCCCAACGCGGCCATGCTCCTCCTGTCCAAGTGACATTTAAATGAAGCCATAATAAATTAAACTGGAGAATCATTTACTACATCCTGAAAGAAGTGTGGTATCTTTTAGAAGACCCGTCTCAGTAGAATTTATCTGGTGCAGTTTCCCGGAAAGGAAAAGAAACAGAAATATCTCCTGGTTAATTAAAAACATGGCAATATCACTTACTGCAACGTCATTGGACTGCACATCAACATGGTGGGAGGAGTCTCCATCATGTTTCTCATTGAGTTCAAATGCAACATCATCATCTTCTTTGGAGTTCGGATCACTTTCATGACCAACCTTCTTCACTCGGGCTTGACCAGATTTGGCCTGTACAATATCAATCAAAATGCGTAAGTACCTAGCAGATCAAAATTGCAGAATACAAGCATGGAACTCTTCAGTTATCCTAATTGCATCTATTCAGAAACTAAATCTTGTACCCTCATGAAAATTGAGGAGTCTAGCCCTGTAACCTAATCAGAATGGAGGAGTCAAACCCTATAACCTCAAGAGTATGGACAGCTGAATCTTACTTAGAATTCAAATATGGAAAAGCACAACCTGAATGCTAAGAATATCGAGAGAATGATCTTTCATATATCAGTAATTTTGATATAAAAGTTCAAAACTAATCTGACTATTCATTAACCTTCGTTCTTATTATCGCTAAATGACAAGTTAGAAACTAAGCCGCTTTTAGGACATGGTTTCAAATTTAATCAACAGGGAACAGAATAATCAGGACTTACTGTGCGTCTAAGCAGCAGATGGACTTTTAGACCATTTCGCCAATTATCCACGTCATTTAGCTCAAGAACCTGTAAAAGCAGGTTGCATAGTGAAAACGATGTCAGAGATAAAGATAACCAAGGTGTAACTAAGAAAAAACGTTAGAAATCACTCACCGCCTTCTCAGCCAATTCTACAGCGTCGTACTCCACAAATGCGTGCAACTGCATTAAGCTATTTAATTTAGATCTAGTAACGAGCAACTGCATTACAAAGTACCAATATAGACAGAAAATGGTGTTTCTTCTGAAGATATTTTTTTTGGGTAGCAATAGCAAATTTTCCACTTTCTACTCAAGTTACTTCGCATTTCTTTTTGTGGATATAGTGAGTTGCTTTGCATTAGCAGTGTACATTATCCAAATTTAGGTCCCAAGCAAGAACTTCAACAACTCATTACCATCGTTTCTTACTCTAAATCCAACAGCAATTTCAAAATGTCCTACTTGTGCATAATTTAGTTATTGACATATCAAATTATCTGATGTTTACCTTGTTACTATACATTGTGCTGTCTGATTTTGCTGATCTAGATGCTGAAGAAGCCCCACCATTTGAAGGCTGAGGGTGGCAGGTCCGTATCATTTTTACCCTGGCACAATTCATTATGCAGAGTCTTAAAAAGGCTGTATATTTTTTCTAAGCAGATTTCTCAGACTATTCCGTATACAACTACAGCAAACCAATGTACCTTCCAACTGCTGAAAAAATCTTCATGAGGTTCTGGTGGCAGTGGTCCTCAGGCAAATTCTCAGCAACCACTATGCGAGACTAAAAATGAAAATACATGATGGGTCAAATGATAACCAGACACTAAGGGGCCGTTTGGTAGAGTGTATAGGAGAAAATAATGCTTGCATTAGCTTGATGTATTATTAGTACCTTGTTTGGTACACTTTTCTAACCTATGCATAACTAATGCTTGTATTAGTAATACACTCTATTGTGTATTGAAGAGTGTGTTACTAATACCATCTATTTCTATGCATTAGTACTGCAATGGGTTCTAATGCATTCATTAACATTATTAAAGAGACAATTGCCCTCAAAAACTTTTTTTACATCCTTTCCATTATATTTGTTGAGGGTATTTTTGTAAACAAATAATTTTTCTAAAAAAACTATGTAACGCATAATATTTTTAGTACACCAAACCAAACATTGCATAAAAAAATCTTATCATAACTAATGCAAGCATAACTAATACAAGCGTTATTAATGCAAGCATTACTAATACACTACATTTTGCATTATTTTTACACACTCTACCAAACGAAACCTAAAAGAATAAAACCTACAAACTGAAAAGATGAACCAGTGAATGGAAAAATGAAATGCTTCACGCACTCAAATTATTCTTGTTGTAAACCACTATTACTTTAGGAATGAAACATACCTGCAACTCCTCTAGGGCAGCTTCAGTCAGAGGATTTTGCCGTTTAACTTTCTTTCCATCTTCACTAACTACCTAAAAACAGAAAAGTCAAATAGCAAAATATCAGAAAGAAAACATTTGAAACACAGAAATGGTTGCAACATTTTGCATAGGGGAAGCACAAAGAGTGATTTCTTTCAAGGGTGAAGAGAGAGATCTGAGGACAGCAAGGAGACGAAGAAAACTCACAAGATTTATTGAGCTGCGCAGAACTTCGGCAAGCTGAGCATGACTACCTATTAGAGCTTTAATCTTCTTGAATGACGCAACCACTGATATTGGTACTATAGCAAAGAATAAAGTATAAACAAGCAAGACCATGAAAAAATAACAACTTCAAATTACTAATTAAAACATGATTAGTCAAGCACGGAATGAGAACACTCACCATACCCCTCGGGATCCTTGATCATATGCCTTATCAAATTTTCAGTCGTTGCCAAATTTAGATCGCTGAAATAGAATTCCACCTGTAGAGAACAAGAATGCACCTGAATTAGCTGAGTTAACAAAGAAAAGGGAACTTCATAGCTTATAGGATTTTACAAGTACTTGTAATTTGAAAATTTTCACAGCATTATTTCAAGCTTCCAGCAGCTTATCCTAAACAAATTTGAAAAGGTCCAAGTATATACTCCAATATATCATCGGTTCCTTCCTTCCTCACACATCTTATCAAGCTTTTCACAAGCACTTGAAATAAAATTAAAAATTTCACGGCATTTATTTTTAAGTTTCAAGTGGCTTACCCTGTCCAGTTTTGAGTAGAACTTCTAGATTATTATTTTTTCGAGTAGAACTTCAAGAAAAAACTCATCAAGACATATTTTTGTTCTTTCCAGTGAACACTTCTTGTCAGACATCACAACTTCCTCTTATATCAACAGCTATGACAGAAGTAGAGTATGTGATGAAATTACAGGCACAGTATTCAGTTTCATTACATAGCTCCGACTTCAATGCATAATTAGCGTTAGATAGGTCACAATAGATAAGCGTTACCAATTAGTTGGGAATATATTTTAGTCATGCTAATATGCTTATTAGGTCTATGCTTTCTAGGAGTCGTTTAACCCTATTAGAGATTCTTTGCCAGTAGAAAAAATAGAGAATCTTTTTTATGACTGAGAAATCCATTTGGGGCAACCCTTAGGACCAACAAAAGACTTCAACACTTGGGGATAATGGGCCCACCCTTTATATTTTTATTTTGCATGATACTTGCCTGAGATATATTTGTATTGGAAACATGGTCAGTTAGTATTTATATATATAGCTGACACCAACTTGTTTGGAATTGAAGGGTATATTAGTAGTTGTACTTAGTTCTGGCCTATGTTGCTTGGACTCTTCATAAATGTCAACGACTGTGTGTCGGATTCTCCAAAAGTAGAGTATTTTTGGAGAATCCGACACGGGTACAGCATTGAAAGTGAAGAGTCCCCGCAACTTAGGTTCTGGTTTCACTAAATTGACTTATATTCATTGGTGAAACACTCAGACTCGCTAGTTGAAATGCCACAATCCATTTCCCATACATTATTTATGATGAATTTCCTGTGTTCATTTTCACGACAAACATCAACCAACCAAGACCAAAATCCACAGGTCCCTGAAAATATTTTTTTTGACATTGGTAACATACAAGTCCGTGAAAATATCAAATACTACTATTGACCTCTTTAAGGGTGGGGAAATTTCTTTTTGATAAGGGTAATCGTTTTTTGATTGAGAAACATCACTAAAGAAAGTGCCAATGGAGCATTACATATGTGCAAGGCACTGAGCAGATCTATTATCAGGTTTGCATCATATACAAAAGTAAGTCAGCATCAAAAAGCTAACAAAAGATGATTCCATTCTAAAGGCTAATTGCATGTCCCATTCTCAAAGGCAAAGGTGATAAGAAGGAAAATAATTAACAGAAGTGGCTGGTAAGGAAATATGTTCAGTACTTGCTAGGATATGAGAGGGAATGGCTATCCTTATCAAAAAACTGAGGGGGGGGTCACCATAAACTTTCTTGTCGTTTTTTTCCGGGTGGGCAGAAGGGGGTTGTTGTAATAATAATTAGTCAGATGAAAACCAGCACCGCAAGGTACACCTGACACAGCCATGCAAAGATGTATTCAGAAGCTCACCAGTCACCAGACTCCAGAGCATTTTTTGACAAGGTACCAGATTTGAGAGCACTCATACTGTGAAAAACACCCTACATTTCCTGTTACACATGTTTTCTGGCTAAACCTCAAACAGGAACAGAACCCAGATATACATTTGTTTTGATAGGTAGGGACCCAGATAATTTTTTTTGATGAAATGGTAACCTAGATAAATTGTACCCTTAAATGTCATAATTTCTTTAATTGTGAAGCCCAGCAACAGTCCAGCAAGAAAGAGAGGGACACAAAACAACACTAAACCTATAGTTTGTTTCCCTGCACTCTTGTTCCTAAATAATAAATAATACAAAATTCAGCAAAATAAGTAAACTAATATAAGTTTTAATTCAAATATTTCAACTCAGCCGTTTAAGAAGTAATACTAGAGAGGTAGTGGAGGCAAAAATACTAGATGATTTCTTCCCATTTGTCCAAGATTTGGTGGACAGAGTTACCTCATACTTGTGTTGGTAGGAGGTAGCATGTACCCCGTAGAACTAGTTGAGGTGCATTCAAATTATCCCGGACACACCATTGTTTCAAAGAAAAGTAATACTGGAGACATCGAGTACCTACAGGACTTGGTAAATTGCTTTGGCTTTATAAAATCCCAAAAGATGTGTTTCTACAAACGAGCCTTGCATGAACAGCATTTGCAAGAACATCGTTAAGGTTCACAAAAGACTTGCAGAAGATCATGGAAGGCTTCACAAGTTGGGGTTAAAACTTGCAATCCAAAAAGAGCTCTTGGCAGCCCCTTAAGTAACAAATCCTCATCATTCTGAAAATTGCATCTTTGGGACTAGATGTCGTCTTCATCTGTTGCCATATTAATAGGAACTGTATAAGAGTATATCATATTGACATACACAGAGTGAACCTGGGAAGGAAGAAGAACTAGTGCTAGTCTGAAAGGCCTGGAAACAAGCGTGATATATATGGACCCCAAACCAAGGCACATATCCTTATCACAGAATAGTGTTGCCATTTCAAAAAGGTGAATCTGAACCCTAATAAACCAGCTGGCATTATCACTTTTTAAAAAATTTCAGAGGAGAATGTGGACACTATTTTTCACATAAATATTATTCAAATTTTTAATTCCCTGTTTATACACTCACACAAAAGTCTAAACGAACAGCAACAGTTAAAGAGAATTCGGGCCAACCCATCCTAGAATTACTTGAAACATATCTCTCCACTTTTTTTCATTACCAAAAAAGTGAGATAAAGATATATCAATTATGGATGTAATATTACAAGTGAAAAGCGAATCAAGTAGGTTGATTCCACAAAATATTCAAAGCCTTAAGCATACCTTCTTCTGCAGGCAATTCCCATTCAAGTTCTATTACATAAATAAGATAAAAAGGGCACTCATGAAAGGACAGATCATGTATTGATGGCGGCATGTCAGCATCAAACAGATGAATGTAAAGACTTTTTTCGCCTCCAACTTGTATAGTTGTCTTTGAATTAAAGGTACTAACTAAACTAAAAACTCAACTGGAATATATCATACTAAAAGTGGGGACCAAAAGTTAATTTACCGAAATATCCTTATAATGTTGATGCACATTTATACCCTTTAAAATGTATTATCCTTTTATACAACACTGCATTGATTAACCAATAATTCACTATGTTCAGAATAGTGAGAATCTAAGGAATTGGAAAAGGTAGTTCAATAAGAACCAACTGATTTTATATGAATGGTCATTCTTCATTCAACATTTAATGATGCATTAAAAAGAAATCTGACAAACGTAAGGATTGCAACTAGATAAATAGGACATGAAGATGAGGCATCTTTTCAAGGTCTCCTTATCTTTATACGTAGTTCTACCAAAAAATAGCTTCTAGCATTTTTCTAAAGCTAAGACAAGTAGGCAGGAAAGGAAGAATCAAGCATATTAGAAGCTCCTGACTCCCACTGAAACAGAAAATGAATCATGATGCCTTAGTTATGCCTCTTCCACTCTTCTAGGCTTTGATAAAGGCTTTTGATTATTGTCTTTCTTTTTAGTTCAGGTTTTTTATATAGATGGTGAGGTGGAGATAGTTCGATGTCGACGTTATCCAATTGAAGAAATGGATGAGTGATGTTATTTCTCATAAGTGATTGATTAAGAGTGCATTTGGATTGGCCTGAAAAAATATCTTTTAAGTCAAAAAATAAAAAAGTCAAACTTAAATGACTTTTAAGTAAAAAAAAAAACAGGGGGAGACCTACTTTTGGTTTTTAACTCTTTTAAAGTCATTTTTAACTTTGTCGAACACTTCCAAAAGCTAAAAAATGACTTGAAAGTAGGTTTGACCAACTTTTAAGCCAATCCAAACAGGCTCTAAGTTGAGCAAGTGTTTCTCCTGTAATTAAATTGCATCAGTATTATCAAAAACACTCTTAAGCCCAGAAGTGAGGTGCAAAACATATTGAGTGCTTTGTTTCACTTTATGGGCGTTTACGTGTCTCCATCAAGGCTCTAAGGCATATTTTTCCTTGCTAATGACTAATGAGCGTAATCCTGAAGATGTGTCGCTAAACAATTGATATTTCACTTTATTGTTAAAAAAAACAGTTTCTTTGTCCATATATCTATTATTCATGCTTGTGATTATTAATCTTGAACTATACATACATATTCAGAATTTTTCTCTATTTGTGCCTTTTTTCAATAAAGTCCACTCTTTATTTGCTTTTTGTGCTTAAAGGACTCAAAGACCTTAGAGCTTTTTTGTGCTTTTCACTTTTGAATTTTTGATAGCACTGAATTGCATGCATTTCTTAACTGACATGATTAAACAAAATGTAAAAAGTTGCAAAGGGGGTAAGATGCCTTTAGAAATCTAAGCCAAATAAGGCGATAAGGACATGAGTTTTCTTCCCCCAAGACTAATATATGAGTAGAATCTGATTCACATGCTATGGAAGATCTTCATTAGCCTCAAAGGTATTGTTTGGGCAATGCCAAGAAAGATTATTGAGGTCTTGCTCAGCTGGGAAGACGCATGTACAGGATTGACACACAAAGATAGATGGAGGATTGTCCCAGCTTGCATTTGGTGGACAATCTGGAAAGAGAGAAATTCCAGATGTTTTGAAGACATTAAAAGTTCAGTTCAGAGGATTAAGTTGAACTGCTATAGACTTTTCTGTTTTTGGGCTAACCAGAGATACATAGAAGATACTGCTTCAATGATAGACACCCTTGTTTTTTGTTAGGCTGATGAAGCAGCTTGTTCTTCTTTTTCACTTGTAAATATGGTTTTAGCACAACCTAGATGTTGTATTGACAAATATATACAAATTGTTACCTTTTCAAAAAAAAAAAAAAAAAAACTGATTCACAGATAATGGATCTGAAAAGGAATAGAATTAAAGAATCAGCATGAAAAACATGGATAATTCAGACCTTCTTGGACCTTGTTGCTGGCACCAAAAAAGAGTCAGAAATGTAGGGAATATATATATTATATGAAATTACATATAATGTTTGTGGCATTATTTGAGAACTTGTGGTATTTCTATATTCAACAAATTAAACCTTCGACTTAGTGCATAAAGAAAGTTCATGATTACCATGAACATTCTGTAACGACGACCAATTAGATCAGAAAAATTTGTTGGTACTTTATAGTGTGTTTTAATTCTTTATAATAAATGAAACAAGAAAATCATGGAAGAATGGGCAGCCATTCGATCAATGACTAATTAAGTATTCCATTCAAATTTTAAGTTTGATCGATACTTCGCCTTATATATGGAAAGTATATAAACCCTTAATGATTTATTTAAGCCAAAAGGGTATGTGTTCATTGAAATAAAATAATTTCAATGATGTAATATTCTTCATTAGTAATGTACAATCACAAACAAAATGACTTAGCAGTTTCATTTTTTTAAAATACCCTGAATACACATGAATGCTTTAAACTTTTCCACAGATAATTTATGTATTTTTCAGATATAAAGACTCTCATGTTAGAATAAGCCTATTGACAAGTAATTTTTCGAAATGTGAAAATAAATATATAGTGACTTATCATTAAACAATTACTGTATCTCGTTCTTAATTGAGAATTTCGTTATTAAAATCAATTCAAAGATAGAAATTAGTAGTCTGTATCATTTTAAATTTTAGATAAATGATCAGGAGAAAGTCTCTCTTTTAGTTACACGCCATGTCACTAACTATATAGCAAAAATAAATGTATCAGATTCTTATCTATCGGTACTGAATATCCAGCAGCACTAACTACTTTTTTTTTTGAGAGGGTAACAGTCTTGTATTATATTCCAAAAAATCAAACCTGCCACAACTTGTTACAGATTTACTAATTACAAATAAAAGGAGAGTATCAGGAAGATCTTCAATCCTAAATAACAAAAATTACAGCTCTAACTACTTTCACCGCGTCACTTTATTCACTTTTTTTCTTCTTTCAACCTCATATACAATTAAGGTCTTGTATGAATTATTAATGGACAGTACCATTAACTCCTATTCCTACTTCTTGGGAGTGAAAGCCACTTGATTGTAAGGAGAGAAGCGTCTACTTGTCTATGTACAGAGCAAAGTGTTCAATCTTTTTGATATTTGAAAATGTGAAGTTTGCAACATTCAAACTGATCTTTCCACGTGTTTCCTTCAATAACTCCAAAGGTGACAGACGGATAGAAATTTTATTGCAAATAATGTGAATACAAGTCAACAGATTGTGCCACTACGTCAGGGTTCCTAAAACAAATACATAACCCATATATATGAAACTACTATAGGCATCAGATGACTTTTTGGGGGTATGGTTTCTTCCTTTATTGACTTAACTAAATAGGATTAACATTCACCACTTATTTATAACGCAAACACACTTTTTAATACTGGTGGGGCTACACCCACGATGTGCCCAGAGACATCAATAGTAAAGTGATGTGGCACATCTCATAGAGTAGAAATCCTATTTATCTTTTATCTCCTTTTTTGCATTTTTATCTTCATTTTTCCAACTTGGTGCTCTTTTATGGTTAGATATTGCAATTTGAGAAGTTTTCAGTTGAAAAGTCCAAAAGTTGCCTCATTAAATCATAAATAACTACACATTCAATGGCTTTTGTAACTTCTCAACAGTCAAGGTTTTCACCATTTACTATTTAGATGTTGCTTCTTGTGAATGAAGAAAACCAACGAAACAAATGAAGAAAATAAGAAAGAACATGGCTTAGAAAAATTCACGGTGTGAAGAAAATTAGTTGATTTGGAGATGCTGCTAAGGCTGAAAACAAGAAATTATCTGTGACCAATATTTATCAATGATACAAGATGGCCAGCAATTTTTTTAAAAAAAGAGTGTGAGTGTCTCCCAACGTTCTTTTTTTGGTTGCTAAATCTCATTTTTTTTTTAAAAAAAAAAAAAACTGGTAACATTGCTAAATCTCTTAAAAGCAAAACTAATGGAAATACTCAACTGTATCCTACTCGATGGACGATTGCTTATTCTGGCATCTATCTATCTATCACGATCTATTGTTTTGGATCTGGTGAGGATAAATTTTCAAGCAGCAAAAGTGGTAGTATTTCACTGTCTTATGTTGCTTAATAAGTTTTTTTTTTTGAGAAAGTTGACATTTTATAGACAAAATACACCAATAGTGTATTTCAGTAGTAATTCATCAGGAGTTTAAAGTTAGCAAAATCAAATATATCTATCACCTATACTCCTCCTAAACTATCTAAAAAGTGAGTGTAATATCCTCCACCTTTCTGGGGAGTACATAGTTACACCAAAAATAAAAGGTTATAAGGCAATTCAGTTTCAAGCTCTGGAAAGGGATGCTCTTGTTTTCAAAACATCTTTGGTTCCTTTCCTTCCATATTGTCCATCAGATGCAAGCTGGGACAATCTTCCATCTCTCCTTATGGCCTGACATGTTTCCTTTTAATTTTTAACTAATGTTTTGTTATTTTGCCAAAAATTAGAGATTAAAACTAATTTTAAGAACATATTGATGATAGCTACAAAATGTTTGTACTAATATATTATGCAGGTTGTCCTAACTTCCATATTTCTAAAAATGGTAAAGGTATGCATCATTCTATATATGTTTTCTAGAATCTTCTATCTCCTGGTTTGTGAAAAGTGATGGTTATGTGGATGATTTTTCTGGTGGATTTCTATCCAAGCAATGGAATAGATCCGAAATTTTTTTCTTGGTAAACAGTGAGAATAGATTGAAGTAGGAACATATTCATTTTGCTTTTATGAGATGGCATTTTAAGCTTTAGGTAGCTTGTCTACCTCTTCGTGAAGTACAAAGTTCGAAGTAAACGAATTGACTTAGGAAAATAAAGGTGCTTGAGAAAATTTCCATAGCATGATCACATGTAAATTTATTGAGAGACATAAGAAAATTGTTGTCACTGTGGAGTAATTAATTAAGACATAGAAGAGTAACTGATCGTTAAGAGTTATATAAGATGAACATAAAAAAGGAAACATGTGCACCATATTAATACCGAGTTTTTCAAAAATTCTTCTTCCTTTATATTTTCTCCTTTTGTTGTATTTTAATATGTATAAATCAAAAGCTGAATTTGTAAAAAAGTGAATACAATTGTTTGTTTGAAACTTTTTAAAATTTATCTGTAAATGCCATCTCAACTTTCCAACACTGAAAAAAACAAAGCTATTAGTCTAAGATATGATGGAATGTGTGCTCCGATTTAATTAATTATTTTTGTTTTCTCATCAAAGTAAGTTTTTAACTCTCAATTCTTAGTGATATCTGATGTGCAGATTAGTTTAGGATTTGGGATCTTTTATTCTATTCCAAAGTTTACTGAAACTGATCTTGGAGTTAAGGTTTCTGTTAAAGGAAAAAAAATGAAATTCTAACATTTAACCCTAATATCAATAATGACAGAATGTTGTAAATAATCCAAATTAAATATACATGGTGTTTATGAGTGTTTTCTCCTCTTAATATATAGCATCTAAATTCATTATTAGCCTGCTAATATATAAACAAATTCACCAGTATGCAACTTTACAAGCACTAAAACATACAAATAAATACCTGATTAACGACTTTCTGAGCAGCTTCTTCAGTTAACCCACCATTCTTAGCTGAATTATCGGCATCAGCAGTAGCAGCAGCAGCAACCTCTTGATCAACAAATCTTCGAGCAACGCCACCACCACCGCCATAGTAAGGCGACTGAGGAGACTGTAGTGGCATTTGAGGGGCATAAAGGAACTGATTCTGTATCGCAACATGAGTTGTGATCTGATGAAGCGGAGCAGCACGAGTAGCATAGACGCGTCCAGAAGAGGTTCTAGGAAGGAAAGCAGGAGCTTGAGCGTTAAGTTTGCTGGTATTAGAAGAAGAGGATTCCAATGGACGGTCGAGATTGAAGGCGAGAGATGCAGTGTGAGAATCTACAGAAACTGAAGATTCTTCTTCCATAGCCATCTAGGGTTTTTGAAGAGTAGTGTAGTTGTTGCCCAGGCGATGCAAATTGAAGCTGAAGAAGAAGAGAAGACAGTGGAGAGGATATTTCGATGATCTGTTCGTTTACTAATTTATACTGTCCCTTTAGAGACCAATCATTGACTTCCTCACGCCTTCTTTTTTTTTGAATCACTATTAGGAAAATGGTCAAAAATATCTTAAACTATTGAAAAAAGTTTTAAAATACTTTTTATTCATCTTTTGATCTAAAAATATTGTTTTATTCATTTTTTACTCTAAAAATATTTTTCTATTTACCTTTTTGGCTCACTTATATCCTTTAAAACTAGCAACCCTCTCTTTATTTTATTTTTTTAAATACTTATTATGTGTCATTTTCTTATTGAATGAAATAAAAATCCATCTCTATTAATTTTTCCCGTAATTTATCCAAATCAATACAACACATTTTCAAATCCCAATAAATTATTTTTTTTAAATCTAGTAATTTCTATTTTCTATAGCTTTTTAAAAAATATGTTTTAGATAATTAATATATTTTAAAAAAATATTAGTAATGCCACAATTATAGGGACATATTATATTATATTATATTATCATAAATCCTAAACAAAGTCTATCTTTTTTTTTAAAAACATGACCATTTAATATTTTTACTAATAATCTCTGTAACAATTCATTGAAAAGAAGAAAAAGAATATAGATGTTGTAGATTGTTGCCCGTAGGGAAAATAAAAATAGGAAAAGAGAGAAATTTTTTTAAATATATTATGGATAAGATAATATTATTATGATTGTAACATTATTAATTATTTATATCATATTTAAAATTTTGATTTAATTAATTAAATTTTAGCTGTTAATTTTTCCTTATGCCACATGTCTTCAATCCAAGCAAGAACTTGTGGAAAATAGAGAGAAAAAAATGAACAGGAGCCGGATCCCAAAAAAAAAAGCTACAACAAATATAAAAAAAACTATTAGATTTTTTTTAAAAAATAAAAATAATTGAGGTCTTGAAGAAGTATATTCTTTTTGGCTTTGAATAAATATGGGGAAACAATCTAGTTGAGATGGGGATTTTATTTCATACAATAAGACAATGACACATAATAAATATTTTTTTTAAAAAAGAGAGGGTGGTTAGTTTCAAGGGTACAAGTGAGCAAAAAGGTGAATGGAAGGGTAATTTTAGATTAAAAAAAATATGTAGAAGGGTATTTTCAAACCAAAAGATGGATGAAAAGTATTTTTAGACATTTTTCTATAGTTAGGGGTATTTTTGACCCTTTTCACGAGCTAGTGATAAGGTTGATGTATATTTTACTTTTCTCAGATTTTATTTATGGAATTTTACTAAATATATTATTATATTTTTGTTGGTGTTGGT
Organism: Solanum stenotomum; assembly: GCF_019186545.1. Classification (NCBI taxonomy): domain Eukaryota; kingdom Viridiplantae; phylum Streptophyta; class Magnoliopsida; order Solanales; family Solanaceae; genus Solanum; species Solanum stenotomum. Next base: position 56,699,421 of record NC_064285.1, on the reverse strand, counting down.
GTTGTTGGTGTTGGTGTTGTATGAGTTGGGGAACAAGTTGGATCAAACGGGTATTTTTATAAGAGAAAACTACATAAATTGGATCTAATCCAATATATCTATCCTTATTGGTGTAACGACTAGCTTTCGTCATTATAGAAAAGCCAACGGGATAAATTTTTGGGCCGAAAAACTTTTTCGTAGTAACTTGGAATTTCCCAACCTAGTCCAGATTTGGACGAAATCGGAGTCAATGAGGTCTAGAGAAATCTAGTAGCAATTGGGTGATCTAATTATGATTTTGATTACATGAGTAGTTATATAAGTCGTTAAGGAATCCATACGACTTTACAGAATTGAATTCGGGCGAGTAGAACTTTCAGAATCGATCTTAGCGTGAACAGGTAGTTTCTGAGTGTCATTGGTTAAAGGCGTGTTGTGAAATGGAGGTTTTGGAATTCTTTAAATAGCTAATTGTTTCATGCAAGCCGCTTTGGCGGTAATTTTGGTCGCTGATGAGTCCACAAATTGGACTCATTTAGGGTTTTATTTTAATAGAAATACTGTCCTCAAATGCTTATTTAGTCTAAATATCTGATGAAAATACTTAAGTTTCAAGTATTTAAAGTTTTAGTGGAAGCATTGACACTTAGGCGCAAAAAAGAACAAAAAGGCTGCAAAAAACGAAGAAGCTGAAGCCTGAGCATCGCTTGGCGATTTGCCAAAAGGACGCATTCTGCCATTTGTTCCAGTATGTGAAGCCCTGAAGGAGAAGGATCAAAAAAGTGATGAAAGGAGCAGTCGGCGTTTCGCCGATCAGTTCCGCGAAGCAGAAGTATACTGCCCAATGATCCAGAACGCACAGATGCTGAAGGGAAAGCACAAACGGCGATGAACTAGAAGAAAGGTGAATCGCCGAGTCAATCGGAGTTCGCGACTAACCTCGCCGAGCGATCCGCCAGCACTATTTTCTGAAGTCTATAAATACTAAACTCTTTACTAGTTTTTGTGGGGAACAGTAGAGTAAAAAAACATTATTGTAATTTTTATTTTAGCTTTCTTATTTTCTCTCAAGTTTGGAGAGGGTTTTTGGGAGACTTGAAGAAAGAAAGAGTTCATCTTCCCCAAATTGGAAGTGGGTCTTCTTCATTCTTCTTCCTTTGCTTATATTAAGGTTTTATTTCAAATACCCATTTGATTTCTCTATCATTTTAGGTATAATTTCTTATTTCTTGATGTGTTGCTAATAACCCCCATTCTTGGGGTGTGATTTAGCAAATATGTGTTGATATTATTGTTGGGTCTTGTTTGTTGATAGGTTAGATGCATTTTAATGGTGATTTCACCTAGTGGTTATGGTTTAATTTAATGGGTTTGTAGTTGCAAATACAAAACCATCCATGTGTTTTTTACTTGCTCGAGAGAGGTCGCAAAACCAAGACCGCTAGATTGATGACCTAAGGAGTGGGTTGACATGAGGTTCAGCCCGAGAGAGTGAGCCCCAATCCCATATCCTAACACTCAGCTCGAGAGAGTGAGTGGGGTAATGCGTAGGCTGTCCTTCATGTGGCAAATGGGTGTCCGAGAGGAACCCATTTAAAACGAGGTAAGTTGCCTGAGAGGGAACTTATTTCCATCTAAAGCTTAGCCTATTCACTATTATCTTGCAAATTTCCTATCGAAAGCATGTACCCAACGATTTTTATCAATATATATTGCGGTCACACCCCAAGAACTTTTCCCCATACTTTATTTTCACTTAATTTTGTTGTTTTAGCTACTTATGACAAAAACCCCTTTGATATTTGACACTTTGGTGTCACCCACTTGAGATTACTTTGTTTTATTTAATAATTTCTCAAACTACAGCTAACTAGAACAAAATTCTAGCCTAACTACTATTTTCACTATCACTCCCTTGGGACACGACCCCAACCCTTGGTTGGGTTACTATATTATCGACGATCGTAGACACTCAAACCATAGGTTAGTGTCATTGGTCACGATAAGCATCAAAATGGCGTCGTTGTCGGGGAGTGGTGTTATTTGGGAATTCTTAGTTAAGTAGATTTTCTGTTTTTAATAGTTGTAGTTTTACTAACTTAATTTTTAGTTTTGTTTTGTTTGTTTGTGTGTTGAAACAGGAAGAACGAGTATGAATGATGACAAAGGTCCCAAATGGACCAAGTGCTATCTTCTCTCTACCCAGAGCCAAAAGAGGGATGGCCTTATGAAAATGAGGCAAACCACACTAATGTAACTTGAGTGAGGATTTGCGTCGTGCCACGACGTTAAATAAGGCGCTTCTTGGGAGGCAACCCAAGGTTTTATCGCTTTATGTTTATTTTAGAAATAATGGTGTGTTGATTGCGCAGGTGGAAGTGTGAAGATTGAACGAGAAACATAGATTGGCGAACTAAAGTCTCAGTCCCTGCTCGCCGATTGGTTCAACGACTCTGACCTAGACCGTCGGTTGGCCCAAAACCAATTCATATTGTGATCTGTAAAACTAGGCGGGATCAAGAAGCTATTGGCGAGTCACCAACCATATCGACGATTGCGATGAAGACTATCGTTTGGACCTTCACAATGACTGAAGGTCCTGTAAAACTCGGCGAACCAAGTCCTCACTCTGTGAATCGCCAAGAGGTTCGACGATCGGAACAAATATTGCCGAATGGACAAAAATTGGACGGTCTTTCAGCTAAAGGTTTAAAAATTTTCAATTTCATTTCCGTCCCTCACTTTTTCACCTTCCCCAACTCACACTTGCACTCTTGTTTTATATTATCACTATTTCTTAGAGTATTTTGGTTGATTAATTTGTTCTTGGAATTGGATTACAGTGCTTTCTAGCATCTCAATATTCATTTGATTAGCACAGAAGGTTAGCTTCCTTAACCCTGTGATTATCTTGTCAAAATTGTGCTCATTTTCAAATATTGTGAACTTGTTGAAATCTACTGAACCTCCCTGATTGGGTCTAATTATTTATGTGTCGATTTTTCTTCTACAACCTCGCTTTTATTGCCTAAGTTGTGAAATCTTGTTCTCCAATGCATCGAGTGGAGTTAATGTGTGATGAGTGGTATTCGTATGTTATGGGTCCTGGTCGAATTTGTGCTTTTTGTGCTTAAATTGCAATTTCGGGGGTTGCGGGGCTAATTTTGAGAAGTTGGGTCAAAAGTAGGCACGTTGGGTCATTCGGCGAGCTGTGACGAGCTTGCCGAACTACTTCACGGTTCGCCTAATTACCCGATCTCACCTTTATTATCATGCTTTATTTGTTGTGGCGTCAATAACTTTCGGCAATAAGCATGAGGTTGTCAAGAGCATTCGGTGACTCACCGAAAGTTTTCTTATTCGCCCTTTGTCTACACCCCTAACTCCTTCTGCACTGTGACCTTCGGCAACATGCCGAATGGACTATCTAGTCTTTCTGCAACTGAATGTCTTTGTTTTGGTTGTCAAATATGTTCTAAAATTATCTCAAGACTTTGCAGACATGGCCAGACCAAAAGTTGCAGGAAGAAACATACCACCCAGACACACAATAGCACAAGAGATCAGAAGAACTGCAAGGAGCGAGAACAAGACAACCAGTTCGAGAAGGAAGATGCCCATTGACCCTAATGTCCCTTCATGGGCTCGAGGGTTCATTAATTTTATACACGCCTTTGTGGAAACTCACAAGTTGGATAATATGATCGAGGCTAATATAGCTGCAGAACGTGAAACAGAGCGAAAAGAAAAAGAGAACCAGAAGCAGAATGACAACACTCCAGGCACTGATGCCCAGACAGATGGAGCGACTGTGTAGACAAAATTATTTTTCCTCCCTCTCTGTCTTTCTTTATTTTACCTTTCGGATTCTGTGTTAATTGTATTTGAGGACAAATTGCTTTTATTTGTAGTGGGGTAAGGCCCACCTTTGTGTACTATTTGATGTTCGTATGCTGTGTATATTTGGGCTGTTCTTTTTAAAATTGTGTTAATACTGCTTTTCTGTGGATATTTGAGCTTATGGCTCCCTTCTTGTTTTAATTGTAAAATGATTTTGACCCTTCCAAATTTTTTTGAATTTTTCACACATTTTCACCCTTTATATGCTCTTGAATGTGGCTGTTCTTTTGCAAAAAATTGAGTCTAGCTTCCAATCAATAACGATGACTTGAATAGTGCTCTCAATTGAACAAACATGAATGTGCGGCTACGACGAGAACAAATGAAGTTGCATAGACAATATGTGAACTCTTTGCATCTCGTTGTGATTAGCCATTTCTCAAATTGATTCTCTTATACTGACCATTGCACACCAACGAAAGTGTGTAGACTTGTTTGACTTAAGTGTCGATGCCTTGTGTGATGACCTTACTTTGAACCTTGCATGAAACCTAGAATTTACCTTGTTAGTCTGATTGATTTAGTAAGGTGTTCTCTTGAGATAATCTTAGGCAACTTTTGAAGAGTGTGAACCAATTTGACATATACCTCTTTTATGGCTTACCCGTGAGCGTGTGAAACTCTCTTGAACACCCTTTAAGCCTTACCTTTCTTTGAAAGAACCTTGATGAACCCTAGACCTTACTTGACCCACTACCTATAATCCTCTTGTTATGTAGTTTAGTGAATAGCCAACTTAGGCCAAAAGCCTATGTCGAGGGTGTGGTGTAAAGGAAAAGGAGAAGTCAAGAAGTGCAAGAAAAGTCTCCCTTAACCCATGATGTTGCGGAACAATGGAATCCCTCCATATAAAAAAAGAGAAAGAAAAGAAAAAGAAAAAGAAAAGAAAAGAATGAAAAAGAAAAAGTTGCGGAATAAAAGTATAAAAGAAATTGGGTTTCCAAGCAATCCATGGAGGTGAATAAAAAGCTGACTTAGAAGCACTAGAAAAAGAATTAATAAAGGAAAAGAAGGGGATGCCTTGAGTATACCACATCTCATGAGGAAAAAGTCATTGAGCGTAAATGACCATACCTTTGCACTCAGCACCATTACAAGCATTAGAAAGACCTTTTTTATCTTGAGTGAGCCGAATCGAAGATCGAGTGGAGAATAAGGGCAATCTTATGGATGAAAACATGCATTGTGTTCCTCTTTTTGAGTGTGAGTATTGCATCTGATTCCTGATCTTGAATTGATTAACCTCTGTGTGTGAATATGGAATCATTCTTTATGTGAGGGCATTTAGAAACTTTTTGTTGAGCTTGAACTTGCATAAGTAGCAAGTATTGCGATTATGAGAATCTTTGGTAATGGTGTGTCACAACTTGAATCTTTGAGTACACAATTAATCTTTGCATGAGTAATTTGAGTCTTGTTGTGTATGTTCATGATTTAGTCTTGTGTAGCACTATTTGAGACATCTTATTTGAACTGCTGAACTTGAGTTTTACTTGAGGACAAACAAAAGTTTAAGTTAGGGGTGTTGATAAGTCCACAAATTGGACTCATTTAGGGCTTTATTTTTAATAGAAATAGTGTCATCAAATGCTTATTTAGTCTAAATATCTAATGAAAACACTTAACTTTTAGGTATTTGAAGTTTTAGTGGAAGCATGGACACTTAGGCGCAAAAATGAACAAAAAGACTGAAAAGAACGAAGAAGCTGAAGCATGAGCATCGCCAAGCATGCTTGGCGATTCGTCGAAGGGACGCACTCCGCCCTTTGTTCCAATACGCGAAGCCCTGAAGGAGAAGGATCAAAAAGGCGATGTAAGAAGCAATCGGCGTTTCGCTAATCCGTTCCGCGAAGCAGAAGTATACCGCCCAAAGATCCAAAATGCACAGATGCTGAAGGCAAAGCACAAACGGCAAAAAACTAGAAGAAGGGAGAATCACCGAGTCATTCAGCGTTCGCGACTAACCTCGCCGAGCGATCCGCCAACATTTTCTGAAGTCTATAAATACTACACTCTTTACTAGTTTTTGTGGGGAACAGTAGAGTAAAAAAGCATTATAGTAATTTTCACTTTAGCTTTCTTATTTTCTCTCAAGTTTGGAGAGGGTTTTTGGGAGACTTGAAGAGAGAAGGAGTTCATCTTCCCCAAATTGGAAGTGGGTCTTCTCCATTCTTCTTCCTTTGCTTATATTAAGGTTTAATTTCTTATACCCATTTGATTTCTCTATCATTTTAGGTATAATTTTTTATTTCTTGATGTGTGGCAAAAAAACCCCATTCTTGGGGTGTGATTTAGCAAATATGTGTTGATATTATTGTTGGGTCTTGTTTATTGATAGGTTAGATGCGTTTTAATGGTGATTTCACCTAGTGGTTGTGGTTTAATTTAATAGGTTTGTAGTTGCAAATACAAAACCACCCATGTGTTTTCGGCTTGCTCGAGAGAGAGGTCGCGAAACCAAGACCGCTAGACTGATGGCCTAAAAGGTGGGTTGACATGAGGTTCAGCCCGAGAGGGTGAGCCCTAGTCCCATATCATAACACTCAGCTCGAGAGACTGAGTGGGGTAAGGCGTAGGCTGGCCTTTATGCGGCAAATGGGTGTTTGAGAGGAACCCATTTGAAATGGGATAAGTTGCCCGAGAGGGAACTTATTTCCATCTAAAGCTTAGTCTAGTCACTATTATCTTGCAAATTTCCTATCGAAAGCATGTACCCAATGATTTATATCAATATATATTGCGGTCACACCCCAAGAACTTTTCCCCATACTTGATTTTCTCTTTATTTTTGTTATTTTAGCTACTTGTGACAAAACCCCCTTTGATATTTAACACTTTAGTGTCACCCACTTGAATTTACTTTGTTTTTATTCGGTAATTTCTCAAACTACAGTTAACTAGAACAAAATTCTAGCCTAACTACTATTTTCACTACCACTCCCTTGGGACACGACCCCAACCCTTGGTTGGGTTACTATATTATCAACGATTATAGACACTCGAACCGTAGGTTAGTGTCGTTGGTCACGATAACCATCATTCGCCAAGGCAGAGCCACTGTAGCGGAGTGAGGGTTGTTGTGGTGGGGCAAAAGCGACTTAAAGTTGTAAATAACCCCAAAAACATTTTATTCTGCAATCTTCGAACTTGAGAGCTAAGGAACGAACCCAGGAGACTTCTTGACAGTTTTCCACTATTCTTGAGGCCAAAGGTAAGGTTTTAACTCACCGAATCCATTTTTTGATCCATAGAACGTAATCTATTAGGTAATTATCGATGGGGGGGAGGTTTTGATCTAGAAACTCTGGTGGAAAAAGCCCTAATTTGGGTACTTAGGATCATGGGTATGATATAAGGTTGATAAAATTGTTAGTAATCCGGGTAATTAGTTATCGTTTATTGATTCATATGTTATAATTGTTGTTTGCAGAATAAGAACAAGCGGAACGAATCCGAAAAGGGAAGGATCAAGTTTCTTAGGGTTTCAAGCTTGTTTCGAGGTAGGTGATGGTTGTGATTCTATGATTGTGTGATGTATGTTTGTTCTTGCTTCATTATGTTACATGTTTGTATGCAAATGTTGCATTATTGATCACATTAATTGTAAATGAGGATATATGAATGATGAATGTCATGAATCATGATTTGATTGTATGATTATAAGAATGTACTTTGTAATTGTATTATGGCTTGTTGAATGGATCGAGTGTTGCGTTCCGACACACTAATTTGGATCGATTGCCACGTTTTGGCATAATTATAGGATCTGTTGCCACTTTTCGACATAAACATTGGATCGGGTACCGCGTTCCGGTATGCTAACAGTTTGGGTTTGGGTTGCATGAGAGGACCAATGATTTGATATAATTGTGTATCTTGAGAAATGTGAAATTGTTCGTTGTTGGTAAATGATGATGATACTGTATATGTTTGATATATGCATGTGATTATATTGTTGTATCGGCTTATGTATGTTGCACTTAGTGGGATAGTCGTGTGATCCTACCATCACACGGTGGTTGTGTATTGATACTGCATTTGTTCTTTCTTTTTTGAGTACAGGACATCTTCAGGTGATTATTGACAGACCTCGCTTAGAAGATCAGTGATCGCCGATCGAATTCAAGGGTGAGCTAGTTCTTCCAGGCTGTCATGGGTTCTCCTTTCATCTATGTCCACATTTCAAACTTAGACTTTTCTAGTTAGTTGTTAGTTCATTATTTTGGGGTTGTATCCCTTCTTGTTTAGACTTGTTGAACTTAGGTGTCTTGGTACATTGACTTTTAGGTTCTAGGTGTATTTTCCGCATTGTTTAGTTATTAGATCTCTTGGAAGTTTATGGGAACTTCAGTATTTAGCTATTTGACTTATTTTCGTAACTTAAATGTTTTAGTTTTTTTTATTTAGTTGCTTGATTTGGGTTTTAGTAGTGGTTCTCCCACCGGAGGGTTAGTGTGGGTGCCAATCACGACTGTCTAGGTTGTGAAAAAGTTGGTATCAGAGCCTAGGTTCGTTGATCTCGATGTACCAAAATGAGTCTAGTAGAGTCTTGCGGAACGGTACGGGGATGCCTTTTCTTTTCTTCGAGAGGCTATAGGACTTTAGGAAATCTCTCTGTTTTCTCTTGTCTTCTTTCGTGCTATGACTTGATTCCAATTAGTATCTGGCGATTCAAATTGGTATATAACCTCCTTCACTCTTATGTCCGCAGATGGTTAATACTAGATTCAATGACGTCAGGCCCGTAGCTCCCGTCAATGCTCCAGCTGAGGAATATGCAGTGAGAGGTCACGGTCGAGGAAGGGGTAGAGAAAGAGTTAGGGGTAGAGGCCGAGAAAGAGTGGCGCCTACTAGAGATGGGGTACCAGTCGGAAATGCTCCCCAAAATGAGGCCCCTCATGTGCATCATGAAGAGATAGAAGAGGATATTGAGGTTGAAAATGTTAAGGAGGTTAGACAAGAGGAGGAAGTGCAGGTTGAGACTACCGATGTTCCTCCCATAGACCCAATGTTAGCTCAACATATCATGTCATTCTTGAAAGGGTTGGTTGGTCCTGGAGTGTTTCCTTCTGTTCAAGCAATTCAAGATCCTACTAATCCCCCTGTGGCTAGAATTGCGCCCAAGGTGGGTGGGACTGGAGGTAATGATGTTTCCTTTCGTCCTTTGTTGGGTTTTGTTATGACTAGTAATGAGCATGAAATATTGACTAAGTTTTTGAAGCTAAAGCCTCCTGTATTTCTTGGTTCTGAGAGTGAGAATGCTTATGAGTTTATCTTATAATGCTATGAGAGGCTTCAAAAGTTGGGAATTGTCCATCAGCATGGGGTTGAGTTCGTGACTTTTCAGCTTCAAGGTGAGGCTGCAGTGGTGGAGAGCTTATATGGAATGTAGATCTTCAAATTTACCTCCACTTTCTTGGACCCAATTTCATGTTCTGTTTCTAGAGAAGTGTGTGCCTAGAACTTTGAGAGATCGCAAGAAGGATGAGTTCATGGCGTTGAACCAATGTGGTATGTATGTGGCTGCTTATGAGGCCAAGTTCCATGCTTTGTCTAGATATGCTACTCAATTGGTGACTACTAAGGAGGAGAGGATCCTTTTAGTTATTAGGGGACTAAATTTTGAGTTGCAGGTATTATCTGTTCATATGACCTCTGCAGAGAGGAGTTTTAATAAGGTAACAGACTTTGTGAAGAAAATGGAGGGGGTGAGGCGAGACTGTCAGACTAAGGCATTGGATAAAAGGGCCAAGAACTCGGGTAACTTTCAAGGTTCTTACTCCAGAGGGTCCGGAAGGGCAATGCTTGCAGCCAAGACAATTCAATCCGTTATGCCCGCCTCTACAAGTAATTACTCGGGAACTCCATCTCATAATTTGATTCAAGATATCCAGGGAGTCGCGCCTTCAATGGGCAGCAGACCATGTTTTGATCATACATGTTACAACTGTGGAGAACCTGGGCATATGAGGAGAGATTGTCCCTACCCACACATGATGTATTTCGCGCAGTAGCCAACTAGAGCAGTGGTACCCGTGGGAAATGGTAGTAATGGTCGAAGGAGTCCACATGGTGGGCGTAGAGGTAATTAGTGAGGTCGTAGAGGTAGATGAAATGGTAACGCAGGCAGGGGTAACGTGCAACCAGGCAGGGAAATAGCTTGTCAAGATGATAGGGCTCGGTGTTATGCCTTTTCGGGCAAGAATGAGGGAGAGGCGTCTGAAGCAGTGATCACATGTACTATTCTTGTATGTGACCGAATGGGTAATGTGTTATTTGATCTGGGTTCTACTTATTCTTATGTATCCGAGCGATTTGCCTCAGAATTTGCTATGATTTGTGATATACTTGATCCCCCCATTCATGTTTCTACCCAGTTGGAAAGGCTGTCATAGTAACCCATGTGTATCGTGCTTGCTTTATTTTGTTTATGGGTTTTCAGACTTGGGTTGATTTGGTGATTTTAGATATGACTGATTTTGATATAATCTTAGGCATGACTTGGTTGTCCCCCTATTATGTTGTGCTTAATTGTAATACTAAGTCTGTAACTCTAGCAATTCTGAAAAGGGAAAAGTTAGAGTTGGAAGAGGTGTACAAGCCTAAGAAAGCTAAGATTATATCCTCCATTCGGGCTAGCAAACTGGTAGAGCAGGGTTATTTGGCTTATTTGGCTCATATTCGGGATGTTGAGGTTGAGTCTCCATCTATTGAGTCTATTCATGTGATGTCAAAATTTAGAGAAGTGTTTCCTAATGATTCGTCTGGTATGCCTCCGGATAGAGATATAGATTGCTGCATTGATTTAGAACCTGGTACGCGTCCCATTTCTATCCCTCCATATCGCATGGCTCCAACAGAATTAAGAGAGCTTAAGGCTCAAATCAAAGAGCTTCTTGATAATGGATTTATTCATCCTAGTGCTTCCCCATAGGGTGCTCCAGTTTTGTTTGTTAACAAAAATAATGGTAGTTTGAGAATGTGTTAGATTACCGACAGTTGAATAGGGTCACTATTTGAAACAAGTATCCTTTGCCTAGAATAAATGATCTTTTTGACCAATTGCAAGGTGCATCAGTTTTCTCCAAGATTGATCTAAGGCCTGGCTACCATCAGTTAAAAATTAGGCTTGAGGATGTGCCCAAGACGGCATTTAGAACCCGTTATGGGCACTATGAGTTCCTAGTTATGTCATTTGGCTTGACTAATGCGCCTACAACTTTCATGAGTTTGATGAATGGGGTGTTCAAGCCATTTCTTGACTCGTTTGTGATAGTCTTTATTGATGATATTTTGGTCTATTCGAAAAGTGAGAAAGAGCATGCATGCCAACCATCTTCGTATTGTTCTGGGTGTTCTTGGGAAACAAAGGTTGTATGCGAAATTTTCTAAATGTGAATTTTGGTTGACTTCGGTTGCATTTTTAGGACATGTAGTTTCAAAAAAAGGGGTAATGGTAGATCTTCAAAAGATTGAGGCGGTGAAGAATTGGGTTCGGCCTAGCTCTGTGACTGAAGTTAGGAGTTTTGTGGGGCTCGCTAGCTATTATCATCGATTTGTGAAGAACTTTGCTTCTATTTCCACTCACTTGACTAATTTGACCAAAGAGGAGATACCATTTGAATGGACTGAAAAATATGAAGAGAGCTTTCAAAAGCTCAAGACTCTCTTGACCACCGCACCAATTCTAGTATTACCGATTGAAGATAAGGATTTTATTGTTTATTGTGATGCTTCACATTCTGGTTTTGGGTGTTGTGTTGATACAGGATAAAAATGTTATAGCTTATTCATCGCGTCAATTGAAGGTGCATGAGAGGAATTATCCAATACATGATTTGGAGTTGGCAGCGGTAGTGTTTACTCTTAAGATCTGGCGGCATTACCTCTATGGGGTTAAGTGTGAAGTGTTTACTGATCATCATAGTTTGCAGCATGTGTTCACTCAAAATGATATGAATTTGAGACAACGAAGATGGATGGAGTTACTTAAAGATTATGATGTCACCATTCAATACCATCCGGGTAAGGCTAATGTAGTAGCAGACGCTTTAAGTCGAAAAGCGGTGAGTAAGGGTATTTTAGCTTGCTTAAGTGTAACCAAGCGACCTTTGGCTAAGGAAATTCAAACCTCAGAGTCTAAGTTCATGCAGATGGGCATCTTAGAAAGAGGTGGGGTGTTAGCTAGCATTGAAGTGAGGGCCACATTCATTGAGGAGAACAAGGCCAAACAATTTGAGGATGAGAATTTGGAGGAGCTTAGAAAGAAGACTACGATTGGTAAGGCACAAGAGACCACTCTTGATGTAAAAGGTGTACTCAATTTTAAAGGAAGAGTTTGTGTTCCTAGAGTAGATGACTTTATTCAGAAATTGTTGACATAGTCTCATGGTTCGCGATTTTCTGTTCATCTGGGAGTGACCAAGATGTATCGAGATTTGAAGAGAATTTATTGGTGGTCGGGCATGAAGAAGGATATTGCAGGGTTTGTGGCAAAGTGTCAAAATTGTCAACAAGTGAAGTATGAACATCAAAGGCTAGCAGGTTTGCTTCAAAGAATGTTAATTCTAGAGTGGAAATGGGAAAGGATAGTCATGGATTTTGTGGCTAGTCTTCCCAAGAACTTGTGGAAGATCGATTCTATTTGGGTAGTGGTTGATAGATAAACTATGTCAGCCCATTTTATGCCGATAAGAATAGATTATAATGTTGAACAATTGGCTAAGGTGTATGTGAAGGAGATAGTAAGGTTGCATGGGGTTCCCCTTTCTATCATCTCAGACCGTGGAACCCTATTCACATCCAAGTTTTGGAGGAAATTGCATGATGAATTGGGCATACAACTCACTTTTAGTACAACCTTTCATCCACAGACGGACGGGCAATCGGAGAGGACTATTCAAGTGTTGGAAGACATGTTGAGGGCATGTGTGATTGATTTTGGAGGGCATTGGGACAAGTTCTTACCTTTGTGTGAGTTCTCTTATAATAATAGTTGTCACTTCAACATTGATATGGCACCATTTGAGGCACTTTATGGGAGGGGATGTAGATCACCCATAGGATGGTTCGAGGCTGGAGATGTGAAACCTTTGGGGGTTGATTTAGTGAAGGATGCTCAAGATAAGGTGAAGAGTATTCAAGCTAAGCTTCTAGCAGCCCAGAGTAGGCAGAAAAACTATGCAGACCATAAGGTAATAGGTATGGCTTTTCAGACTGGTGAGAATGTTCTTCTTAAGGTATCACCTAAGAAAGGGATGATAAGATTTGGCAAGAAGGGCAAGCTAAGTCCACGATACATTGGTCCCTTTAAGGTTCTTGAATGTGTAGGATCGGTAGCGTATATATTGGCTTTACCTCCTAATCTATCGAGTGTTCATCTGGTATTTCATGTGTCCATGTTGAAGAGATATCATGGTGACAGGATTATATCATAAAGTGGGACTCAATTGTGTTAGACAAGGACCTCTAATATGAGGAGGAACCGGTTGCAATTTTTCATCGTGATGTGCGTAAGCTGAGGACCAATGAGATTAAGTCCGTGAAAGTTCAATGGAAGCATCGTCCAGTTGAGGAAGCTACTTGAGAAATCAAGAGGGACATGCGAGACAAGTATCCCCAATTGTTCGTCGATTCAGGTACTACTTCATTCCTTCTTTAGCCTATTTTCCTAAGTTTGTCACTAGGGGACGAGTGATGGGTAAATTGTTATCTATTGTCACGACCAGGCTCCGTCGTTATAGAAAAGCCATCGGGAAATTTTTTTGGATCGAAAAACTTTTTCGTAGTAACTTGGAATTTCCCAACCTAGTCCAAATTTAGACGAAATCGAAGTCAATGAGGTCTAGAGAACTCTAGTAGCAATTGGGTGATCTAATTATGATTTTGATTACATGAGTAGTTAGATAAGTCGTTAAGGAATCCGTACAACTTTACAGAATTGAATTTAGGCGAGTAGAACTTTCGGAATCGATCTTAGCGTGAAAGGGTAGTTTCTGAGTGTCGTTGGTTAAAGGCGTGTTGTGAAATGGGGGTTTTGGAATTCTTTAAATAGCTCATTGTTTCATGCAAGCCGCTTTGGCGATGATTTTAGTCGCTAGGGCAGGGCCACTGTAGCGGGGTGAAGGCCACTATGGCTGGCTAGACACGACTTAAAGTCGTAAATAAACCCCAAAAATATTTTATTCTGCAATTTTTGAACTTGAGAGCTAAGGAATGAACCCATGAGACTTCTTGACAGTTTTCCACCATTCTTGAGGCCAAAGGTAAGATTTTAACTCCCCGAATCCATTTTTCGATTCATAGAACGTAATGTAATGGGTAATTATCGATGGGGGGAGGTTTTGATCTAGAAACTATGGTAGAAAATCCCTAATTTGGGTACTTGGGATCACGGGTATGATCTTGGGTTGATAAAATTGTTAGTAATTCGGGTAATTAGTTATCGTTATTATTTCCCATGTTATAATTGTTGTTTGTAGACCAAGAACAAACGTAACGAATTCGGAAAGAGAAGGATCAAGTTTCTTAGAGTTTCAAGTTTGGTTCGAGGTAGGTGATGGTTGTGATTCTATGATTGTGTGATGTATGTTTGTTCTTGCTTCATTATGATACATGTTTGTATGCAAATGTTGCATTATTGGTCACATTAATTGTAAATGAGGATATATGAATGATGAATGTCATGAATCATGACTTGATTGTATGATTATGAAAATGTACTTTGTGATTGTGATTGTGACTTGTTGAATGGATTAGGTGTTGCGTTCCGACACACTAACTTGGATATGTTGCCACATTCTAGCATAATTATGGGATCGTTTGTCACGTTCCGGCAGAAACATTGGATCGGGTACCACGTTCCGGTATGCTAACAGGTTGGGTTTGGGTTCCATGAGAGGACCAATGATTTGATATAATTGTGTATCTTGAGAAATGTGAAATTGTTCGTTGTTCGTAAATGATGATGATATTGTATATGTTCGAAATATGCATGTGATTATACTGTTGTATCGACTTATATATGTTGCACTTAGTGGGATAGCAACGTGACCCCACCAGTACACTATGGTTGTATTCTGATACTGGACTTGCTCTTTCTTTGTTGAGTACAGAGCATCTTCAGGCGGTTATTGACAGGCCTCGCTTAGAAGATCAGTGATCGCCGATCGAATTCAAGGGTGAGCCAATTCTTCCAGACTGCTATGAGTTCTCCTTTTGTCTATGTCCACATCTCGGACTTAGACTTTTCTAGTTAGTTGTTAGTTCATTATTTTGGGGCTCTATCCCTTCTTGTTTAGACTTGTTGAACTTAGGTGTTTTGGTACATTGACTTTCAGGTTCTANCAGGCGGTTATTGACAGGCCTCGCTTAGAAGATCAGTGATCGCCGATCGAATTCAAGGGTGAGCCAATTCTTCCAGACTGCTATGAGTTCTCCTTTTGTCTATGTCCACATCTCGGACTTAGACTTTTCTAGTTAGTTGTTAGTTCATTATTTCAGGGCTGTATCCCTTCTTGTTTAGACTTGTTGAACTTAGGTGTTTTGATACATTGACTTTCAGGTTCTAGGTGTATTTTACTCATTGTTTAGTTGTTAGATCTCTTGGAAGTTTATGGGAACTTCAGTCTTTAGCTATTTAACTTGCTTTCGTAACTTAAATGCTTTAGTTTTTGGTTTAGTTGTTTGGTTTGGGTTGTAGTAGTGGTTCTCTCACCGGAGGGTTAGTGTGGGTGCCAATCACGACGGTCACGGTCGTGATAATTGGACTCACATTCCAAATATTTTACGTGACTGCCTCCTTGTTCTATTCACTGATCACTGTTTTTTCATCCTTGATACCATTAGAGTATATCTATACTTTTAGTAATTGAGTAGTTTTTTCACAAAAACATTGCATGTTCCTCCTTGATGTCATTAGAATCATATCTATCTATCTATCTATCTATATTACTTTAAAAGCATGAACTTCTAACTTGAATGTTAAATTACTATAATATCCCTAACTTAGGTTGTGACTTTTACGATAAGTTGTAACTTTTCTGCAAATATGTGACTTTTTTCAAAGCGTTGTGATTTTTCGATGAGTTGTGACTTTTCCAAAGAATTGTGACTTTTTTAATAAGTTGTGACTTTTCCAGAAGGTTGTGACTTCTCGAAGCGGTCATGACTTTTCAAATAAGACACAAAAATAGTTATTCATACTACCCTTTGTTGACTATAAATAGAGGGGTTTTCTTTTATTTTTCAACCACAATTTTTTTTTTTATCTTCTACTCTTCTTCTTCTTGGATTCTAAAAAATTTCTTGTGATTTATTGTCATTGAGTAAGTTAAAAGTTCATCGGATTATGAGGTATCACTATTCTAATTAAGTAAGTTATGCTATCCTAACAGGGTATATTTTTTAACCTTGAGTACTTAAGGAAAATAATTTTGATGATACAATAATTATTTTTTTGCTTAGTATATACATTAGTATGTAATGTTCCAATTTATGAAGTTAACATGATGATTTATTTTTATTAAAAAAATTCTCTTGTGATGTAGATATATGCTTTTAAATATCTTTTCCAAAATTATTAAACTTCTCAAGAGTTAGAGAACTGTGTGATGTAGATATACACTTCTAAATATCTTTTCCAAAATTATTAAACCTTTCAAGAGTTAGAGAATTGTCACGATTTATTTTTTGATGCTCAAGATAAAAGAATCAGTTTATTTATCAATGCTTCTTATGTGATTTAGATTGTCAGAAAATTTGCTTCAAAATAGTTATTACTATATAAACATTGACCTTTTGTTTTATTGAGTTTACTATTTCTTAATATTTCAGTATTTTCAACGAAGAAAAGTTCATATTGAAGTATGTATTACCTTAAAAGCATGAACTCCTAACTTGAATGTTAAATTATTATAATATCTCTAACTTAGGTTGTGACTTTTCCGATGAGTTGTGACTTTTTCTGATAAGTTGTGACTTTTTTCAA
Organism: Solanum stenotomum; assembly: GCF_019186545.1. Lineage (NCBI taxonomy): Eukaryota > Viridiplantae > Streptophyta > Magnoliopsida > Solanales > Solanaceae > Solanum > Solanum stenotomum. The sequence continues at coordinate 56,682,551 of NC_064285.1, read as the reverse complement.
AGGGTTGTGATTATTCGATGAGTTGTGACTTTTCCAAAGAGTTGTGACTTTTCCAAAGAATTGTGACTTTTCCAATAATCCAAAGGGTTGTGACTTCTCGAAACGGTCATGACTTTTCAAATAAGACACAAAAAACAGTTGTTCATACTACCCTTTGTTATACATAGAGGGGTTTCTTTTCATTTTTCAATCACAATTATTTTTTTTATCTTCTACTATTCTTCTTCTTGCATTTTAAAAAAATTCTTGTGATTTATTGTCGTTGAGTGAGTTCGAAGTTCAACGGAATATGAGGTACCACTATTCTGATTAAGTAAGTTGCTCTATCCTAAGGGGTATATTTCTTATCCTCGAGTACTCAAGGAAAATAATTCTGATGATACAATAATTATTTTTTTTCCTTAGTATATACATTAGTATGTAATGTTCCAATATATGAAGTTAACATGATGATTTGTTTTTGTTAAAAATTTCTCTTGTAATGTAGATATATGCTTCTGAATATCTTTTCCAAAATTATTAAACTTCTCAAGAGTTAGGGAATTGTCATGATTTATTTTTTGATGCTCAAGACAAAAGAATCACTTTATTTATCAATGCTTCTTATGTGATTTAGATTGTCAGGAAATTTGCATCAAAATAGTTATTACTATATAATATTGACCTTTCGTTTTACTGATTTTACTAGTTCTTAATATTTCAGTATTTTCAACAAAGAAAAGTTCATATTGAAGTTTGTATTTATATATATCTATTTATTTATTTGGGTAGGTATTTATATATGTTACGAATGTATTATCAAGTTAACAAGATCTTCTAACTTCAAAATATATTATTTTAAAATGTTTCGAGTTCTTTTTTTTTTAAATCTCACAACAAATGTGAAAATATGTGAACATGTATGAATCATTTAAAATTTATCATTAACAAAATAAATTTTATATTCTGTAATATGGAATAAACATTTTCATTTTGTCTGTACACTAAATTAAAATCTAATAACTACAAAAAAGATAGTAACATTAATTAAAAGTGCTATTTATTTATTTAAGTATAAAATTTATTAGAAATTCATCTATTGCACATTAGTTCTTTAGTTATACCATTAGAAATTCTCTTAGTTATTACTAATTATTGCAAACATTATTCACACTCTTTTACATATTTTAGTTATAATATTATGAATTCTCATAGTTATTACATTAATTATTTCTATCTTTCATCTTTCTTTATATTAACTTTTTATCAATAATTTTTCTTATTATTATACCGCCCCTATATATGTGATGACACAGTGTTGTTATTATTTCTCGGACGAATCATGCTTGGTTAAATGACTTGAAAATCGTTTACAAGTATATAAACTATATCTTTGTTGGGTTTAAGATAAATAGGTTATTTTATATATGATTTCACAAATAAAATATATTCTTTAATTTAAATTTTTAGTTTCTCCGGTAAAAAAAAAGAAAACATTTTTGAGTTAACTATGGACAGTCAAATAATCTTTGATTTATGTACACAGTCAATCAAAAAGTCAAATATGAACCAACAACAAGAACATTATTTATTATGTTATTACTTATAAATAAAAATTAATATACAAAAATAGTTCTAAAATATAAAATGTGGTTATTCTCCACATATTCATATGACATCTAAACAGATTAATGTGGAATACACGTGAAAATCACATCTGGTTAGATAAAAAGAAAAATACACAACAAATATAGTCTATAAGGTAATATTAGTGAGATACGACTAATTACATGATTGAACCTCATCAAATTGAAATAAATATATACATTATTGCATTTAACTAATAAAATTTTCCATTGACCATCTTCATAGGTTTGCATAAATAAGAGATATATATGACATTGAACATTCACAAAAGAATTTGCAATATTATTTTGTCCAAAACTTGTTATTCAAATTTTCGCCTAAATTTTCTGAATTGATAATCACGTGCAACGCACGTGTCGAAAAACTAGTATTACTAAAAGTGAGAAGCTTCTAACCTCAAAGTTGAATTACCATTTTGCTCTTAAAATAAAATACAATTTAATTAAATATCTAATTAATTAAATATTAAATAGTAATCATTATTTTTTTAAAAAAATAACATTATGTCCAGAATGTGGAGAAGATAGAAAGTTGGAAAAAGTAATTTAATGTAGGTCAAATTCATTGATTATATAAATTAAATAATCATAATTATTTTGCAATTAAAACGTTACCAAGATTTACTAAATAAATGTTTGCATTAGAGTAGGCACTACTATACAAAATTAAAAATTGAATATGAAGGGTCAATTCCCACTATTACATACGAATCAGTTTTGAAATTAAAGTTGAATTTAAAAGGTCATTATCTAATACTATTTAAGAACCAACTTATTAAGATGGATGCTAATCACATGAGATTGGATGAAGGAAATTGCACAATTCAATATGAGAAGAAAAGAGAGTTGGAAACTGCAAATGAGGGATAACAAAAAAAAATGTTGGAAGCTGCTAATCAAGAAAAGAAACAAAAGCAGCGAAAAAAAAGTAAAGTAGATTGAATACAGTCTTTATGTTAATATGTTTGACGCCAAGAATAAGAAAGTTACTATTTGTTATTTATTCATTAGAATGTGGGATCTTGCTTTGGAATATATATCCTCAACTCCTCAAACTTTCTTTCTTTTTTCCATTACAAGATTTTCATCCTTTATAATTCATTTGTTTCCGATTTTCATCAACTCAGTATAAGACTTTAAATTTAGTTATCATCGTGAGCCTTTGGGATAGTGTAAATATGAAATCAAATTTGTCATTCTTCTTCTTCTGCTTGTATATTTTGATGTCACATGTCTTTTAATATTTTGAACTTCCTTTAAATGATTTTTTGAAACTTTTTCCGGGTATTATTTGCCCTTAAATTGCAAAAGGTTTTTTGAAAAGATACAAATGTGACTGGACATTTTTGTCAACACAATACTTTGATGAATTGAGTAATAATATTCTTTTTTCCTTTTTTGAGTAAAGAATGATAATATTCATCTATAAGAAAATTCAACAATCTTGGTGAAAACTTGCAAACCATAAATATACAAAATAGAAGTTTGTATTATAGATGACTTGCTTTATGAGTTACAAAAAGTTTTTATTGGTCAATAATGAGTTTAATATCTAGGCTTTTAATTTTATTATGTGGAAAATTATTAATTATATATGAACTTTTTTTATTATTAAAACTTACATTTGGTAATTAAAATATATTAATTCCTCTCATATAATAGAAGGTTTATTTTTCATGAAACATTAAAAATATTAAACCTGACACAAGATTTTCATGCTATATTTTTTTAATCAATATATTCTTATGTCAAACTTACATACAAAAGGACCTAACTTTGAACTTAGCGATTATATATATATATATATATATATATATACACTCTAATGGTATCAATGAGTAATTGAAGAGTGTTTTCATAGAAGCACTATTTCTTCTTCTTTGAAACCATCAGAGTATATATATATATATACTTTGATGGTATCAAACACTTATTAATAGTTAAAAACATAGGATATGAAAGTAAGGGAGTAGCTTCTTGTAAGGGTACTGTAACATCCTGCCTTAGAAAGAGTTAAATTTAGAAAGAGCCAAATCGAGAATTTTGCAAGTTAAGCTTAAGTTGTGAGTTTTGGGTCAACTTCAAACGACCATAACTTTCAGTACATGATGAGTTATGTCACACCCCGAAGATACCCCCAGGACACGGACACGGGACCTAGGATCACGAGTGACCCCAAGCTAATCTTGTTGGCATATCATAAGCATACTAAATAAATTGAAGTAAGAAAAGACTGTGCGGAAGCTAAATCATAAGATAAACTGAAATGATGGGGAATACCCATATACTGTCTGAATATATGAAAACTGAGAGTTTAACAGCAACTGAAACGTCAAACTCAGATACTAAAGTTGAAACTATATCTAAAATAAACCTCTAACTGACTAGAAGTGCTGGGACATGCCCCAGCTAAATCTAGCAAGAACTGAAACTAAAGACTAAAAGAAAAAGAAACATGTATGTCGTCCTCGAAGAATGAGGACTCACCACTGATACTGCTGAGATGAAGATCAGGAATCGATCTATGCGTGATCTGGAAGCTGAGGACCTGAACCTATATCACGAGAAGATGTAGCGCAGAGTATGCGTTAGTATTTGAAAGGTACTAAGCATGCAGGATAGAATAAATCTGAATAAAAACATAACCGAACAGGCATATATCTGAGCAATGATAAGAGATAAGCATGATACTATACTGAGAATACTGAACATGAAATAACTGAATGCAATGACCAAGTTTATAACATGCTGAGACTGAAATCTGACTGTAAATGGTAACATGGTCAATGCAATAGAATCTGACGGTAAGGGAGCTACTAATAACCAACATAAAACCACAGGAGCTAAATGTGGAGTCCAATGTATACGCCCCATCGAGAGGACCCAATATACTCTGCCAGAGGTATAGAGGCATGACTGCGTGATCACTAAATTGATGACCACATAGGGGAGTTACAACCTACGGGGCACGTAGTTCTGGGACTTGAGGGTGACTGACCCTAGTCCACTCGGTATTAAGCTACTCCCAATTGATTATGTAATTAACAATTTATGACTGGATTTCTGTAACACTGGATAGCTCAAAATACTAACATGCTAACTGAAAATGTAACATTAATGTGCTAATAATGAAACATACAAATCTGAGGCATGTATAACTGAGATAACTGACTTAGCATGTGTAATTCATGAACTAAAAGAACTACATAGATAGGGTTTTCAATATCATACAAGAAACTAAGCAGCAACATGATAATCTGATTTGCATCATTCTAACAGCTAAAACCCAAAAATTTCTAACATTCAAAAAACCCTAGGTCTAGATAATATTAAGGGAATCAAGAATCTGACTGAATTCTAGTGACCTAGTGGATGAAAGGAATCCACCAGTGAAATCTCACATACCTGGTGAATTCCACGGAGAAATCTTTCGATTTCAAGGCTGAAACTGATGAAAACTCGTTGCGTTCTTGAACTAGGCTGCTCGACTTTCTCCTTTATTTTGCTCTAAGTTTCGCTTGATTTTTGTGAATAATTGATTAGGTTAGGTTCTAATTAGTTTATTAGGCTAAAACAGACCAAAACCATGAAGTTTAGGGGTTAAACGACGTAGTTTAGGGGTCCAACGCATAGGGAAAAAACCAAACAACCCTTGACTTAAAAGCTGTTAGAGCCACCAACGGACCATGGATGGACCAACAGTCCATTCTAGTCAACCGTCAACGGGGTTCTGGTGCCTCAATCCACAGACATAGACCATGGTCTGTGGCCTAACCTACGGTCCGTGGGTCTGGTTGTGGGTCATGCCTTAGAAATTTTGTCTGAGGGTTTGACCTACGACCCTGGACCACAAACCATGGGTCCTAGCTTAAGTCTGGACTTAGAATAATTTTCTGGGCCATTTCTGGGAGGGGCTACAGGTGATGAAACCACGGACCACCAAGACAGACCGTGAGTGGTGCTCGTCGGTAACACCTGCAACTTCTAAAACATGCATTTTGGTAGTTCTAGCATATGAGGTGTTACAATTTTGGTGGCCCGTAAGATATCGAATGAAAGGTCATTGAATCTTCTTTCCAACTCCACCAATTTTGCTAAGTTTCGAGTTCGGATGAGGGAGATATGCCCATTTGAAGTCAGCCTGCCCAATTAAGGAAAGTTACCCGAATTAATGAGGGGTATTTTGGTTTTTTCCTTACCTCATCATCTTTAAACGTTTTTAGTAAGGTTTTAGAGGTTCAAACTGATTTGGGTCAGTTTTCATAATCCTAAATTACGCTTAGTGTTTTAAAAGAGTGTTCAAGAAGAGAAAAAGAGGAGAAAATGAAGAACGATCAAGATATCTTGCGAATCGAGGATTTATTTTACCAAATCGAGGTATTTAAATTTTCATAATGTTGGATTCTTCACCCACACACCAATCACGTGATTTTATCCATAATTTTGTTCTTGAGATTGAATGACTTGAGTTCTTGAAGAGTTTTCTTGAAGTTTCGTTCTTAAATCGTTAATGATGAGTTTGATGAGTTCTTGAGATGAATGTTAGGAGTTTGAGGGTTGTTTTGAGTAGATTTCTGTGTACTTATGTTGGGTATTCCAATCTAAGTGAATTGGGAGGAAACCACTCGATTCTAGGCGAATTAGGGCCAAAAATCAAAGAAGAAAATTCGTCAGAAATTCTGGGCAGGGCCTACCCCATCCCTTTTTCCGTCGTTTGTCTCGTTTGAGTTCTTTAAAATATACCTTTACTCCTTTATGATTCTAACTACTCTAAACTACATCTAAACATCGATAGATCCTTGATAACATGAATATAATCCTTGAATTCATAATTTAAAATTCAAGGTAGAGTTTAGAGTAAAGTCTTGAGAGTTCTTTCGAATCATTTTGAGAAGTCTTCTACAATCCTTTAAAACTTGAGTACTTGAGTATGAAGATGAATAGATTTGATTTTCATTTCAAAATGAATATATGGGAACTAAGTATTCCCAAAGAGTAAATGTTTTTACATTTAAAATAAGAGGAAATGAGTTCTTTAGTAGTTTTGAGTACTATCTCTTTTAAGAGAAATCCTTTGAGTAAAAATCTCAAAATTTAAGGATGAAGAAATGTTTTTAAACATATGAGTTGAGTATATTCTGGGAGTAGTATTGAGCACCGATGTGGGGACGAGTTCATACAACTCAAACTCCTCATAAACTATGTAGCCAACGTGGGTAGAAAGGGCCATACTTTTTAGATGATTCATTATTTCTTTTTAAGCATATCTTAGTGGATACACTTAGTTGAGGATGTATTATACTCCGACAAGGTATAGGATAGTTTTGACAGCGTGGACGAGACGATGTACCATCANCAAAATTTGAGGATGAAGAAATGTTTTTAAACATATGAGTTGAGTATATTCTGGGAGTAGTATTGAGCACCGATGTGGGGACGAGTTCATACAACTCAAATTCCTCATAAACCATGTAGCCAACGTGGGTAGAAAGGGCCATACTTTTTAGATGATTAATTATTTCTTTTTAAGCATATCTTAGTGGATACACTTAGTTGAGGATGTATTATACTCCGACAAGGTATAGGACAGTTCTGACAGCGTGGGCGAGACGATGTACCATCGCATAGCTCATAGTGATGGTTGTCGGTTAGAGAATCTCCCAAATTGAGTTATTTTGTATCTTTATATACAAATAAGAGTAAAAGAGTTTATTGTATTTTTAAATACATTGAGTTACAAATGTCTGTTTTAACAACTTTCTTTATAATGCATCTTGTTATTGCTTTTATACTGAATTGAGTTGAGTATTTTTGAGTTCTTGGGTATCCTTGAGTTTCTTGAGTATCCCTGAGTCGAGTTGAGTTAAGATAAGTATGGTTTCCTTTTATCAGTTCAACCTTGCAGATTATGTTTAGTGTTCCCCTTACATGCTCGTACATTCAATGTACTGATGTCATTTGGCATGCATCATTTCATGATGCAGATACAAGTAATCAGGATCATCAACCGGTGCTCCGTTGATCTAGTCGTGTTCCAGCTAGAGTTGGTGAGCCTCCTTGCTTTTTGAAGGGTTTCACATTGAATTTATATTTCAATTTTTGCTTATTAGGATGTCGTGGGTCTTGTACCAACATTCATCTTAGTTAGTAGATGCTTCATAGATAGACGGTAGAGTTTTGAGAAGTCTGTTTCATTTTCCTTGTTGATGTTCTAGACTTGAGTTGCCTCTTTTGGTCAGTGAATGTTTTATTTTAAAATATTCTGATTATCTATTTTGAGATTTCAAGTAAAATTTTACTTTTGAGTTCATATGTTATTGAGCAAGTCTTCCGCTGAGTGTTGAGTCATGCTAAAGGTTTGCTTGGGGACAACAATGGTTCTCGAGTGTTGGCCACTTTCAGGATGTAGGCTTAGGGTGTGACAGGTACAAATGTTCTTTTCCTTTTTATAGCACTTCACATCTCTGCATTAGTGCATGACTAACTCGACGTGGACAAATTTATCTAAACTTGAGAGAATGAGGTTGTATTTGAGCTTAAAGACTTAAGGATCTTAGTGTTTTAAGGGGACATTTGGTAGTTGGTTAGAGTTATGCATGTATTAATAATACATGAATTAATTATGAGGGAATTCGTGTATTATTTTATGCAGAGATTAGTTATGCAAGATTTAGTTATTCATGTATTACTTATTCCATCTACATACTTTCATAAAGTAATACATAAATTATGTCATAACTTATATATGAATTAGTTTTATGAGTTTCTAAATTGCAAATAAAACATCGTATTAATTTTATGCGTGACTAGCTTACCTCTTAACCAATTATCATACGTGATATTATTTATGAAGGATTTAATACATGCATACTCTTCTTCAAATCAGCTACCAAACTACCCATAAAGTTTTAACCAAATATTAAATAAATAAGATTTAGAAGATTGATGGTATTGAGCAAGTTATGTCATATCCAGTCAGATATATGATATGTGACATACAAAGTGTAAGTCAATCGTAAGTGGAAGACTCTAAATTGAGCATCTCGAAATTTTCAAATTCGACATACGGACTAACATATGATATGTATGTGGTGACATGTGATCGTATGTTGTATTGTATGTTAAAGACGATTGACTTCTATATAAGTCCAAAGTGTAATTTTATTTTCATTTTTAATATCTCTTTTATCATGAAATTGATGTCCACAATTCTTAAGATCATTTTCTCTCTTCCAATCTTGAAGGTAAGTTATATCTAACTTTAAGCATGGATATTCCTCCATTAAGCATGTAATGCTAATATTGATTCCTTTTCGATTATAGCAAATCAGAGATAGCTTTCAGAGGAATTCTACGATTTTGGACATTCAAATAAGGCTTCTCTCCCTTTCCATCTGTGAGCTCGTATGAGCGTTCTAAGCATGTTTCTAGTAAGAACTCACGAGACAGTGGTTGAAAGTTGTAAATTCAAATTTTATGCACTTTTTTCAGTTATTGTGGCTCCTATTGTGTTGAAATTTCCTGATCACCTTAAATGGTTCCTAATCCCTCTATTATGAGGTGTCTAGGTTCCTTTATTTGAGACGTTTGGCGTTCCTCTATTATGAGATGTCTAAGTTTATCTAATTGAGATGTCCATGTTCTGATTATGTGACATGTCTAATGTCACGATCCAGACAGTCATGATTGGCACCCACACTAACCCTCCACTGGGAGAACCATTACTACAACCCAAGCTAAACAACTTAACCAATAACTAAGGCATTTAAAGATACGGAAGCAGGTTTAAATGTCTAAGAAAAGAAAAATAGAGAGTTCCCATAAACTCCAACAAAAGTCTAACAAAACAAATGCGGAATGATACCTAGAACCTGAAACTCAATGTACCAAAACTCCAACAAGAACCATAAGTCTAAACAAGAAGGGGTACAACCCCAAATTAACACAAGGAATCTAAAGCACTAGTCAAAGTCCGAAAATGTGGACATAAACAGAAAGATAACTCATGGCAGTCCAAAAAAACTGGCTCACCCTTGAATTCGATTAATCACTGATCTTCTAAGCGAGGTCTGTCAGTAGTCGCCTGAAGATGCCCTGTACTCAACAAAGAAAGAGCAAGTGCAGTATCAGTACACAACCACAGTGAACTGGTAGGATCACGCGGCTATCCCAATAGGCGAAACATATATAAGTCATTATAACTATAATAAACATACATACACCGATCATATACAGTATCAATTATCACTTACAACCAACATACAATTTCACAATCTCAAGATATACAATTATGCCAAGTCATTGGTCCNAGGTGTCTAGGTTCCTTTATTTGAGACGTTTGGCGTTCCTCTATTATGAGATGTCTAAGTTTATCTAATTGAGATGTCCATGTTCTGATTATGTGACATGTCTAATGTCACGATCCAGACAGTCATGATTGGCACCCACACTAACCCTCCGCTGGAAGAACCATTACTACAACCCAAGCTAAACAACTTAACCAATAACTAAGGCATTTAAAGATACGGAAGCAGGTTTAAATGTCTAAGAAAAGAAAAATAGAGAGTTCCCATAAACTTCAACAAAAGTCTAACAAAACAAATGCGGAATGATACCTAGAACCTGAAACTCAATGTACCAAAACTCCAACAACAACCATAAGTCTAAACAAGAAGGGGTACAACCCAAAATTAACACAAGGAATCTAAAGCACTAGTCAAAGTCCGAAAATGTGGACATAAACAGAAAGAGAACTCAAGGCAGTCCAAAAGAACTGGCTCACCCTTGAATTCGATTAATCACTGATCTTTTAAGCGAGGTCTGTCAGTAGTCGCTTGAAGATGCCCTGTACTCAACAAAGAAAGAGCAAGTGCAGTATCAGTACACAACCACAATGTACTGGTAGGATCACGCGGCTATCCCAATAGGCGAAACATATATAAGTCATTATAACTATAATAAACATACATACATCGATCATATACAGTATCAATTATCACTTACAACGAACATACAATTTCACAATCTCAAGATATACAATTATGCCAAGTCATTGGTCCTCTCACGGAATCCATACCCAAACTGTTAGTGTACCGGTACGTGGTACCTGATCCAAGTTAGTGTGCCGGACGTGACACCCAATCCCATATATGCGCCGGAACGTGGCACCCGATCCAAGTTAGTGTGTCAAAACGTAACACCTGATCCATTCATCAAGCCATAATCACAATCACAATGTACATTCTCATAATCATACAATCAAGTCATAATTCATGGCATACAATTATTCAATTATCCTCATTTACAATTAGTGTGATTAATAATGTAACATTCACGTACATACATGTATTATAATAAAGCAATTACAGATATATATCACACCAACATGAAATCACTGCCATCACCTACCTCGAACAAAGCTTGAATCCCCTAAGAAACTTGATTTTTCCCTTTCTGGATTCTTTCTGCTTGTTCTTGGTCTACAAACAATCATAATAATGCGAGGATCAATAAACAAGACCTAATTACCCGGATTATAACCAATAACATCAACCCTAAGCCAAACCCTTGATCCCCATACCTAGGTTAGGGTTTCTTCCACCATAAATCACAAATCAAAACCCTTCCCATCGATAATTACCCAAAAACTAAGTTCTACGGATCGAAAAGTGAATTCGGGGAATGAAAACCTTACCTTTGGCCTCAAGAATGGTGGAAAACTGTCAAGAAACACCTGGAATCGTTCCTTAGCTCTGAAAGTCGAAACTTGTAGAATAAAACATTTTTGGGAGTTTATTTCTGACTTAAGTCGCGTCTGTCCAGCCACAACGGTCCTCACCCTGCTACAACGACCCCGCCCTGGCGGAAAAATCCCGCCTTAGCATCTTGCACGGAAACAGTAAGCAAATTTAAGAATTCCAAACCCTCATTTCACAACACATCTTCATCCCATGACACTCAGAAAATACCCGTTCCCACTAAGATCAATTTCGAGAGTTCTACCCACCCGAATTCAATTTCGTAAAGTCGTACGAGTTACTCAACGTCTTAACTATCTACTCATATGATCAAATTCATAATTAGATCTCCCAATTGTTACCATATTTCCCTAAACCTTACTGACTCCGATTTTGTCCAAATCTGGACTAGGTTGGGAAATTCCAAGTTACTACCAAAAAGTTTTCCACGTTGGCTTTTCTATAACGACGAGAACATGTCGTTACAATAGATACCAATTTACCCACCACTCATCCCCGAGTGACAAACTAGGAAAGACGAGCTAAATAGAGTAGAGTAGTACCTGAATCGACGAACAACTGGGGATACTTGTCTCGCATGTTCTTCTCGGTTTCCCAAGTAGCTTCCTCAACTGGACGATGCTTCCATTGAACTTTTACGGACTAAATCTCATTGGTCCTCAACTTTCTGACATCACGATCAACAATTGCAATCAGTTCCTCCTCCTATTGAAGGTTTTTGTTTAACACAACTGAGTCTCATTTTATGATGTAATCCTTGTCACCATGATATCTCTTCAACATGGACATATGAAATATCGGATGAGCCGATAGGTTTGGAGGTAAAGCCAATCTATACCCTACACAATCAAGAATCTCAAATGGACCAATGTATCGAGGACTAAGCTTTTCCTTCTTGCAGAACTCATCACCCATTTCATAGTTGATACCTTAAGAAGAACCTTCTTAACAGTTTGAAATGACATGTCCCTCACCTTATAGTCTACGTACTTTTTTTGTCTACTCTGGGGCGTTAAAAGCTTAGCTTGGATGTTTCTTACCTTATCATGAGCATCCTTCACTAAATCAACCCCCAAAGGCTTCATATCTCCAGCCTCAAACTATCTTATGGGTGATCTACATCCCCTCCCATAGAGTGCCTCAAACGGTGCCATATATATGCTGGAGTGATAACTTTTATTATAGGAGAACTCACACAAAGGTAGGAACTTGTCCCAATGCCCTCCAAAGTCAATCACACATGCCCTCAACATGTCTTCTAAGACTTGAATAGACCTCTCTGACTGCCCCTCCATTTGTGGATGAAAAGTTGTACTAAAAGTGAGTTATGTGCCCAATTCATCATATAACTTCCTCCAAAACTTGGAGGTAAACTGCGTACCATAGTCTGAGATGATAGAAAGGGGCACCCCGTGCAACCTCACTATTTCTTTCACATAAACCTTAGCCAATTGTTAAGTATTATAATCTGTTCTGATGGAAATAAAATGGGCTGACTTAGTCAATATGTCAAGAACTACCCAAATAGAATCAAACTTCCCCAAAGTCTTGGGAAGACCAACCACAAAATCCATTGCTATTGTTTCCCACTTCCATTCCGAAATTGGCATTCTTTGAAGCAACCCTGTCGTCCTTTGATGCTCATATTTTACTTGTTCGCAATTTTGACACTTAGCCACAAACTTCGCTATATCCTTCTTCATGTCATGCCACCAATAAAGACGTTTCAAGCCTCGGTACATCTTGGCCACATCCGGATGGATAGAATACCGCGAACCATGAGATTCTGTCAATAATTTCTGAATCAAGTCATCTACTCGAGGGACACAAATTCTTCCTTTGAAACTGAGCACACCCTCCACATCAAGAATGGTCTCTTGTGCCTTGCCAGACACTGTCTTATTTCTGAGCTCTTTCAAATTCTCATCCTCAAACTGTTTAGCCTTGATCTTCTCAATAAACGTGGCCCTTACTTCAATGCTAGCTAACACCCCTCATTTCTCTGAGATGCCCAACTGCATGAATTTAGACTCCAAGGTCTGGATTTCCTTAGCCAAAGGCCGCTTAGTTACACTCAAGCAAGCCAAACTACCCATACTCACCGCTCTTCGACTTAGTGCGTCTGCTACTACATTAGCCTTACCCAGATGATATTGGATGGTCACATCATAATACTTGAGTAATTCAATCCACCTTCACTGTCTCAAATTCAGATCATTTTGAGTGAACACATGTTGCAGACTACGATGATCAGTAAATACCTTGCACTTAACACCATAAAGATAATGCCGTCAAATCTTAAGAGCAAACACTACCACTGCCAACTCCAAATCATGTGTTGGATAATTCCTCTCATGCACCTTCAACTACCACAATGCATAAGCTATGACATTCTTATTCTGCATCAACACCGCACCCAAAACAGAATGTGAAGCATCACAATAAACAATAAAATCTTTACCTTCCATCGGTAGTGCTAGAATATGTGTTGTGGTCAAGAGAGTCTTGAGGTTTTGATAGCTCTCCTCGCATTTTTCAGTCCACTCAAATGGTATATCCTTTTTGGTCAAATTTGTCAAGTGCGTGGCAATAGAAGTAAAGTTCTTTACAAATCGACGATAGTAGCTAGCGAGCCCCTCAAAACTCCTAACTTCAGTCACAAAGCTAGGTCTAACCCAATTCTTAACCGCTTCAATCTTTTGGGGATCTACCATTACCCCTTCTTTTGAACCACAATGCCCCAAAAAGGCCACCGAAGTCAACCAAAATTCACACTTACAAAATTTCACATACAACTTTTGTTTCACAAGAACACCTAGAACAGTACGAATATGGTCGGCATGCTCTTCCTCACTCTTCAAATAAACCAAATATCATCAATAAAGACTATAATAAATGAATCAAGAAATGTTACAAACTCTACTTTGTGCTAAAGGACAATTCCCAACTTATGAAGCCTCTCATAGCAATCTAGGATGAACTTATAGGCGCCCTCACTCTTAGAACCATGGAACACAAGTGGTTTCAATTTCAAGAACTTAGTCAACACCGCATGCTCATTACTAGTCATAACAGGACCCAACAAAGGACGGAAGAAAGCATCAGTACCTATAGTTCCACCCACCTTGGGGACAGTGATAGCGATAGAGGGATTGGCGGGAGTTTGAGTTGCTTGAACAGAGGGAAGCACTCCAAGACCAACCAATCCTTTCAGGAGTGACATAATTTGTTGGGCTAACACTGATCTAAGGGAGGAATACTTGTAGTCTCAGCCTGCACTTCTTCCTCTTGTCCTACATTCTCCTCATCCTCAACCTCAACATTCTCCTCTATCTCTTCATGATGCGCATGAGGATTCTCATTTCTGGGAGCATTGTCAACCGGAACTCCATCCCTAGCAAGTGCTACTCTTCTTCGGCCTCTGCCCCTTGATCGTCCTCTACCCCTGCCTCAACTGCGACCTCACACTGCGAATTCCTCAACTGGCGCATTGACGGGAGCTACGGGCCTGACGTTGTTGAACATAGTATTAACCATCTGCAGATAGAAGAGTGAAGAAGATTAGATACCAATTCAGATCACCAGATCCCAACTGGAATCAAGTTATAGCACGAAAGGAGACAAGAGAAAATAGAGAAATTTCATAAAGTCATATAGCCTCTCCAAGAAAAGTACAGACATCTTTGTACCGTTCCGCAAAACTCTACTAGACTCATTTTGGTACATCGAGATCAACGAATCTAGGGCTTTGACACCAACTTTGTCACGACACAGACAATCGTCATTGCCACCCACACTATCCCTCCAGTGGGAGAACCATTACTAGAACCCAAGCAAAACAACTTAACCAAAAACTAAGGCATTTAAATATACGGAAGAATGTTTAAATGACTAAGAAAAGAAAAATAGGGAGTTTCCATAAACTCTAACAAAAGTCTAACAAAACAAATATGGAATAGTACCTAGAACCTGAAAGTCAATGTACCAAAACTCTAATAAGAACCATAAGTCTAAACAAGAAGGGTACAACCCCAAACTAACACAAGGAATCTAAAGCACTAGTCTAAGTCCGGAAATGTTGACATAAACAGAAATAGAACTTATGGCATCCCGGAAGAACTGGCTTACCCTTGAATTTGATTGATCACTGATCTTCTAAGCAAGGCCGGTCAGTAGCCGCCTGAAGATACCCTGTACTCAACAAAGAAAGAGCAAGTGTAGTATCAGTACACAACAACAGTGTACTGGTAGGATCACATGGCTATCCCAATAGGTAAAACATATATAAGTCATTACAACAATAATAAATATGCATACACCGAACATATACAATATCAATTATCACTTACAACCAACATATAATTTCACAATCTCAAGATATACAATTATGCCAAGTCATTGGTCCTCTCACGGAATCCATACCCAAACTGTTAGTGTACCGGTACGTGGTACCTGATCCAAGTTAGTGTGCCGGACGTGACACCCAATCCCATATATGCACCGGAACGTGGCACCCGATCCAAGTTAGTGTGTTGAAACGTAACACCTGATCCATTCATCAAGCCATAATCACAATCACAATGTACATTCTCATAATCATACAATCAAGTCATAATTCATGGCATACAATTATTCAATTATCCTCATTTACAATTAGTGTGATCAATAATGTAACATTCACATACATACATGTATTATAATAAAGCAATTACAGATATATATCACACCAACATGAAATCACTGCCATCACCTACTTCGAACAAAGCTTGAATCCCCTAAGAAACTTGATTTTTCCCTTTCCGGATTCTTTCTGCTTGTTCTTGGTCTACAAACAATCATAATAATGCGAGGATCAATAAACAAGACCTAATTACCCGGATTATAACCAATAACATCAACCCTAGGCCAAACCCTTGATCCCCATACCTAGGTTAGGGTTTCTTCCACCATAAATCACAAATCAAAACCCTCCCCTATCGATTAATTACCCAAGAAACTAAGTTCTACGGATCAAAAAGTGGATTCGGGAAGTGAAAACTTTACCTTTAGCCTCAAGAATAGTGGAAAACTGTCAATAAAACACTTGGGGTCGTTCCTTAGCTTTCAAAGTCGTAACTTGCAAAATAAAACATTTTTGGGGTTTATTTCTGACTTAAGTCACATCTGTCCCGCCACATCGGTCCTTACCCCGCTATAGCGGCCCCGTCGTGGCGGAAAAATCCTACATTAGCGGCTTGCACGGAAACTGAGGAAATTTAAGAATTCCAAACCCCCCATTTCACAACACACCTTCATCCCATGACACTCAGAAAATATATGTTCCCGCTAAGATCAGTTTTTGGGAGTTCTACCCACCCGAATTTAATTTCGTAAAGTCATACGGGTTCCTCAACGTCTTAGTTATCTACTCATATGATCAAATTCATAATTTGATCTCCCAATTGTTACCAGATTTCCCTAGACCTTATTGACTCCGATTTTGTCCAAATATGGACTAGGTTGAGAAATTGCAAGTTACTACCAAAAAGTTTTTCGGCCCAAAATTTTTCCCTGTTGGCTTTTCTATAACGACGAGAACAGGTCGTTACATCTAATTTCTTTATCTTGAGATGATTATGTTGCACAAGCTAAATGAATCATCACATAAACATAATGAGCATAATAAATCATGCTTAATGTATCCCAAAAGCAAAGACAAGATATTTTAGAAATGTTAATGTTCAGCTTATATGTCGCATGTCTCTTGTGAGTTATTTGGATTATTTCATGTGTGTAATCATGAATCCCCACGGTAGCCACAATATATTTGTTACCGTGTGAAGTCATAAGATCCCTGGAATAGCCATAATATACATGATAATATCATGTGAATTCATGAGGTCCCTAGAGTGGCCATAATATATTTGATATCGTGTGAAGTCACAAGGCCCCTAAAATGACATAGTATATTCATATCGTGACATTCACGAGGCCCAAATATTTCTATTCACTATATTTGAATATGGTTTCTAGAGACTAAATGAACAATTGAGTATAAAGATGAAAAATATGTTAAATGTATACAGATTCACATTTATAATTAGAAGGTTGCTTGGATATTTAATAAAAGTGGCCTTCTTTCATATTTTAGATCATGCGATAGAGCCATGTTTTAAGAAGTTGATTCTAATTCATACAAATTATGTTTTTTAAGAGTAAGACTAGGTCAGTGCAAAAGGACTAGTACTATCCTAAATATAGGTTATCACATTTAAGATACACCTTTAGATGATGTAACATGGTTGTGTGCAAGAGCCAAAAATAGTAATTCAATAAAATTGGAGTTGAATCTACAGAAAAAAATGGAAGAACTTTCAAAGCTTTATTATCGGTACAATTGCTAGATTTATAGCCATATTTTAATTCGAAAGATTTTATAGAATGTATAAACAAAAACTAAAATTGCTGACAATAAATTTGATTGTAAAATTTTTGAGATTAAAATATTAAGATTTTGTCACCACAATGAATTTTTTATTTATTGGTATCATGCAACTATAGATACTTTGAGTTATGAATATGTAATCAGTCTCATGTACAATCACTCAACCTCTTTTGAGTGTCATAAATATTTATATATATATGATGCTTCCACAATTATATGAGTTATTAACTAGAATGATCGGTTATGCCAAGTAAATCTTATTATTCCTAATATGATTTTATCAAACGAAGGTTAAAGGCTCGAGTTCATGCAAAGCATTTTTTATCGAGTCCTAATCAGCACTTCTAAGTCTAAAGATTAAGATATTAAGAATGAAAAATTAGATCTCCAATCATCAACCTATAAATTAAGAATGAAAACAAGTTCAATATCTTATAACCCCAAAATCAAGCAATCACACAAATAACTTTATGAATACTACAATTTCATTGGTTTTCAAATATCAATTGAGGATTTAGATACTAATACTAAAAGCAAAAAGACAATATATAAAGATAAATATAGTACAACTTACTTTGAATATTTGTAGCCTTAAAAGAATATTTAAGAACTTCCATTCAAGAACTAAAAAGAAGTAAAGTATGGAACTGAACAACAGAGAAACTACTAAATAAACTAAGCTAAAAATTCTCAACTCTTTATTGCAGAAATCTAACATGTCTATTTCTAATGGTCTAAGAAGTTAAAATTCTAAAAATATCAACTTAGTCCACCGACATGGTTCATGATCCAATATATGATCGTCAATTGATATGCAGTTTGTGGATTTGTCCTTGCAATGTCATTGATTGACTTCTAGAGTTTGTTGGACTTGCCTCATGAATTTATTCTATGGGCATGAATTATGCACAATTCATTTCTTTTTCATCACAAGCTCCTTTACAATTTTGATCTTCTCCTTCTTGTATTAGTGGTCAATTAGATGGACGGTCATCTTGTAACACCTCGGATTCAAAAAAGGTAAAATAGCAGCTTTCTGAAAAGCTGCAAGTGCCATCCACGACTGGCCACCCACGGTCTGTAGGTAGAGTCCGTGGTTGGTCACCCCAACAAAATCCAGACCTCAAAACCACGGCCTGACCAATGGACCGTCGGTTAGACCACGGTCTGTGGTCCAAGGTCCATAGGTCGAGGTCCATAAACACGGTCTCTAACCATTGAACGATGCTTGACCAGGACGGACCGTAGGTCGGTCCACAGTCCATCAGTCGGGGGTCCGTAGGTCCTCGACTGGCAGTTAATTTTAGGGACTTAAGGGTCTTTTCCGGTTTTAATTAAATCAATGTGGTGTCATTTTGCCTAAACCTAGACCACATATATAAGTAATTTAGACCCCAAAATTCACCCATTTAAGTCATTCTCTCAATTCCCAAAAGAAAACCTAAACACTCTCTCAAATATTCTCTCTCTAGGTAGAAGAAGAAGGAAGAGATTGAAGCTAGGTCAAGATCAAGTCTCCCAATCTTCAATCTTTTGTGGGCTTTGTGATAAGGTATGATGGATTTTCATCAATGGTAGCCTTTATCCCTTGGAGTCTCATAGAATTCCCCAATTGTGAAGTCTAAATCTCCAATTCTAGTTAGGGTTTCTGCCAATATTATGGGTTATGATGAATGTGGATCCAATTGAGTGAATTATTATTATTTATGATTGAATTGGTAGTATAACATGTTTTTAGGATGAAATTACATGTACCCATGCCTATTCCATGTTTCTAACCTAGAATTGATGAAATTGGATTTGATGTCTTGAAGGGAAACTATTGGGTTTAGATATCTCCTTATAGGATTGATGAATTATGACTAGAATTGCTTGAGATTGAAGCATATATTATGACAATGATGTTAATTTCTTGAGATTAAAACATAGATGATGATCAGGAGATGTAGTGCATTAAGAGTAAGCCTAGACTATGTATTGTTGATTGTTGATATGGTGTGGAAGAGATACTTCCCACAATGAATTACTAAGCATAATTGTATGAATGTGAAAGGTTTACTCCCATGAATAATTCTAGGTTGAAAGGATTGCTCACCTAAAATGAATCTAGACTAAAATACTATGTAAATGATGAGGCTAGAGGCGACTACTCTTGACCTCCATATTGAAGGATATGTGGTGATTTCCCATACTCCTCAGAGTTGAACAAGAGGTGATTCCCCATGTTCCTATTATGATGAATGGACATGGAGGTGAGTACCCATGATCCTTATAAAATGATGTGGAGGCGAGTACCCGTGTCATATAATGTGATTATGGAGGTGAGTACCCATGATCTTAAAGTAAGTAACACAAGAGGCGAATACCCATTAGCCTTTATAAGTTAGAAAAGGAGGCGAATCCCCATATCTTTAAAAGTAAGTATGAATAATGTGATTATGTTATGAAAATGATTAGCTTGGAGCGTTGCTAGATGTGTCTTCCATGATGTAAGTTTGACTAGAGGCGGATAACATAAGTCTTGGCTAAGCTTAAGTTAGGTTACTTAACGAAATATTCATCTTTCATTATGATGCTTTATATGTATTGATTATGCTTTATGGCTTATGTTGATTAATGCCTATGTTTATGTTGTTTATGCTAATTATCGTATTTAGTACATCCTTGTACTAACGCATACTCTTGCCTATATTTCTTATCAAAACGTAGGGTCCGGTGACATTGATTCTCACACTTGTGGTTATGTTCATAGTTGATCAAAGAGTGAATATTTGGTGAGTCCTCATAGCATTCGAGGATTTGATCACCATTGTCCTTTATGTCTTTCATTTCTTTTTAAAACTATTGTGTGGGTTGTGTCCCAAGATTTACTGTTATGTTAGATGGTTTAAGACAATAATGTTAGACTTCCACTCGTTTTATAAAGACTTTGATTGTATTGAAAATGTTATAAATTTCCACACCATTTTTTATTACTTTATGTTGTGATATGCTAAGTGGCTAGTATGAGGCCTCTACGGGTCTTATACTTCTTGTTACATCTAGGGGGCACCTTGGGTCGTGATAAACTTGGTAATTAGAGCATAATGTTTAGAATGATTTTAGGATGTCTCAAGCTACGTCTAGTAGAGTCTTGTTCATAAGTGTGAAGCGCGCCACATTTATGAATGAGAGGCTATTGGATGTTTATGAAATCTCATTTCTTTATTTCTATAAGTCGCGCCACGAAGTTTAACTCTCTAAGGTCTTTCTCTAAATCCTTACCTTATGGTTTTCAGGATATGACTACTAGAAAGGCTAATGCTAGAAGGAATGAGGGAGAAAATGTGGGTCAAGAAATTCCTCCCCAAGCTCATCCTCAAGCTCTGATTGATCCATTGGCTGAGAATGTAACAAATGCGGAGTTTAGGTCG
Organism: Solanum stenotomum; assembly: GCF_019186545.1. Lineage (NCBI taxonomy): Eukaryota > Viridiplantae > Streptophyta > Magnoliopsida > Solanales > Solanaceae > Solanum > Solanum stenotomum. The sequence continues at coordinate 56,661,331 of NC_064285.1, read as the reverse complement.
GCTTTCCAAGTGTTGACTCAAGTCGTGACGGAAAAATCCAATAGAAAGGTGGTAGCCCCCATGAACCCAAATGTGGGTACGACGGCGGCAAGAGTGAGGGACTTTACAAGGATGAGCCCTCCGTAATTGTATGGCTCCAAAGTTAAGGAAAACCCTCAAGAGTTTATCGATGAGGTATATAAGATACTTGCTATTATAGGAGTGACTCAAGTAGAGAAGGCGGAATTGGCCGCTTATCAACTCAAAGGGTTGCTCAGATTTGGTTTAATCAATAGAAAGAGGTAAGGTCGGATGAAGTGGGTCCCATAGAATGGGAAAGGTTCAAAAGTGCTTTCTTGATAGATTTTTCCCTCTTGAGATGAGAGAGGCCAATGTGCTTGAATTTATCAACCTTAGGCAAGGAAATATAAGTGTAAGAGAATATGCTTCGAGGTTCACTCAATTATCCAAATATGCTCCTTCGATTATGGTGGATCATAGGGCCAAGATGAGTAAGTTTGTGTCAGGGGTGTCTGACATGGTAGTTAAAGAGTGTCGCACCACTATGCTTGTCCATGACATGGACATTTCTCTCCTTATAGTGCATGCTCGACAGATTGAAGAGGAAAAACTTAAGGAAAGATCTAGGGAAGCAAAGAGGGCAAGAACTGATGAAGGCAACTTTTCACATTGTAGGTCTGGTGGACGGGGTCGTTCAAGGTTTCGGCAAAAGTTCTCCGAGCAAGGTTCTTCTAATGCTCCTCCAAGGTCTAACAATGAGAGGGTGTCTAACCCAAAACCTCAAGAAGATGGTAATAGGTCTTCAATGTCTACTTGTGCTAAATGTGGGAGAAATTCATGAAAGGAAGTGTCTAGTGGGTTCTAATGCTTGCTTTGGTTGTGGGAAGACGAATCACAAAATAAGGAATTGTCCTTCGGTGGCTAAGAATGAGGGAGATACTCGTCAAAGGGCTCAACCCTACAATTCATCCGGTCCAAGTAGTTTGGGTGCAAATGCTCCTAAGCAAAACCGACTCTATGCTATCCAAACTAGAGGCGATCAAGAGAGTTCCCCGGATGTGGTGACTGGTATGTTAAAAAAATTTCAACTTGATGTGTATGTTTTACTTGATCCCGGTGCTACTTTGTCCTTTGTAACCCCTTTATGTGGCTATGAGGTTTGATTTGCTCCCCGATGTGTTGTTAGAACCTTTTTTTGTCTCTACCCCTGTTATGCCTCTATTGATTGTAGGACTAGAGTAGTCCAATTTCAGTTTCCAAATAAGCATGTCCTTGAGTGGAATGGGGGAGGGAAATTCTATGCCTATAGGTCAATTTGTTTCTTACCTTAAAGCGAGAAAAATGATTTCTAAAGGTTGTATATATCATATAGTGAAGGTGAGGGATGTGGATTCCAAAATCCCTAATCTTGAGTCGGTCCCCGTTGTAAATGAGTTTCCGAAAGTGTTTCCCGATGATTTACCCGGTATTCCTCCCGAAAGGGAAATAGACTTCGAAATTGACCTTCTCCCAGATACACAACCTATCTCTATTCCTCCTTATAGAATGGCCCCGGCGAAACTAAAAGAGTTGAAAGATCAGTTGAGGGATTGTTGGTTAAGGGTTTCATCCGACCTAGCGTCGCTCCATGGTGTGCTCCCGTGTTGTTCGTTAGGAATAAGAATGGTTCTCTCCATATGTACATTGACTATAGACAGTTGAACAAGGTGACTATAAAGAACAAATATCATCTTCCAAGGATTGACGACTTGTTTGACCAACTTCAAGAGGTTAGTTATTTCTCTAAGATTGATCTACGGTCGGGTTATCACCAATCGAGGGTGAAAGAAGAAGATATTCCGAAAATGGCTTTTAGAACCCGATATGGTCATTATAAGTTTCTGGTGATGTCCTTTGGCTCGAAAAATGCCCTGGTGGCCTTTATGAATTTGATGAATAGGGTGTTTAGACAATACCTCGATATATTCGTAATTGTGTTCATAGATGATATTTTGATTTACTCAAGGAGCGAGAATGAGCATATTGATCATTTGAGGATTGTATTGCAAATCCTTAAGGACTAACAACTTTATGCAAAGTTTAGTAAATGTGAATTTTGGTTAAGGTCTGTGGCGTTCTTAGGCCATATTATTTCAAGCAAAGGTATTGAGGTGGATTCGATTAAGAAAGATGCGGTCAAGAGTTGACCTAGACCTCTATCATCGACATATATTAGAAGTTTCTTGAGTTTGGCCAGTTATTATAGAAGATTTATTGAGGGGTTTTCTACGATTACCTCTCCATTGACGGCTTTGACTCCAAAGAAGGCCAAGTTCATATAGTTGGATGCTTGTGAGAAAAGTTTCCAAGAGTTGAAGGATAGACTTACCTCTGCTCTGGTGTTGACCCTACCGGAAGGTACAGATGGCTTTGTGGTATATTGTGACGCCTCTAGAGTTGGGTTAGGATGTGTGCTTATGCAAAATGGTAAGGTGATTGCCTATGCTTCAAGGCAACTAAAGGTTCATGAGAAGAACTATCCTACCCACGACCTTGAATTAGCAGCGGTTGTATTTGCCTTAAAGATTTGGAGTCATTATTTGTATGAGGCCCATGTTGATGTTTTCACCGATTATAAGAGCTTACAATATGTGTTTACCCAAAAAGATCTAAATCTTCTCTGAATAAGGTGGCTAGAATTATTGAAGGACTACCATATGAGTGTTTTTTATCACCTCGAAAAGGCGAATGTAGTAGCAGATGCTCTCAGTCGACTATCAATAGGTAGTGTTGCACATGTTGATGATGATAGAAAAGAGTTAGTACAGGATGTTGATATTTTCATAATCAATACACAATTTCTGATGCAAGTGTCTACGATCGTACAATAGTTTAGTAACCCAACCAAGGGTTGGGATCGTTCCCAAGAGAGTAGTTTTGAGAATTAATAGAAAAATAAAATTTAGTTCTAACTAGTCGTAGCTAATGACATTAACAAGTAGAAACATTGTAAACTAAATGGGGGAACAAAAGTGTCAATTAATTGGGGGGGGGGGGGGGGGGNGTTGTCACAAGTAAGGTAAAAACAACAAAATAAACAAGGGTTTCAAAGTAATGAGAGAGGATCATTAGGATGTGACGGGAATACAAGTTAAGCTAGATTATTGGGTACATGCTTTCGATAGAAGATTCATAGAGTAATTGAGACTAGGCTAGACTTTAAGGGGGATAAGCTCTCTCTCGAGAAACTTACCCCGTTTCAAATGTGTTCCTCTCGAACACCCACTTGCCGCATGAAGACCAGTCTACGCCTTAACCCACTCACTCTCAAGCTGAGTGTGTGGATATGGGACTAGGTTTCACTCTTTCGAGCTGAACCTCATGTCGACCCACTCATATTGGACATCAATCTAGTGATCTTAATTTTACGACCTCTCTATCGAGCAAGTCGAAAACACATAAATAAACTTGTATTTGCAACTACAAATTCATTAAATCCATTCACAACCACTAAACGAAATCACAATTAAACTACGATTAAACTATCAGCAAGCAAGACCCAACATTTATCTTAACCCATATTCGCTAAATCACACCCCAAGAATTGGGATTTTTAGCTACATATCAAGAGATAGAAATTTATACCTAAATGAGCTTGCATTCAAATGAGTTTGAAGATTTAAGTCTTGTAACAGGCCAAGATAAAGAATCCAAGAGACCCAAGTCCAAATCCTTAGAGATGAAACCCTCTTTTTCTTCAAGTCTTCAAAACCCTCTCAAACTCAGAGCAAAAATACCAAAAAGTATTATTCTATATGAAAATTATAATAATTGTTCTACTCATAAAACCATAACTCTAACTAGTATTTATAGTTTTCAGAGATTTGTGCTGCAGCGGATCATTCGATGTCGATAGTCGGAATCGCCAATTAACTCGGCGATTCGCCCTTTGGTGTAGTTCATCGCCGTCTTGAACCAGCCTTTACCATCGTCATGCTCTGGGTCATTGGGCGATATGGTACTGTTTCACAGAACTTCTAACTGATGCGCCAACTGCTCCCTATCTCCGCCGACTTGATCATTTCCTTCAGAGCTCAGCACACTAGAACAAAAGGCGATGAAAGACCCTCGGCGACTCGCCAAGTGGACTCGGCAATCCTCAGGCCTTCATTTCTTCGTTCTTTTCAGCCTTTTCGTTCTTTTTTGCGACGTAGTGTCCATGCTTTCCTTCCTTCAGAGCTCAGCACACTAGAACAAAAGGCGACGAAAGACCCTTAGCGACTCGCCAAGTGGACTTGGCGATCCTCAGGCCTTCATTTCTTCATTCTTTTCAGCCTTTTCGTTCTTTTTTGCGACATAGTGTCCATGCTTTCCTTCAAACTTCAAATACCTGAAACTTAAGGATTTTCATCAGATATTGAGATAAAATAAGCATTTGAGGACACAATATTTATTAAAATATAATCCTTAAATGAGTCCAATTTATGGACTCATCAACACCCCCAACTTAAACTTTTGCTTGTCCTCAAGCAAACTCAAGTTTAGCCATTCAAAAAGGGTGTCTCGAACAGTGCTACACAAGTCTCAATCATGAATGCACACAACAAGACTCAATTTACTTATGCAAAGATCAAATGTGCACTCAAAGATTCAAGTTATGACTCACCAATATCAACGAATCTCATGCTCACAATACTTGCTTCAAATGCAAGTTCAAGTTCAACTATAATGTTCAAATGCCCTCACGCAAAGAACGATTCCATATTCACACAATGGCTTCAGAGTTTAAATCTTTGGAATCAGATGCAACGCTCATACTCACAAAGAAGAACATAATCCATATTTTCACCCATAGGTTTTCCCGTATTTTCCAAACAACATTTGTTTCGACTTTCTCAAGATCACGAAGGTCTTAAAAAGTCTTGTAATAGGGTTGAGTACAAAGGTATGGTCATTTTGGCTCAGTGACTTTCATCCTCATGAAATGTGGTGCTCACAACACTTCTTTTCCTTTTCCTTCATCATTTTCTTTAGTGCTCATAAGTCATCCTATTATTCACTTTCCATCGATTGTTTGGGAACCCCATCTCTTTTGTACTTTATTCCACAACTTTCTTTTTCATTCTTTTTCTTTTTCGTTCACTAATCTCTTTTTGTTTTTTTATATGGAGGGGTTCCATTTTTCTCAACACCATGGGTTAAAGGAGACTTTCCTCGCACTTCTTGACTCTCCCTTTCTCTTTTTCACCACACCCCCAACTTAGGATTTTGGCCTAAGTTGGCTATTCAATTAACCACAATTCAAGAGGATTATAGGTAATGGATTACGAAAGGTCACGTTTTCATCAAGTTTCTTTCAAAGAATGGTAAGGTTCAAAGGGTGTTCAAGAGAGAATCACACGCTCACAAGTAGGTCACAAAATAGGTATATGTCAAATTGGTTCACACTCTTTGAAGTTGTCTAAGATCATATCAAGAGAAAGTCTTACTTAGTCAATCGACCAACAGGGCAAATTCTAGGTGTTGTCATGCATGGTTACAGGTAAGCTTATCATACTAGGCAATGGCACCATAAATCAAACAAGACTCCACACTTTCGCTAGTGTGCAATGATCATAACAAGAGACTCAATTCGATAGTAGGCTAGTCATAACGAGATGCAAAGAGTTCACATATTGTCTATGCAACTTCATTTGGCCTCATCGTAGCCGTGCATTCATGTTCGTTCGATTGTAAGCACTATTCAAGTCATCTGTATTAATCGAAACTGAGACTTAAATTTTGCAAAAGAACAACCATATTTAATCATACAAATGGTGGCGAAAATGTGCCAAAAATTCAAATTTTTCGGAAGGGTCAAAATCATTTTGCAATTTAAAATNACGAGATGCAAAGAGTTCACATATTGTCTATGCAACTTCATTTGGTCTCATCGTAGCCGCGCATTCATGTTCGTTCGATTGTAAGCACTATTCAAGTCATTTGTATTAATCGAAACTGAGACTTAAATTTTGCAAAAGAACAACCACATTTAATCATACAAAGGGTGGCAAAAATGTGCCAAAAATTCAAATTTTTCGAAAGGGTCAAAATCATTTTGCAATTTAAAATAAAAGGAGCCTCAAGCTCAAACATCCACAGAAAGCAGTATTTAACATAATTTAAGCACAAAGCCCAAATATACAAAACATACGAACATCAAATAGCACACAAAGGTGGGCCTCACCCCACCACAAATAAAAGCAATTTGTCCTCAAATGCAATTAACACAGAATTTGAAATGTAAAATAAAGAAAGATAGAGAGGGAGGTCAAAAGGGGATCCTGGCTAATTGGTCGCTCCATCTGTCTGAGCTTAAGTGCCCGGAGTGACCCCCAGAAGGACCAGCTCCACTAGATCCAGCAACAGGTGGTAAGGAAGCTTGCACAACAACATCTATCATAATTGCTTCCATCTCGGTCAAGTATTCATCTGCAGCTCCCTCAGTATCATCAAGCATTTCTTCATCACTTTCTGCTTCTAACTCAGGAATGGCTATCTGCTTTGCTCCATCCCCATGTATAGTGGTGGTCTGAGGCATCTCAGGCACGTTTGGAATCTCCACTGTTCCAAAGACCATGGACACATCGGTGGACTTTAGGTGGTCTACATCTTTTTGCAATTCAGCAATGGCAGATTTTAAAACTGTCATCTCCTCTGTGGACCCTCGGTTGTGCTTACACAGTGTTATCCTTGTTGCTAGGGCATCAATGTTAGTGCTCAAAGGTTTCACACCATCAGCTGGGCAACCTGGATCATACCTGAAACAAAGACCTCTAGACTAGCAACCCGACGATCAACAGAAAGGGCCAGCTGTCCCATCCGGAGTAGGGAAGCCTGGGTGAGTGGAAGCCGGGAAACAGCAGTAACAGTAGTGGGTCTTGGAGAGTGTGCAGCAGCAAAAGAACCTAGAGTATTAGCAGGAGTAGCAGTGTCAATGAATATACCTTAAGGACCAGGGGCCGGAGTAGGCAAAGATGCCTCTGCAGGTATAGACCCAATGGCTACAGCTTTCTTCTGCTTCTTTTCCGCTTGGTCCTTGAGATATTCAGCTTCGATCTTTTCGATATTGGTGGAGGCAGTGGGCATCACTTCCACATCCTTCTTAGCATCTCGAAGCACTCGGGCTCGTTTGCATAATTCTGTGATCAAGACTAGGAATAGAAGTGAGGTTCGTCTCTTCTGAAGCAACGATTGTACCCAAGTTTGTGCAAGTTCCTCTATGATGCAACCCAGGCAAGCTGTCTTGGCAAGGCGAAGGATCGACTCATTCTTAGACGGCATAATTGTGTTGCTGATAAAACTGAACCAGTTACTTGTGGCTATGTTTAGTTCTTTCTTTTCAATTGGAACTCCTTCCGCCAACAATTTTGGAGTCTTATCTGAAATTAGTGGGGGTAATCACTTTTTCATCTCATCCACCTTCTTTGTTCTGATCAAGTGCTGGCAGTGATCCCCATTATCCGTGGACATGCCCAAGACTGTGTTGATTACCTCACTATCACGTTTCACCCTCCTGCCTTTGACAACAACATAGTCAACTTATTTAAAGGTTGTTGCTAGCTGTTTTTTCTGGGGTATTAGTGCACTGTAGAACTCTCTCACCTAGTTTGAAATATAAGGACCATGGGGTTTAGTAAAGATTTGGAACTTGTGGTACCTCAGGCCCTCCATTATCTTTAGGTGCCTGTCTATAACCCCGTATATGGACAGAAGTTTTTCCTCCAGAATTGTTCTCAGCCCCTCAGCCTTTTCTCGATTCATTAACTTAGGCGGGGGACCCTGTACTGGAGGCGCTAATACCATTGCATGTTCTGAAACTAGAGGTATAGTGGTGGTAGGCTGGGGAGTCTTGACCCTGGATGGATCATTCAGCTTCTTAGTTCACCGCTCAGCCTTCTGTGCTATAAATAGATCATCCTCATCAGAACCCACACCTTCGCTTTCATATTGGTTGGGGTCATTTCAATAAAAGTCATCACTGTTAGTGCTTGCATCTGATAATTCAAGGGTCTTGTCTCTGCCCTTGCCTTTTCCACCAGTTGTGGAAAGTTTAGCAATCTTGCTTCTGGATGTATTTGCATCCTCGTTGATTGTAATCCCTTTTGTTTTACCTTGGGTTGCCTGCTTCTTCCCGCAACTTTAGATATAGCCATTTATGCAAAAAAAATATGAAGAAGTTAAAACAACTAAATCAAATTCATAGGGACACAATTGCAGAAAAACTAGTCGAATAGATCGGCAGGTCGCCAAATTGCTTTGGCGAGCAGGGTTTTATTCGCCGAAGGATACAGTGCAAAAAGGTTCTGGGGTGCAGACAAAGGGAGATCAAGGAAACTTTCGGCGAGTCACCGAATATTTTTGGCGATCAAAAATTTCTCGCCTAAAGTTACAGGACCCATATCACAAGTAGCATGAAATTAAAGGCGAGATGGGGTCATTAGGCGAACCGCTGAGTGTTTTAGCGAGCTCAATCCAGCTCGCCCAACGTTCCAATGTGCCTATTTCCATCCTAACTTATTGATTTCAACCCCGCAACCCCCGAAAACAAAATTAAACTATGCACTAGTACAATTAAGCTCAGATCCATAACACTTAATCACGATAAACATCACGCATGCACAACCCCACAAAATTTTACTCAGTTCTACCCGCAACAAAAAGTGAGTTCAAAAATCAAGATAAAATGGGCAACATTTATAAATCGAGTTTGGCATTTTGACAATCCAAAACTATTAGAAAGCCCCAGCACACATCAATTCAATAAGCCCAATTGCATAAGAGAACAAATTTTTCAACGTAGTCTCGAGATTTGGGAAAACCAACCTTTTATGATGATCGAAGTACTTTGAAATGCTAGGAGGCAATGTATCCCAGGTTCAAACACCAATCGGAAACTTAAAATACCAGGGATGCAAATATAATGAAAATTACTTACTAGGTGCAGGTTTGCGAAAGTTGAAATTGAGTGGAAAATAAAAATTTGTCAAACTTTGCTATCATTTGCCTTTAAAATTGTCCATTTGTTGCCCATTCGACGACATTAGTCACGACCCCCGAACTACTCGGCGTCACGCCGAGCGGTCACCTTCCTCGATGAGTTTTACAAACTCCAAAGTAAATTCGTCTTGAGTCTAACGGCGGTCTAGTTCTGGGTCACCGAACTCTTTGGCGATTCGCTGAATGGACCTATAGATTGCCAATCTACACTTGTCGATCACTCTCCACATTCAACTTACAAAATCAGTACACCATTATTTCTATAATAAAACAAAGCATTTAAAACCTTGGGTTTCCTCCCAAGAAGCGCCTTAGTTAAAGTCGTGGCACGACACATGTCAACACTCAAACTCTATTTTTGGGGTTAGCCATAGTATCACTAGGCAACCCCCTGTTTTGTTGCGATTGGAGATTGGGAAATGTATGTACCACAAGGTTCTCGAGCAGCTGGACAACTCTGGAATGAGACCAAATCATTCGCTTCATCCCGTCAATGTCTTTCTTCATTTCTTCAAGCTATATATGTTGCTTAGTCACCTTGTAGAGAATGATTGAGAGTATTCCCTCAAGTCGTTTAACCTCATTGTCCCTAGGACTTCGTCGCTCATGAGGAGGGATGTATTTATCCTTCCCCTTACACTAGAATTCGAACTTCATCATCTTTTTGGCAAGCTCTTCCATCTGAATCATTAGTGCGGCCATCATGAAATCCTTTTCTACTTCTTGGTTCATTTTTGCCATGCTGTCGAGCAGTTGGATTGCCGCATAAGGTTGTTTTGCAATACCACCCAAAATGAGTTGGTCGACCAATTTCTTGTTTCCGAGGCCAAGGCCTCTGTAGAAGCAGTCAAGAAGGATTATGTTGGGAATGTCATGAATTTGGCATTGAGTGATCAGTTCTTTAAACCTTTCTCGTGCCTTGTGGACCCTTTCACCCTCCATTTGCTTGAAGGTTAGGATACAAACCTGAATCATCATTACCTCTAATGGAGGAAACTCCATTTGCTCACGAGTACTGCTTGACATACTCACCTTCTCTGTTTCAAAGCTCAAACAAGCAAAATACAAAACTAAAAATTAAGTAACTGATCTACAACTAAGAAGAATAAAAATTCTACTAGTCTAAGAATTCTCAAATAACACCACTCCTCGGCAGCAGCGCCATTTTGATGTTTGCATAATCAAGACACAACTTTTAATACAAGTGTCTACGATCATACAATAGTTTAGTAACCCAACCAAGGGTTGAGATCGTTCCCAAGAGAGTGGTTTTGATAATTAGTAGAAAAATGAAATTTAGTTCTAACTAGTCGTAGCTAAAGACATTAACGAGTAAAAACATTATAAATTAAAGGGGGACACTCTAGTGTCAATTAACAATGGCGGGGGGGGGGGTGTTTGTCACAAGTAAGGTAAAAACAGCAAAATAAACAAAGGTTTCTATGTAATGAGAGAGGATCCTTAGGATGTGACGGGAATACGGGTTAAGCTAGATTATTGGGTACATGCATTCAATAGAAGATTCATAGAGTAATTATGACTAGGCTAAACTTTAAGGGATTAAGCTCTCACTCGAGCAACTTACCCCGTTTCAATGTGTTTCTCTCGGACACCCACTTGTTGCATGAAGACCAGCATACACCTTCACCCACTCATTCTCTCGAGCTGAGTGTGTGGACATGGGACTAGGGTTCACTCTCTCAAGCTGAACCTCATGTCGACCCACGCACACTGGCCATCAATCTAGTGGTCTTAGTTTTTTGACCTCTCTCTCGAGCAAGCCGAAAACACATAAATAAACTTGTATTTGCAACTACAAAATCATTAAATTCATCCACAACCACTAAACGAAATCACTACGATTAAACTATGAGCAAGCAAGACCCAATAATTATCTTAACCCATATTCGCTAAATCACACCCCAAGAATTAGGGGTTTTAGCCACACATCAAGAGATAGAAATTTATACCTAAATGAGCTTGCATTCAAATGGGTATGAAGATTTAAGTCTTGTTACAAACTAAGAATGAAGAATCCAAGAAACCAAGTCCAAATCCTTGGAGATGAAACCCTCTTTTTTCTTCAAGTCTTCAAAACCCTCGCAAACTCAGAGCAAAAATACCAAAAAGTACTATTCTATATGAAAATTATAATAATTGTTCGACTCTTAAAACTACAACTCTAACTAGTATTTTTAGTTTTCATAAATTTGTGCTGTAGCGGATCATTCGGCATCGTTAGTTGGAATCGCCGATCAACTCAGCAATTCACCCTTTGGTATAGTTCATCGCCGTCTTACACCAGACTTTAGCATCGTCTTTGCTATGGGCATTGGGCGACATGGTACTGCTTCGCGGAACTTCTCGGCGATGCGCCGACTGCTCCCTATCTCCACCGACTTGATCTTTTCCTTCAGGGCTCAGCACATTGGAACAAATGGAGACGTAAGACCCTTCGATGACTCGCCAAGTGGACTCAGTGATCCTCAAGCCTTAATTTCTTCGTTCTTTTCAGCCTTTTCATTCTTTTTGCGATATAGTGTCCATGCTTTCCTTCAAACTTCAAATACCTAAAATTAAGGGTTTTCATCAGATATTGAGATAAATTAAGCTTTTGAGGATACAATTTCTATTAAAATATATCCCTAAATGAGTCCAATTTGTGAACTCATAAGATGTTCATAGATTGGTCCGATTGGGTGTTCGATTGGTAGACTCTGTCAAGGGTGGTGTCATGGTTCATAAAGGGTCAGAATCATCTTATGTGGTTGATGTTAAAGCAAAGCAATGTCTTGATCCGCCTTTGGTATAATTGAAAGAAGTGGTACTTAAAAAGTCTGTTAAGTCTATCTCCCAAGGGAGAGATGGTGTCCTTAGATATCAAGGTCGGTTATGTGTTCCTAATATTGATGACCTAAGGGAATACATTTTATCTGAAGCCCATAGTTCTCAATATTCTATCCACCCGAGAGCCACCAAGATGTATCGTGATTTGCGGGAGATGTATTAGTGGAATGGGATGAAGAAGGATACTGCGGGATTTATGGGCAAATGTTTCGATTGCCAACAAGTGAAGGTTGAGCATCAGAAACCGGGAGGTTCATCCCAAGACATTAGCATTCTTACTTGGAAGTGGGAAGATTTGAATATGGATTTCATAGTGGGATTGCCACGAACTTGGAAACAATATGATTCGATTTGGGTTATAATAGACCGAATGACGAAGTCAGCCCATTTCATCCCTGTCAAGGTTTCCTATTAAGTGAAATATTATGCTAAGTTGTATTTGAGAGAGATGGTAAGGTTGCATGGAGTGCCCTTGTCTATTATCTCTGATAAAGGTACTCTGTTTACCTCTTAGTTTTAGAAGTCTTTCCAAAAGGGTCTTGGCACTAAAGTTAAGCTTAGCACAACTTTTCACCCCAAAACCGATAGGCAAGCGGAACGAACAATCCAAACATTGGAAGACATGTTATGGGCTTGTGTGATTGACTTCAAGTGAAATTGGAATGACCATTTGCCTTTGATTGAATATGCCTATAATAATAGATACCATTCTAGTATTGGTATGGCTCTTTATAGTAGGAGGTGTAGATCTCCTATAGGTTGGTTTGAGGTGGGTGAGGTTGCATTGATAGGACCCGAGTTAGTTAATGAGGCTATTGAGAAAGTTTGACTCATTAGAGAGAGGTTTTGAACGGCCCAAAGTCGACAAAAGTCTTATGCCGATGTTAGGAGAAGAGATCTTTAATTTGATGTGCATGATTGGGTTTACTTGAAAATCCAGCCCAAGAAGGGTGTAATGAGGTTTGGTAAGAAAGGGAATCTTAGTCCCCGTTGTGTAGGCCCATATCAAATTTTGAGACGTGTTGGTAAGGTTGCATATGAGCTCGATTTTCCAAATGAGTTGGCATCGGTGCATCCGATTTTCCATGTCTCTATGTTGAAAAAGTGTGTTGGAGATCCGACATCCATAGTCCCCCTAGAAGGGTTGGGAATGAAAGAGAACCTTTCCAATGAAGAAGTTTCGGTTGAGATCTTACACCGGCAAGTTAATAAATTGAGGAACAAAGAGGTCGCTTCCATGAAAGTGTTATGGAGAAACCATCCTGTTAAGAGTGCTACTTGGGAGGCCGAAGTTGATATGATATCCCGGTATCCTCATCTTTTTCCTCTTATTCTAGCTTTAGGTAATGAGTTCCTTTTGGTTTGTTTTTGTTTGAAGTCATGTGTGTTTTATGTATTTCCATGATTTCCTTAAAATGCATGTTCATGAAAAAGCTTAAGTTTTGAAAGAAAATGGCTTTTATGATTTATTTTCCTCATGTTGTAGTGCACTAAGTATGAGTTGCCTGTAGACTTCATGAGATGAGTTGTTGAACATGCCTTAGTTTGGAGTAGAGATTTCCTCCTTGAATATGTTCTTTGAGTATAGATTGTGTCACGCACCGAGGCAACCCCCTAGACGTAAACACGGGACCTAGGATCATGAGTGACCCAAACTTAACCCTGAGATGGCATATAATAAGCATACTAAAAAATACTTAATAAATATACTATGTGGAAGCTTAAACAATGATAACTAAAAGTGGAGAATACCCAATACTTATCTCAATATATAAAAGACTATGAGTTTAATAACAACTAGAGGATCAAACTCAAAACTAAAACTGAATTTAGTATTATGTCTTAACAAGCCTCTAACTGACTAAAGTTGATGGGGCATGCCCCAGCTAACTCTAACAAAATTGAAAACTGAATAAAAAGACTAAAGTGTAAAGCATGTCTATTGTCCTCGAAGTATGAGGACTCACCACCAAAGCTGCTAAATTAGAGATCGGGAACCGATCAATGTATGATCTAGATGCTGAGTACCTGAACCTACATCATGAAAGAATGTAGCGCAGAGTATGCGTCAATACTTAGAATGTACTGAGCATACATGATATAGAGTGTAGATGAATAAAATACATAACTGAACAAAGCATACTTAGCAATAACATAATCTAAACTGAATATAAATGTTGAAATATACTGAAGGCTGAGCTAAATGCAATAAACAAGTACTAATCATGAACATGACATATTGAGACTGAATGCTAAAATATAACTGAAGACCTGGTCAAAGGCACTAAACTCTGACTGTGGGAGCTACTATTAACGGACATAAAACCACGTATGCTAAATGAGGATTCCGATGTATACGCCCCATCGAGAGGACCCAATATACCTTCCCAGGGGTATAAAGGCATGATTGTTCGATATATACACCTCATCGATAGGACCCAATATACCTTGCCAGAGGTATAAAGGCATGACTAGCGTGATCACTAAAGCTAATGCCCAACATATGGGACTGATAACCCTACGGGGGCACGTAGTTCTGGGACTATAAGGGTACGCTGAACCCCACTCCAACACGGTCTAATCCTACTCCTAACTGGATTGTGTATGACACAACAAAACTGAAATACTAGATAGCTCAATGTTCTGACATGCAAATCTGAGAATGCAACATTTAAATACTGACAACGAAACATTCTTAACTGGAGCATGTATATATGTTTAAACTGACATAGCAAGTGTAATTCATGAACTAAAAGAATCTAAACAACTATGGTTCCGAGTTTCATGCAAGGAACTAAGCAACAATGTTACGAAAACATGATAAACTGATTAAGGACACTATAACAGCTAAATTGCAACAATTTTCTAAAATTCTAGAAACCCTAGGTCAAAACAAGATAAAGGGAATCAAGAATTTAACTGAATTCTAGGGATCTAGTGGTCGAAAGGAACCCACCAGTAAAATACCACATACTTGGTGATGAAATCTATGGAGAAATCCTTTGATTTCGGGGTTGAAACTTTGAAGAACACTGTTGCTTGTTCTTGGGAGTTTTGGTCGACTTTTCCTTTTCTTTTTGCTCCAAGTTTGGATGATTTTAGGTGAATGAGGGTTGTGGGTAAGTCTGACTAAGTTATTAGGCTTAGACTGAGTAAAACGACGTAGTTTAGGCATAAAACGACGAAGTTTAAGTGCCCAATGCATGGGAAAAAGACATAAATGACCCTAACTTAAAAGCTTCCAAAGGCCACCCACGGAGGGACCTACTGGCTGTAGGTCGACCTACCAACCGTAGGTGGGGTCGTCGGTCAAGTCTGCCCAATAGGGCTTCACTAAAATGAGCATAATCTTTTACTCGGAGATGGGAATTTAGCAAACTCGATGGTGTTGGAAAGAGGATTCAATTATCTATCATTTGGTAGGTCATGGGCCACCTAATTCCTTTTGTGTAAAGGGTTATGACCATTTGAAGTTGACCCAACAATAATTTTCCAATTATTGGCTGCTGACCCTCACCTACGGTCTGTAGGTCCAACCACGGACCGTATTGGTCGACCGTAGGTGGGATTAGAGACCATAAATATTTGGTCCTCAACGACGGACCCCACTTACAGACCGTGTGTCAGACCACCACGGACCGTCGGTGGGTTCCGTAGTTCTTGCACCAGGTTTTTCTATTTTCTCAAATCTGATGTGTTACAATATCTCCCCCTTGGGAAAATTCATCCTCGAATGAAGTCTAAACAAGTTGAGTATGGAGGGAAAAAGTTGTAATCCCTACCACTAAGTACTAGAAACTGATATCTAACTGAACTGAGTTACAAGGACATGCAAATATGCTGAAAATGCAAGAACAATAGAAGGAACAAGGTACTANTAAGCAACAATGTTACGAAAACATGATAAACTGATTAAGGACACTATAACAGCTAAATTGCAACAATTTTCTAAAATTCTAGAAACCCTAGGTCAAAACAAGATAAAGGGAATCAAGAATTTAACTGAATTCTAGGGATCTAGTGGTCGAAAGGAACCCACCAGTAAAATACCACATACTTGGTGATGAAATCTATGGAGAAATCCTTTGATTTCGGGGTTGAAACTTTGAAGAACACTGTTGCTTGTTCTTGGGAGTTTTGGTCGACTTTTCCTTTTCTTTTTGCTCCAAGTTTGGATGATTTTAGGTGAATGAGGGTTGTGGGTAAGTCTGACTAAGTTATTAGGCTTAGACTGAGTAAAACGACGTAGTTTAGGCATAAAACGACGAAGTTTAAGTGCCCAATGCATGGGAAAAAGACATAAATGACCCTAACTTAAAAGCTTCCAAAGGCCACCCACGGAGGGACCTACTGGCTGTAGGTCGACCTACCAACCGTAGGTGGGGTCGTCGGTCAAGTCTGCCCGATAGGGCTTCACTAAAATGAGCATAATCTTTTACTCGGAGATGGGATTTTAGCAAACTCGGTGGTGTTGGAAAGAGGATTCAACTATCTATCATTTTGGTAGGTCATGGGCCACCTAATTCCTTTTGTGTAAAGGGTTATGACCATTTGAAGTTGACCCAACAACAATTTCCCAATTATTGGCTGCTGACCCTCACCTACGGTCTGTAGGTCCAACCACGGACCATATTGGTCGACCGTGGGTGGGATCAGAGACCATAAATATTTGGTCCTCAACGACGAACCCCACTTACAGACCGTGTGTCAGACCACCACGGACCGTCGGTGGGTTCCGTAGTTCTTGCACCAGGTTTTTCTATTTTCTCAAATCTTAGGTGTTACAATATCTCCCCCTTGGGAAAATTCATCCTTGAATGAAGTCTAAACAAGTTGAGTATGGAGGGAAAAAGCTGCAATCCCTACCACTAAGTACTAGAAACTGATATCTAACTGAACTGAGTTCCAAGGACATGCAAATATGCTGAAAATGCAAGAACAATAGAAGGAACAAGGTACTAAGATTGAATTTACGCAAGAGTAAACTGAGAGATTGGAGAGGAAACTATTATCTCAAGCTGAAACGGAATCGGAAGGAAAGCGATAAGGATACTTGGCCTTCGCTTTAACTACTCATCCACCTTAGGAACACATAAGCGACCATCTCCCCCTTGGGAGAAAACCTTTACTTTCTGTTGTTGAACTGCACCTTCTGACTGAAATAATATAGGATCACTGCCCTGTTTTCCCTTAACCTCCATACCAATGAAGGTTCTGATCTATTCTGGACTATCACACCACCATCTGATGTGTCTGTAAGGCTAACTCCTAAACAAGCAAGCCGATGAACATCTTTTGCTAATTCCTTCCCTTTTTCCTCAATATGTGCTACACCACCCTCTAGATCACCTTTCTAGCCTTAAGGTAAGAGATAATTTGACATATAGGCATTGAGCTACTATCCTTCCATTCTAAGACTAGCTCGTTGAAAACTGAAATCGAACGATCCTAGTTCTACAATCGATTGAGGCATAAAAGGAATGTAACTAATCTATTCCTAAAATGATATCAAAATCTTCCATTTCTAACTCTACAAGATCTTCTAAGGTGACTTTATAAGTGACTCTGACAGCGCAATTTTTGTATACCCGTCTAGTTATAACTGGGTCACCTACTGGAGTAGAGACTGATAAGGGTTCTTAAAGAATTTCTGGACTGACACTGAAGTTTACTGCTATATAGGGAGTTACAATAGACAAAGTAGCCTCTGTTGTCTTTCCACATAGTGAACCATATATGTGCCACATCCTTAAGCTGGTACCCTATCACTACCAGTCACTTGCATCACTCCAAAGATTTTTTTAACCTCATCAATGAAGTTTTGTGGGTCCTCACCAACTTGCGACCCAAAAAACTCAGGTGGATTCATCCTAACAAAATCTTGAACTCTAGCTACCACTTATTTTACCATTTCTATTAGTAGGATCTGGAACCTACTGATTGTTCTGGTTAGTCATATTTTGGGCCAAAAGCTAAATCACATTCTGAAACTCTAAATTCAAAACCTCATGGTCTGGGACTGGAAGAATTGCATTAGCATTGTGTGCATTAGCATTCCTTGGGTAAGCGCTACGAAGAGGCATGATCTGAAACACATAATGTCGAATTAGAAAGGAGAAGTTGGATCATACTTTACGCACGATAAGAGTAGCAAAGAAAGTGTTTTTTACTAAAACACTTCGTAGCCTCCATCTCATTAGATGTGGTGCACTTCACACCTATGAAAAAGTCTCTACTTAATGCGGCTTTTCAGACATCCTAAGACTCTTAAACCTAATGCACTGATACCAAGTTTGTCACGCCCCGAGTCTACCCCCTGGACGTAATCACAGGACCTAGGATCACGAGTGACCCCAAGTTAACCTTGAGCTGGCATATCATAAGCATACTAAAGATTACTGAATAAATATACTCAGCAGAAGCTTAAACAGTGATAACTAAAAGTGGGGAATACCCAATACTGATCTGAATATATAAAATACTATGAGTTTAATAACAACTGGAGGATCAAACTCAAAACTAAAACTGAATCTAGTACTATGTCAGAAAAAGCCTCTAACTAACTAAAGTTGATGGGACATGCCCCCAACTAACTCTAGCAAAACTGAAAACTAAATAAAAAGACTAAAGTGTAAAGCATGTCTATTGTCCTCGAAGTATGAGGACTCACTACTAAAGCTGTTGAACTAGATATCGAGAACCGATTTATGCATGATCTGGATGTTGAGTACCTGAACCTACATCATGAAAGGATGTAGAGCAAAGTATGCGTCAGTATTTGGAATGTACTGAGTATGGAAGATATAGAGTATAGTTGAATAAAATACATAACTGAACAAAGCATATTGAGCAATAATATAATCTGAACTGAATGTAAATGCTGAAATATACTGAAGGTTGAGCTAAATGCAATTACCAAGTACTAATCCTGAACATGACATACTGAGATTGAATGTTGAAATATAATTGAAGACCTGGTCAAAGGCACTGAAGTCTGACTGTGGGAGCTACTATTAACCGACATAAAACAACGTGAGCTAAATGTGGAGTCTGATGTATACGCCCTATCAGGAGGACCCAATATACCTTGCCAGGGGTATAAAGGCATGAATGGAGTAATCACTAAAGTTGATGCCCAACAGAGGAGAAACCTATGGGGGCACGTAGTTCTAGGACTATAAGGGTACGCTGAGCCCTAGTCCAACTCGGTCTAAGCCTACTCCCAACTGGATTGTGCATGACACAACAAAACTGAAATACTAGATAGCTCTATGTTCTGACATGGAAATCTGAGAATGCAACATTTAAATACTGACAATGAAACATTCTTAACTAGAGCATGTATATCTGTTTAAACTGACCTAGCAGTGTAATTCATGAACTAAAAGAATCTACACAACTAGGGTTTTGAGTTTCATGCAAGGAACTAAGCAACAATGTTACGAAAACATGATAATCTGATTAAGGACACTATAACAGCTAAATCGCAACAATTTTCTAAAGTTTTAGAAACCCTAGGTCAAAACAAGATAAAGGGAATCAAAAATCTGACTGAATTCTAGGGACCTAGTGGATGAAAGGAATCCATCAATGAAATCCCACATACCTGGTGACGAAATCTTTGGAGAAATCATTCGATTTCAAGGTTGAAACTTTAAAGAACACTGCTACTTATTCTTGGGAGTTTTGGTCGACTTTTCCTCTTCTTTTTGCTCCAAGTTTGGATGATTTTAGGTGAATGAGGGTTCTGAGTAAGTCTGACTAAGTTATTAGGATTAGACTGAGTAAAACGACATAGATTAGGGATAAAACGATGAAGTTTAAGTGCCCAGCGCATAGGAAAAAGACCTAAATGACCCTAACATAAAATATGCCGAAGGCCACCCATGAAGGGACCTACTGATCGTAGGTCAACCTACCAACCGTAGGTGGGGTCGTCGGTTAAGTCTGCCCGACAGGGCTTCACTATAATGAGCAAAAAATTTTACTCGGTGATGGGATTTTAGCAAACTCGGTGGGTATTGGAAAGAGGATTCAATTATCTATCATTTGGTAGGTCATGGCCACCTAATACCTTTTCTGCTAAGGGTTATGACCATTTGAAGTTCACCCAACAACAATTTCCCAATAGCTGGCTGATGACCCTCACCTACGGCCCGTAGGTCCAACCACAGACCGTACTGGTCAACCATAGGTTGGATTAAAGACCATAAATATTTGGTCCTCAACGACGGACCCTACCTACGGATCGTGTGTCAGACCACAGACCGTCAGTGGCTTCCGTGGTTCTTGCACCAGGTCTGGAAAGCTGCAATTTTTTTCTATTTTCTCAAATCTGAGGTGTTACATATTGCATATAGGCTCCATGAGATTGCGTTGAGCATTGTTTTAGGTTTGAAGATGATAGTTACTTCTTGAATGTAAGAAATCTGAAATCTGAAATCTTCATGCATATTGGATTGTTAGATGTAGTTCCTACTTCCTTATGGTACATTGAGTATGTTGAATTTGGAGTTGATGTTTCCTCCTCGGTTGTGTGCATTTTGATGAGTTGCATGCATGATGGGCTTCTAGTCTTTAGTCTTTTCGTTTAGAAATGTGACTAGAATCTCATTCGAGGACGAATGATCCCAAGGGGGAGATAATGTAACACCCTGGATTTAAAAGAGGTAAAATAGCAGCTTTCTAAAAAGCTGCAGGTGCCATCCATGATCGGTCACCCACGGACCGTGGACCGACCCACAAATCGTAGGTAGGGTCTGTGATTGGTCAACCCAGCTAAAATCCAGACCTCGAAACCACCGCCTGACCAATGGACCGTCGGTCAGACCACGGTCTGTGGTCCAAGGTCTGTAGGTCAAGGTCCAGAAACCAGGTCTCTGACCATTGAACGTCACCTGACCAGGATGGACCATAGGTCGGTCGATGGTCCGTCGATCGGAGGTCCGTAGGTCCTCGGCTGGCAGTTAATTTTAGGGACTTAAATGGCTTTTCCAATTTTAACTAAATCAATGTGATGTCATTTTGCCTAAACCTAGACCACCTATATAAGTAATTTAGACCCCAAAATTCAGCCATTTAAGTCATTCTCCCATTTCTTAAAAGAAAACCCAAACTCTCTCTTAAATATTCTCTCTAGATGGTAGAAGAAGAAGGAAGAGATTGAAGCTAGGTCAAGATCAAGTCTCCCAATCTTTAAGATTTTGTGGGCTTTTTGACTAAGGTATGGTGGATTTTCATCCATGGGATCCTTTCTCCCATGGAGTCCCCTAGAATTCCCAATTGTGAAGTCTAAATCCCCAATTCTAATTAGGGTTTCTTCCAATATTGTGGGTTATGATGAATGTGGATCCAATTGAGTGAATTATGATTTTTTATGATTGAATTGGTAGGATTACATATTTTTAGGATGAAATTACATATACCCATGCCTATTCCAGTTTCTAACCTAGAATTGATGAAATTGGGTTTGATTCCTTGAAGTGAAACTATTGGGTTTAGATATCTCCTTATAAGATTGATGAATTATGACTGGAATTGCTTGAGATTGAAGCATATATGATGACTATGATGTTAATTTCTTTAGAGTAAAGCATAGATGATGATCATGAAATGTAGTGCTTTGAGAGTAAAGCCTAGACTATGTATTGTTGATTGTTGATGATATGGTGTGGAAGAGATACTTCCCACAATGAATTACTAAGCATGATTGTATAAATGTGAAAGGTTTACTCACATGAATAATTATAGGTTGAAAGGATTGCTCACCTAAAATGAATCTAGACTAAAAGACTGTGTAAATAATGAGGCAAAAGGCAACTACCCTTGACCTCCATATTGAAGGATATGTGGGATTTCCCATACTCCTTAGAGTTGAACAAGAGGTGATTCCCTATGTTCCTATTATGATGAATGGACATGGAGGCGAGTACCCATGATCCTTATGAAATGATGTGGAGGCGAGTACCCATGATCTTAAAGTAAGTAAGGCAAGAGGCGAATACCCATTAGCCTTTATAAGTTAGGCAAGGAGGCAAATCCCCATACCTTTAAAAGTAAGTATGACTAATGTGATTATGTTATGAAAATGATTAGCTTGGAGTGTTGTTAGATGTGTCTTCCATGATGTAAGTTTGACTAGAAGCAGATGACCTAAGTCTTGACTAAGCTCGAGTGAGGTTACTTAAGGAAGTATTCCTCTTTCATTATGATGCTTTATATGTATTGATTATGCTTTATGACTTATGTTGATAAATGTCTATGTTTATGTTGTTTATGCTAGCTATCATATTTAGTACATCCTTGTACTAACGGATACTCTTGTCTATATTTCTTATCAAAATGTAGGGTCCGGAGACATTTATTCTCACACTCGTGGCTAGGTTCATAGTTGATCAGGGAGTGAAGATTTGGTGAGTCCTCCTAGCATTCGAAGATTTGATCACCAATGTCTTCTATGTCTCTCATTTCATTTTAGAACTATTGTATGGGTTGTGCCCCAAGATTTACTCTTATGTTAAATGGTTTGAGACAATGATGTTAGACTTCCGCTCGTTTTATAAGACTTTGATTGTATTGAAAATGTTTTAAATTTCCACACCATTTTCTATTACTTTATGTTATGATATTCTAAGTGGCTTGTATGAGGCCTCTCGGGGTCTCATACACCTTGTTACATCTAGGAGGTACCGTGACACATCTTCTTCTTCTTGTTTGACATATTCTGTAGGGTTTTGGTTGACATTCTCTCTAAAGAGGTACCGATTTGATTTGCGGTCCGTCAATTGATCTACGATCTGATTTTAATCATAAATCACCCCAAAACTGACAATTTGTTGTGTTCATCTTATGTCCTTTTGGACATGAAAAACCTACAATAAATTAATATAAAACACATTAATACAAGTATAAGAACATTGAAAACCAAAAACCTACAATAAATTAATATAAAACACATTAATATAAGTATAAGAACATTGAAAACATCAAGTAAAAATTATAAGATGTGCTATAAATTCAAGGCACTTCAACACCCCAACTTAAGATCTTTGCTTGTCCTCAAGCAAGTAATACGAGACTATACAAACTATGTTCAAGCAAAATAAAGTAAATTGCCTATAATGATATCAAGAAGTTACTACCGACATTCAATTTCAAAAGAAGTTTGTAGCCCTTAATTTTCACAATTCTTTGAAGATCAATTGTCTTACCTCAAATTGACATAACTAACATTGCAGTCTAAATGTGTGACACAATACTTTATCTACTTCACCAATACATACAAGAGATATATTTCAAAAAGTTTAACTTTATTCAGTCATTTTTATCTAAGTGTCCTCATAATAGATCCAAAAAAGTGTCTCAAAAACAATACAAACACATATATACATGAACAATGGGACAAAGAGATGAAAGAGAAGAGAAAGGCTTACCCATCGGTGACCCCTTAATGTTGACATCAATTTTCACTTAGACATCTTAACTAGGCTTTGTTCATTTTAAACACCTCAGGTAGAGTTTTAATGTGTCATTTTGACACTTTTTTATAATCAACAAAAATATAGTGAGTGAGTGTGTTACACTCGCGGCTAACGTGTAAAGTGTCGAATTAAATTTCGACATTTATCATTTTTGTTTAAAATAAATCTTAAACAATGAATTCTTAATTTAAGAAAAAAAATAGCCAATAAATAATTGACATGTAGCATTTTACCTAAGTAATTAACTATTTTTAAATCAGCACTACATCCCCCTCCCCTGCACCCTGTATCCCCCCGCAACACATCTTCTCCATGGTACTTTTGAAGAAACAATCCTGAATTGTTTTCTTTTATCCAAACTTAATCCCGAATTGTTTTTTTATCCAAACTTTCCCCAACAATCAAAGTCTTGAGCTGGCATTAAATACGAGTTCCTCCATTAACACTTATCTCTTTTTAAATGCTTCAAATTCTAGAAAAATTAAAGGTAAGATACCTGCCATTTTTTGTCAAACTAAATCGAGGAGGAAGAAGGGAAACAAAATAAGAAAGTGTGTTCAAACTTGAGGAAATCTCTGTTGTTGGAGTTCATTGTTTCCTCTGCCACTTCATCAGATCTATTTCTCCATGGAAGGAGTTTAAGTTTGGGAAGATGGTGGTTGGAAATGGGGAAGAAGATGAAGAAAATAAAATTTAAAGTAATTAAATAAGCCTCTCACATGCATACAATGAGTGTATCACACTCATTGTGCCATGTAAGCAAAAAGTGTCAAAATGACACAAAGGGACCCTATCTGAGGTGTCTAAAATGAACATCGTTCAATTAAGGTATTTAAGTGAAACTTCGTGCCAACTTTAGGGGGCCACCGATGGGTTAAGCCGAAGAGAAATCACTCACACTCGTAAAGAATTCATATGTTATACATGCACACTATAGACTTGCCTTTATTTTCTATATTCATTGTTTTTGGAAGACTTTATTGATATCACATAAGAAATTTACTAGTTCATGACACTGTGATGTGATAGCCAGATTCAATGTAACACCCCAAAAATTTCTAATCTAAGAGTCGAGTCATTCTTCATATGTATAGATTTGGAGATGAACTAAGGTCACAAGAATCCACCAGCACAAAGTTGAGTTGAAAGTTTCCTTATCGATTGAGTTTTCATATAAGAGTTTACTTGGGTCAATTTCAAACAATTATATTTCCTAGAATATGAAGAGTTAGGTGCCCCAAAACCTAACAAATTAAAGGCCTATGAATTTTCTTTCCAACATCATTAAGTTTGCGTTAATTGGAGTTTGGAGTAAAAAATTATGTATGTTTTGGTGAAGCCTTGTCAGACAATCGTAGTTTCACGGTCGGCATTACGAACAGTGGAGTGTTCCATAGACCATGGAGCCATCCATGAAAGGCTTGCTGCAAAATTCTTTAGAAACTTCATGCACGTGTTTTAGGGTTATTTTAGTCATATCTTAAGCTTTTTAGCCCTATTCTAAGTCATTTTTAGGTGTTTTAAAGGAGTATATCATACAACTATTTAATTTTCCTCTCATAATCATCAATCTAAACATTCAAGTCTCTAGAAATTCTCTCAAAACTCACTTAGAGTTCCTCTTCTCCATCAAGAACCCTAAGGCTTTCGAGTCAAAATTCAAGATACAAAGAGAAGTCTTCCATCCAAGGTTTTCCCAAGTACTTCCACTCTAAAAACTCCATTGAAGAGTTCCTTTTTCTCAAGATCAAGTACCAAGATTCCAAGATCAAGGATTTCTTCCAAGAAAGCTAGTGTTCTTCCTCAAGCTCAAGAAAAAAATCAAGTCTCCACCAAAGTTTTCAATCTATCAGCTTGATAATCAGGTATGTAAGACTACTCATAGTGATTGACTAAGTTCGTCCTCACGCCCTACATCTAAATTCAGTCAGGAAGATTTAAACTTAGGGTATTTACCCCAAGTTCCTTGAATTTCAAGTACGTTTTGATCTCTTATCATTGAATTCTGGTTCTTATCATTGAGATTATAGTTCTTCATGTATTTTGGTTCTTGAATTGTTGTTCATGCTTATTTTATCTTATGAACCCTATGTAGTTAAGAATTATTGAAAGCTTTTGCATAATTACTTCCATGCATTGACTATTGAAATAAAGTAAGTTCAAGTATTTTAAGTTGTCATTTGAGAAAAGTTTTTAAGGGAACACTATGTGTTTCAAATGCATTATTTTTAGAGTAAAGCATGATTTGTTTTAAGAAAGCATAATCAGTTTGAGGAAGCAGTTTCAATCAGTTAAAATAAGGATTGGTTTTCCTTAAAGAAGTATTTTTGAGTTTTAACTCAACACATATATTACTATAAGCATAAATGCATGTTTTGGCAGTAGTATTGAGCATCGATTTGGGTAAGAGTTAAGATAACTCAAACCCCACAAACTATGCAGCCAACGTAGATAGAAATGTTCCGTTGGTTCGGGCGACTCCTCACCTAGCCTCGTTGAGGGCTTTTTAGATGGATTCATAAGTTCAGTTTTGTTGTCCTATGCTCTAGCAAGGTATAGGATGGCTCTAGCAACGTGGATTGGACGTTACATC
Source organism: Solanum stenotomum (assembly GCF_019186545.1). Lineage (NCBI taxonomy): Eukaryota > Viridiplantae > Streptophyta > Magnoliopsida > Solanales > Solanaceae > Solanum > Solanum stenotomum. Next base: position 56,635,393 of record NC_064285.1, on the reverse strand, counting down.
ATCAAAAGACTCATAGTGATGGTTGTCGGTTAGAGAAACTCCCCCAAAAAAGTAAAATATACTATTTTTAGCCTTTGATATATTGCATGGTCTCAATAGTAAAGCTTTATCTGTTTTCATTACATTTACATGTTCTACTTTCAACTGAGTTACTTTTTCAACTTATGTACTCGATTGGCTTGATATTTCTTTTTTGTCATTGTTATATATTGTACATTCCATATACTGACACTTCAGTAAGATCTCATTTTGCCAGCTTATGCAGATTCAAGTACTCACGATAGCAGACGCTTCCATAAGATTTGTTTCCATCAGCAGTTGGTGAGACCTCCTTGCTTCCGAAGAGCTTCAATTTAGTTAGTTTAGTTTATTTGATTATTAGTCATCGTTAGTGGAATACTCATGTAGCCGTGGTTCTTGTCCCGACACCTATCCCAATCTAGTAAAGGCTTCATGGACAAAATTTGCGAGTCAGTTCAGTCTTTAGTATTAAGATGTTTTAAACATTATTATTATTATTTATTTCAGACTTTTGCATGAGATACCTTTAAATGATTTTAAATGTTCATTTTATAAGGCTCTCGCAGGTAAGCTTTGTCTTCCGCTCAGCAATTAGTCAGGCCAAGGATATCCTTGGGACCAACAATAGTTTTCGAGTGGCAGCCGCATCCAGGGTAGAGGCTCAGGGCATGGCACTCAATCTCAACTCTTAGTTTATCATATTTTGAGTCCCATATTATATTGTCTATACTCCAAATGCATAGCCCGAGGCATGCATGGGGTGCTGAGTTTTCCATATCAATCGTTGAATCTTGCCACATTACTATCTTCCTGCCTTTAATGCTTTTGGTGATATCTGACCAATTTTTCAATCACTAGTTTATCCTCTTTGCTAGAATATTGGTTGCAATCTTGTACACATTATAATGATGGTGATAAACAAGCCTTACATTTCAAGAAAAGCCTAAGTGAATTAACTTTACTTATTAAAAAAATAATCTAATATATTGTAATTATATCACTTTATGTTGATGATTTTCTTGTAACATACAATAACCTTGAAATGATAAACAAATTCAAGACAGAGATGAATAAAGTGTTAGAAAAAACAGACATGAGAGAAGTATCTTACTTTTTAAAATGTAGACCGTCAAACTCAAAATCAAGTGTTCATTTGCCAAAAAGAAGTATGTGAGAGAGATAATTCAAAATGAAATATTGCAGACCTATGAATCCTCCAATAAATAAGAAATAAAGCTCAATATTAAAGATGATCACAATGACAAGGTTGATGAGGCAAGTTATAAAAGTATGGTTGGATGTCTAATGTATCTCACTGCCATGAGACATGATATTCTGCAAGTAGTAAGTGTCTTGTTCTGAATTCTAAATTGTACAAGTGAAATGCACATGAAAGCTGCCAAAAGAGTAACAAGGTATGTCAAGGGAACTTTAGATTGTGGTGATAAGTTCTATAAAAGTCAGAACTTCAAATTGCAAGGTTATTCTGATAGTGATTGGGCAGGGTCAACTGATGACATGAAAAATACTTTAGGTTATTGTTTTAACCTTGGTTCGACATATTTTTCATTAGGCATCGTGCCACAATCAACTGCAAAAGTTGGACTTATCATTGCAACAACAACTATTTATCAAGTTCTTTGGCTAAGGAAGATCATGCTAGATCTTGATCTGGAGCAACAAGGAAAGACATAAGTATTCGTGGATAATTAAGTAGCCACATCTATTTCTCATAATTCAATTTTTCATGGAAAAACAAAACATAAAATATCATATTGTACTTTCTCAGGAAAGTGCAAGGAGGAGAGATGAAATCGGTTTATTGCAAGTCAAAAGATCAAATTGTTGCTGTATTTACAAAGTCATTTCATGTTAATAGGTATGAATTCCTTAAAATGAAGCTTGGAAAAATGAGTTAAAAGTGCCTTATAGGTTTTCAATTAAAAAAAAGAACAAGTGGGCCCCCTTTACTTTTCCTCTACTTTTTTATTTTTAATATTACTAAAAGGACTAAACTAATAACATCTTTCGTAGTTGTCTGGACAACTACTAAAGTTGTTTGGACAGTTGTGGGACGACTAAAGAAGTTGTCCCTACAACTACGACAGTTGTTGAACTAAAGTGTAAAAGTTAAAAGCTTGGGACTATTGAGAAAACATCTTTTAACCTAATTAATATTATTTGTCACTTCTATCCAATTTTTAAGATTTGAAGGACTCCTACCTAATTGACTAACTAGTTTGTCCCTTTTAATAGACCTTCCCTTGCCAAAAGAAATGGGACCAAAGCTCCTAAAACAATCACCCATGTCAAATGGGAACCACTCGATGCTAATACCTCCAAGCTCAATACAAATGGATTCGTTAAAAAAAACCCACGACCTGATGGCCTAGGAGGAGTTGTTAGAAACCACATGGGGCATTGGGTAATAGGCTTCACTGAACATAACCCTCTCACCAACCTAGTCAGAGCAGAGCTACAAGCTCTGTGAAATAGGCCTGTTACTCGCAGTAGAACGTAAGATGACACCCCTTGAGATTAATATTGACTCGACTGATGTTATGCATATGATAAATCAAAATAATTTGCTCTATGATAGCTTGATTGTTGAGTGCAAGTGCTTAATGATGAAGCTGAAAATCACAAAGTTGTCCCATGTGTTCAGAGAGCAGAATAAAGTGGCGGAAGCTTTAGCCAAAGAAGGCTATTTTTTATGAACCCACCATTTTGATAGTTCCTCCGGTGTTTGTTCAGAATGAAATTGAAGCAGACACTCTAGGAACTAGTTATGTTAGGATAACATATAACTACGTTAATATTTCCCAAGGTCGGGATGTGACCCAAACAATTACCAATGGCACTCCATTAAGATGGATGCACTAGTACTATACTTAATGTTTCAATGTATATATATATATAAATCCCTTCGACAAAAAAAAAAAAAAAAAGTTATTCAGAGCCTTACTTCTTCTTGATTCAAATTGTCAAACACTTCCTTACTCCAAGTGGTGATATCTTTCTTTCGATTTTTCAACTTTTGAAACAGTATAAAAACAGGTGTACCCCTCACCATAGTCATGCCATCACTCATTTACCCTGTTTAAGAACCCCTCAGTTAGTAGCCACATATTTCGAAGTTGTAGTAGTAAATAGCAGTTTCGCAATCACTACTTTATAGGTTTGTGATTCTAAAGCACTCTTGGGAAAGTTAGTCGCTTCATTGCCCTAAAACTATCATTCCAACAACAACATATTCAATATAATTCTATAAGTGGAGTCTGGAGAGAGTAGAGTGTACACAAACCTTACCTCTTCCTTGGGAAGTAGAGAGGTTGTTTCAGAAATGTATCAATTCCCAAAACTTGCAGCATACTGCCACTATTATGCTACTCATAGCATAACTCCTCCCTTTCCAGTTATGTATATAACCCCATAAGATGATAATTCCCTCCTACTGGCACATACCTTAACCTCTTCACAATCAGCCATCTTATCCCCCATACTTGTCTAGTCAAAATCATCATCATTCTGCAAGTTGTCTCATGTAAGTAGATATTTCTGGCCTCCATCTACGAACTAATGATTTCAGAGTATCCCTCTTGCTCCAATCATTTAGCACCCTCGTGTTCCACCTGAGAGTTTTTACTTTCATCCAGAGGATGCAATACTTATTTCCAAGACGTTTCACAAAATAGTGCACACAATGTATCTATCACAAACTAGTAAAAGGCATCTCAACTATTAACTTTGATGTGATTTTCACAAGTTAATCAGCAGATTAAACACTGCATTTAGTGAAACACCAAAGGCCTAAAACATACAATGTCATAAAGGGAGTGTATGAATCACCGACATAGACACCTCCTTTCTAAGTATCTGAACAATCTCTTTTGTGGGACAAAAACCACACGCATTACTTATTGAATCACAATAATTGATAAAGCTATACATTTTCTGTTTGGACATCTCTGTTTTCCAGGGAGTTTCGGTTTATCCCTCTTTTCCGCTAGGTTTTGGGGCCAAAAAAAGAGCAAAATGGCACGGGATAGGGGGTTAGTTTTTTTTTTTTTTTTGATAACCGAGAAGTCCGTTTGTGACCCTCCCTTTGGACCAATCACAACATTCTAAACTTGGTGGATAATGGGCCCTCCCCTCTACCCTTCTCCACTTAAATACCAGGCTTCGCTTTGCATGGTGTGAGGCTTGAACCTGCGACCTGTGTCACAAATCCTCCACCTTTTGCCACTCGAGCTAGACCTTGGGGGCGATAGGGGGTTAGCTATTACAGAACAGATTTTTCTGAAAACTATAGTAGGCATTTATTAAAGCATCTTTTATAGCATAGTGCAAAAAGAGAGGGGAAAGGATTAGGAAACAGGCAGCAAATAATGGTGCAGAGTATATTATATCACATATCTTCAGTCAGTCAGGGTGAAAAACTCAATACACCAATAGACATGACTGGAAATCAATGGAAGAAGTATACTATTATCTATTGGCAAAAATACCACTCATTCCTCTTCTTACTGCATCATTTCTCGCTTGTTAAGGCAATTGGAAGATGACGCAAATGAAGTCATTCTAGCGAATGGCTACCAAATTTCCCATAAATCCAAATCCTATCTCAAAATGTTTGGCAGTGGAAAATCCTACTTCAAGAGCCAGCTTCTCTAACTCGTTTCCTGTATCACAAATCATCCATTTACCACGGATTAAAGACACAACAGGAAAGAATGTTGGAAGAAGGTAAAGAGATTAGTCAATTTCCCAAAATTAAGGTACTTTTCTTCTTCTTCATTTCATCAAGTGAGAGAATTTGATGTCAACTTCAGTCTGCTCATTAATTGCTGTCTTACCTTTACCTTTTTTTTAGAAAAAACGTTTTACCATTACAAGGGCTGATGGATGGGAAGTCGGGATTTATCTATTTTCTTCTTCAGCTCAGTATTCTCATGCATCATTTTTTCTCAATATTTCTCCCCGATAGAGCCTCCGGTTCTAATAAAGTATTTTTGTAAGAAAGCAAGAGAGACAAATGAAGTTGAACCAAAAGAGAGTTGAGAAATACATGCCAATTGAGTAATGTTTTTCTCCGGGAGACAATGAAGAAAAGATGAAAGGTTAATTTTTATCTGTTTGGGAGGTGTATAAAATTAAACTTATTTAAGGCAGAGAGGTTACTCATGTTACTTTATTTCTAAATACAAAATTTAAATAACATATCACAACATGATGCATGCAGAAGGCTTCAGAACTGCTTACAGCAAAAGTTAATCAATTAAAACTGCTTAAACTATAGTGGTAAAAATATCAGACCTGTCAGAAAGTCCCTGATAGAGCTTTTCAAGTATTTGTACTCATTTTCTAGGCCATAACCACTCGCTACAGGAACAACTATATTGTCGATCATCAATTCCTAAACAGAACATAAACCAAAATTAGACAAATATTGTAATACCACTCATGATAAGCTGAAAAAGAAAACATTAAGAAGTTTGCCACATAATAATCTGTGATGGAGATTCCAAAATTGTCCATAATGCAGAATAACAGATTAACCCTTGGAATCTGATGGATAGGAAAGTGGCTTGCTTTTCAACTTGTGAAGAGAAGTGGTCCCAACTTTACAGAGAAACGAGCAGAGAATGTATGTGGATGCAGTTTCAGTGGATGGAAACTTTGTTGATATTATGTGGAGTAATATTCTTGAGCTATACTACAGATGATATCCAGTCACATGGAATTATCCAACTTATGACGGGTGAAGATCACTATTTCTCTTCTGTATCATAAAGTAATTTTTCCCTTCCGCTGCCCCCACTTTTCCTACACCCTAAAAGAACATGACAAGCTTCAAGAGTTTTATGTTTCCATTGTTGCATCAGTTTTGCTAAGTAACAACTAAAAATATGTTCTGTATAAGGACCAAAAATTATTTACTGACTACATTCTTAAAAAAGATGAGGGATGCATCCTTAAAGCGCAGAAAGTTCTACATCAGATAAAACAAAAGATAATGAAACCAATAACTTCATACAATTTGTGGTGGTGGAAAAAAAGTATTAACCTGCCAACAACTACCTGAACTGCGGTGCTCAAGGGGTTGATACTCTTATTGAAGTCAAGAACAGACAACGTTGAGCCTGGTTTCAAAACTCGACATATCTCTGCCATAGCTCTATGTCTATCTACCACATTTCGTAATCCATAGCCAATAGTAACAGCATCAAAGGAGGAGTCAGGAAAGGGTAAATCAAGTGCATTGCCCTCCATCCACCTTCATAATCATAATGTATTAATCCCTCACCGTATTCGGGGAACATGAAAAACTAATCGGAAGGAGTAAGAGCACGGAAGATAATACACGTGTAACTGGTAAATGTAGTGTGTGAAATCATTTGGAACTTGACTAGACTTAATTTCTACAAGTGGATTTTGCTAAATGTGTTGGCAAATAACCTTTCAAACATTATCTGTTATATTGACAGTTTAATTACCAATGCTCACTTGATGTTCTTGTAACATGTCTTTGAACGTAATTTCTGCCGAGTCGAAGCGATTAATAATTGTTCATTTGAGAAATCAAGACCGACTGCCTGCAAAGCCACACATACTAATGAACATCCAAAAATTTGGAAATTAAGATAACTAGCCTAAACTGCTTCGATCATGTAATCCAGTTACATTACAAAAACTTATGTAGATACAAAGCTTGCAAAATATAGTCAAATAACAGAGATAACGCTTAATTTAGTGACATAAGAATTATGTGGCACTGCCGCGAGCAGATTTTTATTTAATGTTTGAAATGAAAAAAGGAGCATATAAACATGTGTAAAGAGCAGATTTCTTTTCATCGGGAGCCAAACTCAAATGAAAGCAATGAACATTAGCAACCTGAAGACCCAAAAGCATGAAGATCACGGAAGGACAACAAAAAGAAACATTAATTATCAGGCATGAGATTGACATCAGAAATATCATGAAGCCAATAATCTTTAGAAGAAGCAATGATTTAGGTCTCAATAATAATTATCACCCTGAAATCTCAGTGCAACAAGCTAAAATTCGTAGATGCGCTTCACATATTAAAATGCATATGACATTCAGAAAGTTGAGTAATAACATAGGACAGGATAAGCTGAGAATTGAAATAAGTGGAACAGGAACGCTAGTCCAGAGAACTTGTGAACTGCTAGATGATGTTATTCCATAAATGCTCACCAGAGGAGAACAGGTAAAACATAGCTAACAAAAGCGACCTAACAAATCAGGACCTATTCAAATTAGAAGTGACAATATCACCAGGTTCAAGATCATTCAAGAATTTCTTGTTTTTCCCTTTTTCAATGAATAATAAATACTACAAGAATTATGCCAGAGATGGCTTCTCCTATGCTAAGTTGTAGGAGCCCTGGTTTTCTACAACGAGATTTTTCATTATGCAGAAACAGAGAGGCAGGAACTGGAAGATGCATAAAGAGGCATTAATTTGCTATGTTATGAAGGATGTAGATTAGCAAAAAAAAAAAAAAAAAAGGTAATTGAACAGAAATAAGCAAATTTCTGATTCTCACAACAGTGAAGAAGATTAAACAATGGTAAAATGATCTCTTGATAACAAAACAACAGGTGCTATAAAACAGTTAATGGGCACAAGTTTTTTTCTCTTCCTTGTAAGAATATTATATTTCCTAACTTCTTATCTCCAGGTGATAATCAAACACCACAGTAATTCATATCCTATCTTTCCTATTTTTCTTACTGTTTTCATTTCTAACAAAACAATGGAAAAATGACTGTCTTGAAATTTTGGTAATTCCATAGAGCCATCTGCTCAAATCAGCTTATTGAATTTCTCAGAATGGTCAGTGAAAAACTGAGTTGCTTCTGAAATGGTGAATAGTAACTAAAAACCGCAATTACACAGTGGAAGAACAGAAAGAATGAAAATAGAATAAAAGCAAACCAGAGACGGCAAAAAGAAAGAGAAGGGAACCTTGCCATGGGATCCAACTTTTTCAGACAAAAGAAATGTCAAATCCCCACTTCCACAACAGATATCTAGTACATCGTCCCCTTCTTTAGCTCTGCAATACAAGTTCAACTGTTCCAGCTTAACTAGGACATAAACATAGTCCAAATCCAAGAATTATATGATTAAGAACAGAGTAGAAGATGTGGAAATTTCATCTGTCCTGTGTCTCTTTTTTCCATTGGAATGGATTTAAATAAGGCACACTAACAGTGTAACCATTTTTCCATCAATTAAACAATGAACTACAGTTTATCGTAAGCATGGCCTATCAAAAGGAAAATGATATATTAGTGCGGATAACTTAAACGCACTCCTAATGTCCAGCATGTTTTCACTTTCCTAAAAATATTTTATTTCAATATTAACCATTATTAGTTTATTTACAATGCACAAGCATCTCATGCTTTACTAGTGAGAGATGCAGCTCTTTCGATGTGAGCTCATCCGAACTTAGTATTTATTATACAAAATATAGCTATATAATGCTTAAGCCGAGGGTTCTTCAGAAACACCTCTCTACCTCCACGAGGTAGGCATAAGGTTTGCGTCCACTCTACCCTCCCAAGACCCCACTTGTGGGATTTCATTTTGGTATGTTGTCGTTGTTGTTATACTTTTTAAATCATGGATCCCCTCTGGCTTCTCCCGTAGAATGGTAGAAGGGCAACATTTGCAGACAGAAAAGAAGCTTCCATTTTTGTCGAATTGTATGAAGGACCAATAGGCAAAAGATACTGTCAGATGAAAGGAAATATGGCATTTCTCTTCATTACCAAAATATGAAGGGTCCAAAAGAAACAGGTGAGATTATGTAATATCAGTCTCTACTGGGACAACACTCCTTAATTTTTTGGTTTACATATCTATTGTTTTTTAATCTAAAAACCATTTTTATAAATGTATGGAAAAAAATATATATTTAGAGAAAATTTTGACATCAATGTGTAAGCATTTAAATTAAATTGGATTCAAATTCATAAAATATGGACTATATTTTAAATCCAAGATATATTAATCCAAACAATTATTGTTGGCTAATATAATTTGACAAATTATTTGAGTCCAATAAATATGAATTTAACTAAAGATTCAGTTTTGTTGGGCTAATATTTAATTGGGATACAGATTATGAGCCACTTCGATAGACAAGATGTCATCTTTCTTTATCAAAAAAAAGATGTCATCTTATTCTAGAGGCCAAACTTGTGTCACATGTCAAATGGCGAGGCACATCAAGTTAAATGAACAAGCCAAAATAATGTGACATGCCTTGTCAAATCAAAGGCTATGAAAATGTGTCATATGTACAAGTGGCATGATTCAACCAATCAAATGTAGTCTTTTCACTGCTTCAACTTGATTGGTCGGTGATTCATGCCAACTCATCAAAGAAACAAGTTTGTCATCATCACAACTCTTCTCCCCACAACTCTTTTTAAGGTAGGATAAAATTTATTAATAAAGTACCAAGATTGTACAAAAATTACAGCAGAAAGAAAAACTCAGCCCAACCAACCATTGTGTGCTTCTCCCTAACATATCTAGAAAATCAAGATATTGATCTATTTCGTTCTTACAAGTCCTTATGCCAAATAGTAAAGATTATGAATACAGTTGTTTTTTACCATTGAAATGTGACTCTTTTTGCCTTCAAAGCATATATTGTTTCTTTCCAGCCTTAGAGTCCACAAATTACGAAGTGAAATGTTCTCCAAATTTGTTTCAGCCTCTTTGTCTCTCATAACTATAGATAGGGATTCTCATAATTCAAAAAAGGGGACAAGAATTCAGAACAATAAACAAGAGAAAGTTCGTGGATCAAAGGCTATAAATTTCTCTACACGCTACAAACACTCAAGAATTCCTCTACAATTTTCAAATCCTGAACATCAAAAACGAAGGCAAATCGAATACCAAGACGATCAAGATCAAAGTTACTTTTTCCTGAGATAACTATTATGTGTGGCAGTCATCAAAGCACTTGCGACGACTAAATCAAAGCCACATTCAAGTTCAAGATTACATTTCAAAATAAAGTTCAAACCACCTTGAATATTCATACAAGTCAAGATCAAGCTCAAAGGCCATAAACTTATTTCAGAAAAGAGGAATCATAGAGATTGTAATATTCATTGTATTGAAATAGAATACTACTATTGCTACAATATTTTTGTGACACCAAATTCATTGTCTACGGCATCCTGCTATATAGGACATAAACCGTACTCCTTCTAGTCCATATTAAGTAAATTGTTGTTGTATGACACCTCTTAAGAAAAATATTTAGGCACTATTACCCTTTTGATTATTACCAAACTATTTCCTTAGAAAATGTACAGTAGTTAATAAACTCATTAAAAGAAGGTTAAATATGGAGAAAAACTCAACAATTCTATAAAACATTGAATAATTCACTTATTTCGAACTATAAAAAAAGTTAGAACAATTCACCTAATATGGAATACAGGGATAAGTAAATAGGAGAAAGGGAGAAATAGGTTTTACCCGCTCCACGAAACAGCCATTCTTTTCCATATGCGGTGTTGACCCAAACTCAGGAGATCATTCAACTGCAAGCATGAAAATTGTGTAAACAATAAACATATAGCTATTAAGGAAGTGACAAATTGAGTAGTGAATGGAGGAGAGGTAGTGCGGTGCGCACATTATCATAAACAGGGGCAATGCGATTAAACAGCGCTTGCCGATCGGCGGAACACCGGATTACCAACTTGCCTGTTGGCCGGAAACTGGGACCGGGAAATGAAGAAAGAGCAACGTGAAGGGAAGCCATTGTCACTTCGGCGCTGCAGCTCTTCCCTTTGATGATGACTTTTTGTGTATAAAGGATAATGTCAGTTTGGTCCTCTAGTTATCATAAATGTTTTCAATTTGAACATAAGAAAATCATAAATGACAAAGCCAATTGAAATCAATAATGCTAAAAAGAAAAAAAAGAAAAAGGGAAAAGGGAAAAGGCTCAAATATGTCATGGGCTTTGAAAAAAAGTTCATGTTTCATCGTTAAAAGTTGAAAAATTGAGCAACTTTCACATATAGCAAACACAAAAATCATATTTGTATGTTATAGTTATAGTTTGCTTAATTGCGTTCAATAGCAAACATAAATATGTATATTTCGCTATACATATAGAAAAGAAAGCAGTTGTATAATTTCGCTATACATATACAAAAGAAAGCAGTTATATAATATGTTTTAAGATCAATTGTATAATTTGTGTTTGTATACAATGAGAAAGAGAGAAAGACAAAAGAAAATTGGGCAGGGAAAGATCGTATTTGTATAATCATAAGTGAATAGGATAAAAATATATGCATTTGTATTTGTATTTACAATTTTCTCTCGCTTTATACAAACACAAACACAATGTATACATTTGTATTTGTATAAAGTGAGAGAGGCGAGTGAGCGAGTGAGATCTGGGAGAGTGGTGAGCAAGATCTGGGAGAGGGGAGAGAGGGGAACGAAAATATATGTATATATACAATTTTCTCTCGCTTTATACATGTTGACACCCAATTTTGGACCTCCACAATACAAATTAATCATCGAGTTTCTTAAATTCCAAACGAGTTGAAATAATTAGCTTTATAAGGTTCAACATATTTTTCAAGTTACTTTTAATTAATTTTATCATTGTCATAGTTTTTGGATAATATATATGTTTTACATAATTATGTATATAATTAGTATATTCGAAAATTGTCTAAAAAATATTTTTTGTTTTAATTGAATATTTGGTTAAATATTTTAGTTATATAGGAGTTTATATTTTTAACTAACTAGTCTATAATTAAATTAATTATTTTATTTCGTTGAGATTAAGAAGCTCATTAATTAATTTTTATTAATTCATCTTGTTTAGTTTTAGTCGAATTATCAACTAAACTCATTCGGCTAAATGTTTAATTCAATTTGGCTACGATTCCAACTTAAATTGGTCATGATTGTAATTCAATAGTTATTTCATAATCTACAAAGATAGTTATTCCTAGCTTAGGTTCCAATTCTTTTAAGACCAAATTTTGGGCTGAATTCAATTTCCCACGCAGCCCAATAACTCCTCCCAGCAACCTTTTCTTTAGCTTTCTAATTCCAAGCCCAATCCAACTTTTTCTTCCTCCAACACCAGTCAGCTTAATCTCTGACCCGGCCCATTTCTTAATGCAACAAAACCCATTTCCAGTTCAATATTACCAGTTCACAAACGACAGCAGCAGCAATAAACGGAAAGAACCCAGCAACGTCTCTTTCGACGTTAATACACGGAAGCAGATGGAAAGAGTTGTAATGACCCTCCAGGTCATTTTTAAATTAAAGCATTCATTCCATCGTTTAGAGCGTTCCTGTAGCGACCCCAAGTCATTTATGACTTGCTGGCACTGACTGTTCGGGCGCCTGGTCGTTCGTTTGGGTTTTAGGCCCGTTTCCCTGTTTTGGAGATTTTATAACTTGAAAAGTTGACTTCGGTCATAAATTCAGGTAAAAGACCTCAGNCTTACCTGTGATCTGATTTTGGCTACAGTACCCAGTTCGAGTCCGTGGTCCAGCCCACCCGTGCCCGACCTTTGGCTACAGCACCCGATTCGAGTCCGTGGTCCAGCCCATATAGGTTGACTCATTAGCTATAGTACCTGGTTCGAGTCCATGGTCCAGCTTGTGGTGCATTCTCAATTCCTTACTGAAGCTTCAGTTTAGTCTTTGATTACTCTCATCTGTAGGTTGAGGTTTTGGAGGTTGGAGATGTTCCGATTAAAGTTCGGGACGTAATGAGATCTTGGAATATAATTGGGAATGGTTCAGTTAAAGTTCGGAAATTGGTAATATTGTGATAGACCTTCTAGCTCCATTCTTTTACTTCAACTGCCAGTGCATCTGTCGGGTTTATAGGGGTCCGTGCAGGTGGTTTCTTTTATTGTGCACGAGCGTACCCGTCGGGTTTATGGGAGCCCGACGGAGTTCGTTAGATTCCTTGTCTTTGTTGCTTGTATGCTCATGTACATACCCACATTAAATACTCTTTTGCCCTTGATTGTGACCCTTTATTCGCATTTCAGTTCATTTTTGCTTATCTTGCTTAGTCGGTCTGATGTCTACTGGGTACCTGTTGTTTTGGTACTCATACTACACTCTGCATCTATTTTCGTGATGCAGGTCCGAGTACTAGCTACCAACATTGATTCAAGCCAGCTGTGGTCGTGATCGGAGGCAAGGGTGGGCACACAACGTCCTGGATTTGCCCGTCTCCTTCTGTACTTAGTTTTGCTTGTCTTTTGCCTTTTTAGACGGCTTGTTTCTGTAGTCCACTTTTAGGACTTGTACTTTTGTTAGTAGCTCTGTACTTGTGACTTCCAGGTTTTGGGAGGAATTCATTTTGTGTATATATGTCTAGTCGTTTCCGCCCGTTCATTGCATGTTCTTGTTATATGTATTACTATTTTAGGTTGATTGGTTAGTTTTCTACCCTAACATCCCATTACTTCGAGTTTCGGGATATGGGTCGGCTTGTGGGTCATATAGTAGGCGCCATCATGACCTGAGAAATTGGGTCTTGACAAGAGCGAGGGACGCATACAACAGTACGCAATGTTGTGTCTTCTTTGTCCTCATCATCGACGTCCCTCTCAATTAGCAAAGTCGCAGCATCATAGAGCAGGTAAAGCATCTGTAAATTTCATCCTTATAGCCTTGAGATTGAGCCACGTCGAGCAGCAGGTACACTCAATCGATCAAAGCCGTTCGCTTCCCATGTCCTTTTCCGGAATGGGGTTGAAGATCTCAGAAAGTATGTTTGCCTCTAATAGTGAAAAATATTTGGAGTTTGAATTTCGAATTTGGGGCCCTCGTTTCTGTCCATTTTTCATCTCTTTCCCCCCA
>NC_064285.1:56496406-56621392 GCF_019186545.1 Solanum stenotomum | reverse complement strand
CTATATATGTTGCATCTTGGTTCACTGGAAAAAAAAAAAGGAAAAGGGGTTTTTTGTCATTTTTTAAGCAAAGACCCAGAGAAAAGCTTAAAAAAAATAATTATAGAATATATACACAATACGTTTAAGAAAAGGAAGATAGAGAGAGGTTTCGTGTGCCATTCTTCTTTCCCATTTGTTACCATTTTCCAGCGTCCATGAGTCCGAGATTCTGCGTGAATTCCCTGCTCACTGTTTGTATTCAAGCTTTTGTGGCAGAAGGCTGCTCTGCTGCTCGTTTGTACCCAGTCGCTACTCGTCAAAAGGTATACAACTCTCTCATTTATTTAGGTTCTAGTAGATGTCTGAGATTTGAGTTGTGTTATATATTGGTGTGGTTCGATTGTTTGTGTATAAGTGATAAGAGGTTGATCCCTTGTTTGTTGTTGTTCTCATTTTTTCTCGACTTTCATGGCCTTTCGAAACACTTCTTTAATTTAGTTTATTCTCTTGAATCCGTATAATTGCTCGTTGTTCGGCTTCATATCCTTCACTCTTTCACCTCAAATTGAACGAATGAATTGAGACGTCTACTTTCGGAGTTCATGTATTGCATTTTTCTGCCCGTTTAATTGATTTCATGGGTTCCAAGATGGCATTTCTTTAGTTTGATTTTTTTTTATCGGGAATATGTCACTAAATCAGTTTGCCCTTGCTCATATGTTGCTTTGTCTTCGAATATCAAATCTTTCTGGTTTGTTTTGAGTCCGGAAGTTCATGCCTTGAAGTGTTAATTTCATTCGGTGTTGTCTCTTGTCATTTTACTCTCCGAATCAGCCCTATATTGTTCTACTTTCAGCCTTTGTATCAAAATCAGCTTGTAATGTAAGTCCCTGATTTGTTAATCGCTTTATCATTTCGTTGATAGATAGATGTATTAGTATAGCGCTAAAGCGTGCCTATTCTTCCTCACATCCTTTCATTTATTTGTAGGCATTAAAATCCCTTTTCCATTCTTGTATCAAAATTATGATTCCTATGCCTTACCTTTTGAATATTATTATGATGATTAGTGTATGTCGAAGTATTTAGTTTTTTTTTTTTAGAATTACATAGCTTGTTTCACTGTTTGGTTTAGTCATAGGAGAGCATGTGATGTATTTTTCTATTTTTGTTTGGAGTCACTGTTAGTTTAAAAAGAGGGGAAAATATTAGTTTATTTATATTTGTCATTTTGTCAAACTAGTGTATTTTTTTTTCTTCCTTGAATAAAAAATGCGGTAGTATATCAATTTTAGAATGCAGTAGTATATAAATATTAAAGTATGGTAGTATGTAAATATTAAAATATGGTGGTATGTAAATATCAAAATATGGCGGTATGTAAATATCAAAATGTAAATATTAAAATATGGTAGTACGTAAATATTAAAATATGGTAGTATGTAAATATTAAAATATGGTGGTATGTAAATATTAAAATATGGTAGTAGCTAAATATTAGAATATGGTAGTACGTAAAGTTTAGAATATGGTAGCATATAAATTATGTTTTATTTGATTCTTACTTACTAATTTTCATTTTGTGTTTGCATGTGAAATCCATCCGAGTTCACTATGAACTCCATTTGAGTCTATACCCCTTGCATTTCGGGAGAGCCATAAAGGCTCAAATTCCCTTTCCGAGTCAGTCCCCAAAATCGACGAACAGGTCCTGAAGTTGGAAGAAGCAACAAATCGAGAAATTGAAGGGATTGGGCCAAAAAGCCCACCTTTATTTTCAAAGAAGTAGTATTTTGTCATTTTGGGCCTAAGCCCTTATCGTCTTATTATTATTTCTGTTAGAAATTTAGAACAGGTGAAAATTGGGCCTAAGGCCCAAATAATATTTTATTTCATGTTAGTTTAGGACAGGTGCAGATGACTCAAATGGGTTGAAAGGCCAAAACGAAAATAGGCCCAAGTACTGGTCCAGATGGACAGAAACCAGATTTGGGCCCAACCCTTTTTCCCTCCTTACTTTACTGTGTTTGTTTTGTTTGTTAGTATTTGTCGTTAATCTTAGGGTCGAAAAGTTCAAATCCCCGAGAGACGCTCATTTCGTTTTAACAATGTAACTAAACCGGTCATCTCTTAACAAGACTTAAACAAATAATTTTGTAAGATAGTTCACTTAGATAATATTTAAATATCTCCCCTTTAAAATAGTTCTAATTACAAAACAACTCAATTTTGCAATTTAAGTTAAAGTTAAATCATTTTAGCCGAGTAAATTAATTGTCGGATAACCGCATTAGCGGATAATCGAGGTGCCTTAAAAACCTTCCTAGAATATTAATATGAACCTCGAACCCTTCGTATATTTTCAATTGATTTCTGTTTTAATCCATTGAAAAAATTGGTTTTCTTAATTTCACCTTAAAAATTAAGTGGCGACTCTTAAACCAGTCCAAAATATTTTTTTATAATAAAACAATACAAACACAAACACATTTTATATATTTGCGTTTTTTTATAAAGTGAGAGAGGTGAGTGAGCGAGCGAGATCTGGGAGAGTGGTGAGCTAGATCTGGGAGAGGGGAGAGAGTGGAACGAAAATATATGTATATATACAATTTTCTCTCGCTTTATACAAATGCATTTTATACATTTGCGTTTGTATAAAAAGCGAGAGAGGTGAGGGAGAGAACGAGAGTGGCGAGCGAGATTCACCAGGAGAGAGGCGAAATAACAACAGTTTGCTATGGGGTACAATTAAATCAAACTATATTTATAGCATTTAATTTGAATTAATAGTTTGCTATTATATACAATTTTCCTTTAAAAGTTTGGTTCATTTATGTCATTGTTGTTAAAGAAAAACTCATTCATGCTATTTTTTTAAACTCTGGTTTTGCAAAATCATTTTTTACATCCCAAACAGTTTTTAACACTTTTCCGTTGGAGTTTTTGGATCAAATGTACTTTTTTTGCTTCTTCTTTAAACACCAAGAACACATAAAAAACATTAACAATTCCTAAATTTCAAACTTCTTTGATTCTTCACGAAATCACCTCAAATTTCAAGAGTAGTTTCCCTCCAACCTAGATATTAAAACTCAATATCTTTTGAGCGCGAATTCAACCTAACTCAACAGGACTCACTTGAAATTTCTTTAAAGTTTAAAAACTTCAACATTCTTTAATGGTAGAATTTTCTCCACAACTTTAAATCATTTAAAATTTTGAATATAGACTCAAAAAACAATAGGGAACAAGGATCAAAATTGAGAAGGAGGTGACAAAAAAATGTTGAAATTAAAATTGTTGACAAAAAAGGATTGACCAAGTCAAACTTTTTTTAATTAGTGATTAAGATAATTGGGGTCTAAAATGTAATATTTAAAACTTCTAAACTTTTAAAAATATTCAAAATAAACCCAATTTGATCCTCTAGTTATCATAAATATTTTCAATTTGAACATAAGAAAATCATAAATGACAAAGAACAATTGAAATCAATAATCCTAAAAAGAAAAAAAAAAAGAAAAAGGGAAAAGGCTCAATGATGTCATGGGCTTTGAAAAAAAGTTCATATGTGTCATCGTTAAAAGTTTGGTTCATTTATGTCATTGCTATTAAAGAAAAACTCATTCATGCTATTTTTTTAAACTCTGATTTTGCAAAATCATTTGTTTACATCCCAAACAATTTTTAACACTTTTCCATTGGAGTTATTGGAAATGTACTCTTTTTGCTTCTTCTTTAAACACCAAGAACACACACAAAAAAAAAAAAACATTAACAATTCCTAAATTTCAAAGTTCTTTGATTCTTTACAAAATCACCTCAAATTTCAAGAGTAGTTTCCCTCCAAGCTAGATATTAAAACTCAATATCTTTTTAGCGCGAATACCTAACTCAACAGGACTCACTTGAAATTTCGCTAAAGTTTCAAAACTTCAACATTCTTTAATGGTAGAATTTTCTCCATAACTTTAAATCATTTAAAATTTTGAATATAGACTCAAAAAACAATAGAGAACAAAGATCAAATGTCAAAAACAACTACAAAAATATGAATCAAAGCAATTTTTTGAAATTTTGGGATTAATTTTTGTTTTTTTTTTAATTATTTTTTTACTATGGGTGAATTTTTAAACTCTACAAATGATTTTAGAGTTTTTATTTTTCAAAAAGAAATAAAAATAATTATGTTGCCAGAATTTGAGATGATTTCATGAAGAATTGAATATGTTGAAAATTTGAGAGTTATCTATGTTTTTCATGTGTTCTTGGTGTTTTAAAGGAATAACAAATAAAAAGAGTACATTTGATCTAAAAACTTCAATTGAAAAGTGTTAAACCTTGTTTGAGGTGTAAAAAGTGATTTTGCAAAATCGGAGTTAAAATATGGCATGAATGAGCTTTTCTTTAACAGCAATGGCATAGATGAGCCAAGTTTTTAATGGATGGCATGAATGAACATTTTCTAAAAGTTTAATGACATATTTGAGCCTTTTTTCAAAGAAAAAAAAAGCTTAAATCATGTCATGATTGTCTCCATTATTTTATTTTATTTTATACTTAAATAGTGGGCCTATTTTTTTCTTACTTTTGACATTTAATAGTGGATCTATGTTTTTTTACTCTTCATATGGAAAAAATGGCATAGCATGACAACTTATAGACTTTATTAGTAATAAATAGTCCACTTTAAATTTTTTAGCAAAATGGCATAGCATGACAACTTATAGACTTTATTGGTAATAAATAGTCCATTTTAAATTTTTTAGCAAAAAAATATTTTTTTTAAATATTTATTTGGCATTAAATAGCCACATTCTTTTTTTTTTGAAAAATGATTTTTCTTCCGGATTTTCTCTCTCTATTTCCTAGCAGTTATCTTGTCTGCTTTTATTGTTCCTTTTTTCTCTCTCCTTATAATTTGTCAACAAAAAAAATTACTTATTTTTCAATTCTCTCTTTCTTTCCTTTTTTTTCCTCCCTCTTTAAAGTTTAGGATTTTTATCTTCTTCTCTAAAATACTTCCATTAAAGATTAATCACAACAATAACTCTTCACAATAAGTAACTCAAATCATACCAATTTTTTTTATATTGGTTGTTTGGGTTATTTTTTTTAAAAAGTTGAGATTTTCTACCGTCTTTATCTTGTAATTGGATGCAATATTTTTTCTTTTTACAAATTTTTGTATTTGTATTATAATTTTACAACATTTTCTCCCCCCAAAAATTGCAACGTTTCATGAATTCTAGAATTGACGTTTTTACAATTTTTAATAAATAATTAATTTATATATATACAGTAAAACCTCTATAAATTAATATAGGTGGGACCATGAAATTTTATTATTTTATAGAGATATTATTTAATCAATAAATTAATATTTATTAATTTAAAGAATGATTTAAGATTTAATGAAGGTTAATTTTGATTATATCAAAATCATTGTATCTTACTAATTTGTGTATCATATTTATTGATTTCACATAAAAAATGTTATACATAAAGTACAACGAAACATCAAAATCATTATATCTTACTAATTTATGTATCATATATATTGAATTATCACTATCGTGCAAACAAAAGATCATGGATGACAAGTGTGCTTTTTGATTAATATATTCGTTGGTTTGACCACAAAATGCATGGTAGACGAGTTTTGCTTATGCTAGATAATTGTCCAGCCCATAATAGAAATATTGAAGGACTACAAATGGCTGAATTGTTTTTCTTGTCACCCAACATGACATCCAAAATTCAACTTTGTGATGCTGGGATAATAAATGCTTTCAAGATGTATTATCATAAAAGATTTTATCATAGGATATTAGAAGGCTATGAAGTGGGACAAACTGATCCAACAAAGATTATTGTTTTGGATGCTATCAATTTTGCAATCCCTGCTTGGAGAACAAATGTTATGCAAGAGACAATAACAAATCGTTTTTGACACTGTAAAATTCATTCGGGAGATGCAATCTCAGAGAATTTGAATGAACCCACTTGTGAAAACGTCATTCATAAACTTGAGGTCATGTTCAATGATCTCGGTTACCACAATAAAATGGATGTCAATAACCAGTTGGATTATTCGGGTGAAAGTGATACATGTTCAGAGGTCCAAATCTTAGAAGAAATTGTGAATATCATCAGAAAAAGTGATGTTGATGATGAAGTTGAAGATGATTTTATACCTTTGGAATCAATTACGCGTAAGAAAACACTTATCTCATCTATAACTCTTAACAATTTTATGGTACACTTCAAAAAGACAACACCGGAGCTCTTGGATGCAATAAGAAAAGTTAAAGACGAACTTCAACTAGATTTAAATTTTAAGAAAAAACAGAACACAATAGAATCATATTTCACTAAATTGTCTTAGATATATTCGTACTTTTAAAGAATTATTAATTTATGATATTAATGGGACCATATATTTATATAGGGGTCTTCAGGAAATACATTATCTTATTATCTTATCGAAATTGGTGATATTTTCCATTGACCCAAGTCGGGACCGGAGGGAAATATTACTTTAGAGAGATTATTAATTTACCGAGTATTAATTTATAGAGGTTTTACTGTATATATATTGACAATTTTTTAAAATATTAAATTTCGTTGATTGAATTTGATAATGAATATTTATTTTGTCTCCAACAAATGTATCTAAATTTATTAATGAATACAAGCGAACACACAACAATGTAAACTTATCTAAATTTGTTAATGAATATTGTTGATTGCATTCTAAAATAGTAATGCAAGCAATTGTATACGCATGTAAAATTAGAAAGATACTAATGCAAATAAATGTATACCAATTTATAAATGAATATGGACGAATGTATCCAATACAAATGTATATTAATGTAAATTTGAAAGATACTAATGCAAATAAATGTATACCAATTTATTATGAATACGAACAAATGTATCCAATACAAATGTAAAATTAAAAAGATATTAATGCAAACTAATGTATACCAATTTATAAATGAATATGGATGAATGTATCCAATACAAATGTAAACCTATGTAAAATTTGAAAGATATTAATGCAATAAATATAAATGTATACCAATTTATAATGAATGCGAACAAATGTATCCAATACAAATGTATGTCAATCTATTAGATGAATATGGATTAATGAATATCAATGCAAACAAATGTATACAAATTTGTTAAGTGAATATGGATTGAGTTCGAATGCAAAATAATTGGCAGGTACTGAACTCATAGGAATATCTTTGAAATAAGAATAATCATAATCAAAATATTATTTGCTAATTTTAAGAAAAGATATAATTTCAAATAGTATTTTGCTAGTTTTAAGTGAAAATGGTTGGAAGATAGAATAGAGATGACATTAATTTTCTTTTATTATTTTTAAAAATACGAAATAATTTGAAAGGAGAGAGTTCTGAGTAATCTTTTGCTAGTTTTAAGAAGAAATGGTTGGAAGTTAGAAGAGAGATGGAATTAATTTTCTTTTATTATTTTAAAAAATATGTAATAATTTGAAAAGAGAGAGATAATTCTAAATAATCTTTTGCTAGTTTTAAGGAGTTATGGTTGCAAGTTAGAAGAGATATGATATTAAATATCTTTTATTATTTAAAAAATAATAGTTTTAAAAATGTGGATATATTACTGTTAGGCTAATATGTGCCAATTTTTTATTTGTTTATTAATTGCTAATTAATATTAGGCTATATGTTGCCAATTGTATGTAACACTTGTCTATCTGTATCAATTCCTCCTGATTAGATAAGATTATTTTTGTTTTGATTTTGTTTTAAAATTATAGATACGTTTTTTTCAACATAACCATATTTAAAAATAAGAATGACAACAGAGTAGAACAAGGTAGGGGGACATATTCATAAACGTTTTTAAAAATTTACATGAAATGAGGCGGGTCACAAAGTAATTTACGTTTTTTGTATTAAAACTTAAAATGCTTAATTTATTCTTCAAGAATTAATCAGTTCCATACAAATTATTATTATTATTATTATTATTATTATTATAATAATAATAATAATAATAATAATAATAATAAATAATAATGATTAATATTATTATTATTAGTAGAATTCATTTTCTTTATCCTCACATTCACTTATAATATATTTTTTACCAGTGTTTTCCTATTAAGTATTTAAAAAATTATAACTAAATATAAGAAAAATAATTGATAATCTCTATTAAGAAAATGACTATAGATATATAAATTAAAACATAATAAAAAAAAAAAGCAACGTAATGTCTCATACCAAAGTTGTCAGGAGTGGGGGCTGATCAAGCTCTTTTCCTTTTTGGGGGAAGGCGTTCTTCATTATTGCCGCATAAGAGGCATAAAATTCACTGACCATAGCTGCACTATACTTGTCTGGGGGTCCGCCATCCAGCCGCATTTGTGCCTCTTAATTAATGCATGTATGGTCGGGGCGGTGTGAAGACTCCTGATAGGTACATGTAGCTCCTTCATAATAGGCCGGACACTCTTGTTTTGGGCATTCTGGCGGATGGTATCCAAGTAAATATTGAACATGCCTACGACGCACCACCGATTTGGCTCACCAACAGCTTGTACCGGCTCAGAGGGTCTAGTAGGTGGTGCATCCTCTTCGCCAGATTGTGATGAGCTAGAGTCAGACTCTGAACTGGATTGTGACCCGAAGCCTGACTCGGACTGAGAGACGTACTCGCCTCGGCTTATGATTCAGCTCCCTCTTTAGACTAGAGAGTTGTGCCTTGTGGGGGTTCGGCTGTGCCAACCGGATTCGGTACCACCTCCATTTGCTTGGAGTGTTGTCGAGTGGTCTGGGATTTCTTTGGTGAGTCATTTCCCATGCATGTCAGGGTTGTATTCTGATCCACTTTGTTCATCATTAGTGGTTTCTTTCCTCAACTAATATTTAGAAGCGACCCTAGCTCGAGCTGAAGGTCCGGTTCATTCCCCCCTCTTTTTGACATTGTACATGTGGAAGACTTGTTAATAACTGAGAAGTGGGGGAAAGAAGGTAAGAAAAATTAAAAATGAATCAATGAAACTAAAAAAACTGACAGAAAAAAATATAAGTGGTCGTTGTTCAAATAAAGAACCTAATAGATGTTAGGGTTGATCCCACGAAGAATGAGGTTTAGACTTAGGTTAATTGATTGTTAATTGTACTTTTAGTTGAGTTTTTTCTGTAAATGGGGGGGGGGGGGGGGGGGGACTGTAAAACAAAGGCTTGATTTATTTAATTCAGTAACAAGTAACCAAGTAAGTAGGATTGAATATTTTGTAGAATCAATAGAAGATAAAAGTAGGGTATACGTGTTCCCCACAAGTCCTTAATGCAGTAAACCTTATAGTAGTAACATTGTCTAGTGTTTAACATGTAAAATCGGTAAATTAGGTATCTCCTAAGTGGTTGGTCTCCCAAATAGGAAATTTCACCACGCAACTTGGTCGGTCTACGGGTGTCTGTCTTACTAACCCTTACCCTTGACCAATGATTAGCTCTTACAGAGGTGGTTCAAGCTATTAGATGAAGGTTGTAGTCGTCAAATCTCTGATGTTTAATTTATTTTCCCATTCATTACTTTCTTGATCGGGCAAGTAGGTTAAGAGGGTTCTAACGTTGCGCACCGTTAAAAACAATCAAAGGGAAGAGATTAACAATAGGTGCATAAGCACTATTTAGTAATTAGTAATTATTAGGTCTACTTTGTTAAGTTCTCATGGTTCCCATAACTCTGGTTGTGGATTTAGCAACTCATGCTTGGGTAATCACAATTCATAATTAATATTGTTAAAATAAATCCTGAACTTACAATTAGAGTAGTTGAATTTTGGAATCTTGAATTGACAAACAAAATAGGTATTATAAACCAATGATTCAAGATTTAAATGGAAAAGCATTTACCAAAATAATTCTCAAATCCAAAACTCAATGCATAAACTAACATTCAAAAACGAAATAATAATGGACTATTTATAGACATCTAATCCTAGATAAACTAGGAAAATGAAACATAGAAAAATCTGAAATCGACAATCGTTTCTATGGTTAGGTCCTACGGCTCGTAGGAATTTTTACGGCTCATAGAGACCTTTTGTCAAAACATCATCCCCTGTCTATCTTCTGGACTTTTCTACAGGTATGTTCTACGACCCATAGAACTTTCAAGTGCTGGAGATCAAACTCTCAAATGTTTTCTACGACTTGGACTTATGGTTCATAGAAGTTCTTACGGCTCATAGTCTGGTTTCGTTGTCTAACACTTAGCTCAAAAAAACCAATGCTTCATTCCACAAATCATTCCTACGGCTCGTAAGTTGACTAATAATCCTCCAAAAAGCTGTTGTTTTAACTCCTTTTCATCCCGACCTATGAAAAAACTACTCCTGCAAAATAAAAATAAAATACCATAAAATTTACTAACAAATGCTTAAGACACATGCATAACTTCAGTTTTAAAATATGATAAGTACGGTAAATTTGTGGTACATCAATATGTTATATGCTTCAAGTACATAATGTGTTCGTGCCTATAACACTTGTCTCTTCAAGACTCCCATTTATGAGTGTCAAATTCATGGTAAGTATAAGCTATAATTTAATAATATCTATTCTTATTCTAGATCCTCATACTCAGTCATTTAGTGACCCTCCCTATGTTATGATAGTGCTATTGATAGCAGCTAAATGATGATTTTAGATAGGAAGATACTTGTCCCTTATTTACAAGATCGTGGTATGCTCATTCTATGTAAGGTTATAAAAAGTGAAGGGATATCAAGGATCTATTATATTATATAGTTAGATAAAAAGTCTTTGTGTCCTTCCCTTGTAAAGACGTTAGGAAAGCTAACGATTGTTAGATGTGTTGTTTACCTTGAAGTCCATGAAGTAGTTATAGTGATAGACTTAAATATTATGTTGATAACATGTGTAACACCTCAACTTTTCAAAACGTCTAAATTAACTCGTATCTTCGTGGAAAGACAAGTAGGATGAGTAATAAATTAAAAATGATGTGGTATGTCATATTTTAAGTGTTCAAGAGTTGTATCTCAAGTTTTGAAGTTAAGTTAGTGGCAAAATAAAAGTTGGCAAAAGTTATCGTAAGTTCCTTTTTAAATATTTCTCTAAAATTTGGGTCAAATGTCTTGGATTTTTCTCGCAATAAATAAAGAGTTAGAAGGCCTATCACCCATTAAATTGAAGGTCTACGAGTTTAGTTTGCAATGCACAAAAACCCCGTATCAAACTGACATTAGAGTAAAAAGTTATGAGGGTTTTACTAGGGACTGCCAGGGTAGAATCCGGGTCGGGTAAAAAATATGGTATGTCGGCTTATTTAACGTTTTAAGCCATGAAAACATTTCATTTTCAGTTCCAAAAACCAGAAAGAAAGCTAAGAGAGGGTTCCTATGGAGTTCTAGCATGATGAAGGTTAGTTTTTGACGATTTCCACCATTAAACATTGCCCCCGTGCCTAGAAACGTAATCCCTACGTGGCAATCATTTTTCCCTTCTATTAGATGTTTTTGGAGCAGGTTTTTGAAGATATAAATTTGTAGTTGAGAAAAGATATAAAAGCACAACTGAAGTTGTTTCGAATTTTCATAAAGACACCTTAACTTAGAGGGCGTCCTATTACCCCACAAAAGTATTGAATATCTTTGTAAAAAGACCATTTTGACCCATTTTCTCTACTGTGAACAGGCGCGTGGTGCTCACTTTTTTTATTAATTTAATTTAAAGTAATTTCTTCAAATCCGACCCGACTCGACCCAAATCGTTTCAAAAAAGAAAACTCTTGTTCTCCATTTTTCATTTCTTAGTTTCTCTCATCATTTTCCTCAATCATAAGCATTGTTGAAGATCATCTCCTACAATTTTGATCTTTGTTGGTCAAATTTCTTGGAGAACTAGCGGAGTAAACAATGAATTGAAGATTAACAGGTTAGAATAGTAACAATAGCAAATCGTTTCAGCTGCAAACTAAAATCCTCATCAACATGTATATCGGAAAAGCTGCTTGTGGTTTCAGCGGCAAAGAATAATTCATTGAAATCGATAGTAGTGGTATTTGGAGCCATGTCTTTTGAGTGGCTGGCGATTGGGCTTGTTTTCAAACCATGGATTGATAAAACCCGAGCTTCAATGGACAACTTTGGGTTTGATTTTTGGGTTCTCAAAACTAAATGAAATTAAGAAGAAATGAAACCTCGGACAACTTTAAATTAGCTTTTTCGATTGAAAATTAAAACTAATTCCCACCTTATTGAGTTGATTTCATTAGTTCATCATAGAGTACCTACGACTCTTTTGTTGGGGAAGATGATGAATTTGAATGGAGTAAATAATTAATAAAGAAAATAACTTAAATGTGGCAGTTTTTAATTGATTTTTGGCATTAAAAACAGACCTTCACGCCATCATGTGCGTGTTCACAAACATAATGAGAAAATGGGTCAAAATGGTCCTTTTACAAAAATATTCAATACTTTTTTGGGGTGATAGGACATCCTCAAAGTTAAGGTGTCTTTTTGAAAATTCGAAACAACTTCAGTTGTGCTTTTATGTCTTTTCTCTTTGTAGTTATTGGTGTTTCTTCAAGGTTTACACTTGGTTAACTAAGGTGCATACCAGCTATGTATATATAGTGTTTGCGAAGCTTAGGACATAAGGAACAACTTTCGTGAAGGAACTACAGTCTTGCGAGCGTTCATTGGAAAGGTATGTTAAGGCTATTCCCTACTTACAACATGTTTCCTTAAAGCTTAGGAGCAATGTAATTGGGTTGTTATCCTTGTTACACTTGTAGCCATTATTGTTGATTGTTAGCTACTCGAGTTGATATAATCCTCCCTTGTCGGGATTCTTATTCAGTTAGTAGAGTCCCTATGTTGGACACGACTTAGAGGCTATTTGTATAGGTTGCTTATAACTAAATTATTCTCTTTTAGCGATTGGATTGTTATTGTTGCCCTTAGGCTATTGTGGTTAGCTGCATGAATGTGATCTATGCCTAGAAGGGATATGTTCTGCCTACAAGGCTATATGGATGCCTAAAATGGCTATGAGTTGCCTATAGGGCAATATTGATGCCTAAGAAAGCTATGTGCTTCCTACAGGGCCATGTTGTTGCCTAAGAGGGCTATGAGTTGTATGTTAGCTATGTTGATGCCTAAGAGAGCTATGTGTTGCCTACGGGGCTATATTAATGCCTAAGAGGGCTATGTGACTGCCTACGGGGCTAGGGGACTACCGATGGGGTATATAGGCTGATTGGCACCTTCCGGGCTTATGGAGGCTTGAGTAGGTGGTCTTGTGTGTTGTTTGTACCTGCCGAGCTTATGGGGGCTTGGTTAGGTTGTTTTATTATTTTTGATAAGTTTAGATTTAGGAGCAGGTCAGTACACTTATCTTATCCTTGATTTATTTATCAGATTATTCCAGTATATCAGGATACCTCCTCATAGTTTATTGCATTTCATACTATGTACACCATTTTGTACTGACGCCCCATTGCCTTGGGGGCGCTGCATTCATGCATGCAGGTCCTGACAAACGACTGAGTAGACCTCCTCAGCAGCAGTAGGATTGACTTTTATCCGGTTGGCTAGGCCCTTTCCTTCGGAGCTACCAGAGTTGGGAGGTTTGTTACCTTTTGTTGTATATATCTTTATGGGTAGGCTGGGGCCCTGTCCCGCTAATCTTTACTACTCTTAGAGGCTTGTAGACTAGTGTGTGGGGTGTATAACTACGTTATGGCCATACTGGCCTATGTTGTTGGTTTGCTAAAACTTGTGAGCTGTTTGATGTATTGTATTGATATATACCTGCTTTTAGTTTTGGTATAGATATCATGGTGGCCTCGACGGCCCAATCAGGACTTCTGTGCTAGATGGCTATTTATTTATATGATCTCCTGGAAGTAGCTATTTCTTTTATAGATCAGTTGACATGGGCCTTGCCGGCCGAGGGCTTAGTTTTAAGCCGAGATGTACTTGTTTGTTTTCTTGATTGGGTGTGGCTGCCATGCACTAGTAGCAAATGGTTCAGTAGGGTCGGCTCGGGCCTGAGTTTTGGCATTAGGAGCCAGTTGCGCCCCTCGAGTTTGGGGCGTGACAATATGAATGAATGCATTATACACTATTAGCTTCTTGATTTGAACTTAAGGTTAGTTAAATGGTGTGGTAAGAAATAGTATTCTTGAAATGGAATTCCCTACATAATTATAGGATTAGAACATTCATATTACGTGTAGAACCTTGTGACTCCAGATTAGGCTTGAATGTTGTGAGAGCATGTGGTTAGACTCAGACTTGAGTAGAAGTAGTCATATGTATCCCGGGTTATAAGTTGCAGCTGATAGAAGGCTAATATTCAAGAGAAGAATCATAGTTGAAAAGTGTTTTTAAGCTTAAAAGTCAGTAATCATATCACTTAAGGTATAATAGAACTATTCTTACCTCATGCCTGTCAAGTAGCTTCAGATGGAGTGTTGCCCATGTTCAATATCGTTCATGCTTTATGAACCCATGTTGGTGTCTCACATGGATTATGCCTTCCCTCAAAATGTTAAAAGAGCTCTTTTTTCAAGTCTTATAGAGACCAATAGAGGCAAAGTTCACGACCTTGTTTATGTTCTTCCTTCCTATACTAGTTTTTACGCTCTTAGCTCATGCTTCTACATTTCTCATCATTGATTTCTAAACTCCTATTGTTTGTACAATTTAGTTTATACTAGGATAAATAACAAAAAATAGCCCAAGAAAACCTTAGTTTCCTCTATTCACGTGTCTATTCTAGCTTTGATCTTTATTCGAGGATAGATGATCCCAAGGAAGAGATATTGTAATGCCCCATAAGTTTTAGAAAAGATTTGAACCATCCTTCGTATGCGTATAGGTCCGAACTTGATGATTTATAATTTGTAAATTATATGTTAAGGTCCTTTACTAAGTGTAGTAAGTGTTTCAGTGTTTTAGAGTCGTAAGGTACATCAAACATCAAGCCGAGTTCAAAGCATTTATATTGACTAAGTTTTCACATGAGTTCATATAATGGTCAACTTCAAACGATCATATATCTCACATATAAAGAGTCAGGAGGAAAAATTTGAATAGTTTCTCATAGGTTAAGGATATTTTTTATCCAATAGGTGGAAGGAGTGCATTATCAAACACTAAGGCAATTAATAATAATAGTATATACTTGTGAAAATAGAAAATAATTAGGAATACTTGAGGAGAACTCTTGGGACGGGAGTTATGAATAACTTGCACTGAGTGTGTGTTTGATTTCCATTTTTTTTTCAAATGTTTGGTTGGTTAATATGTTTGGAAAACATTTTCACTAGAAAAAAAAGTTCCTTAAAAATGAGAAAAATGACTTTTCTAATGGCTAATGGAAGCAGGGAAAACAAGTTGGATAAGTGGCATTCCAAATATTGTGTCTCCTTCAATTCCACCCCTTGACCATCCCATCCCCCGCCACTTTCGAAACCCCTCTTCCCATCCCATCCCGCCTTCATAGTATTTTGCTAGATAATATATAAATATTCTTGAGATAATATTTTCTTACTTACTTACCAATTAAACAGTAGAAAATAAGTAAGAAACACACTTATTTTTCAAAAAATTGTTTTTCTAGAAAATCATTTTCCGTACAAAACATTTTCTTTCATACCAACCACAATCTTAAATATTTCCATTTCGTTTGTCTTGTATAGTCCATCTTTGACTTGTAGTCACATACGGAGTTATGAATAAAGATGTAAATTATTCATTATAATTTATAATTAATTGAATACAACACTCTTTAAGGGTATTTTTGTAAACAAATAATTTATTTTTAGAATTTATACAATGTATATTATTTTAAATATAACAAACCAAACAATCAATAAGAAATAATCTCAGCATAATTAAATCTATCATAATTTATCCCAACATAACTTATCTCATCAAAACTAATCCCAACACAACTTATATTCAAACCAAACGACCCTGTTTTATTTTACTTGTTCTTATACTAAAAAATAGATTATTATTTTTACATGTACATATTATAAATCAAGAGTGCTTGTTTTATACTATCATTGGTATTAAATAACAACATAAACTAAAATAGTAATAGTCAAATGTGGAGTTCCAAATCATTCTTAATAAGGTTAGTTTTATAAAATATACCCCTAATAATTTTTTTAAAAAAAATTGTGCCAAATCAACATATATTAGCCAATTAAAATGAATATTTTCTCTAATCCATACTAAGTGCATTATTAGGATATAACATACCCATAAGAAAAATATTTAAGAATATAAATTAAAGGCTACTTTTCAAATGGTAGAAAGTGATGTGTACGTATAATTAATTATTCCTAGGTTGTATTCTATTTTATTGAAAATCCATTTATCATATATATTTTTACTTCTCTATGATATAATTTTCTATGCGTAATTGTAATGTCATTTATTAAGATAATATTTTTTATAAAATTATCCCTTTATAATATATACTCCCCAAGTTCATCAAGATCGTCATATGGATCTTCATCCAATACTCCAATTATACAGAAAGGAGGAATGAGTTTATTTAATTTAAACTCAAAAGCTCAAGAGGCAGCTTCATCAGTACATCTGGAAGATATTCCGGAAAATGATCCATTATATGCTCAACTACATGCATATTTGTCACAAAGGCAAAGTAATACCTTTGCCTCAATAGTTAAAGAGGATATTGATGATATCAAGTCATACGAAAAGATAGAAAAAAGAGAAATAATATACCTCTTGGAAAACTCTGAGATATAGAGAAAAGAAGAACCCTGGAAGATATTTCAACTGTATTTACTCAATGGACTTTATTTTCCAGGTGAGTCATACAAAACTCGGTCATATTATGAAACTTTGTTGATAAGTACAGGTGTTGAATTTCAGCACTTCTCAGGTTATAATACCAGTGAAAATGTTTATAACTTCTCCAAAATGATTATAAAACAAATCATTTCTATTGAAGATTGGGGTATTTCCTCGATGACAGAAAGGCTGTTTAGCCTTAACAAAGTCTCTATGAAATTTAAATATTGGGACTATATTCAGGCTTTTAATAAAGTTCTCCATTATAATAACGAGAGACACAAACATACTTGGTTCATTAAAGTATGTGCAAAGATATTTACAAATCATATTCCAAATTGGTTTTTAAATTGGTGGTCATACCACAGGCTGACAATAAAAATATTGCCCAAACCATTTCTCAAGTTATACAGAGAATGGGTTAAGGTTTCTCCGGACCTTAACAATCTATATCACCAAGAACACATTTGTTACATGCAACAAATCGAACATATATATTTCTTTATAGAATTTTTTTTCCCTGGATTCATAAATGGGCTCCAGAAGTGGATTTCACTGAAAAACAAATTTCCTGTTTATATCGGACTTACTACAACAATTTTTGGGACAAATTAATGAAGAAAGACCCACAAACAAAGTCACTATACGGACAAGAACTATTGGACTTGATTTCCAAGATGATTCAAGATTATAAATCAATTTCTCATAAAGGAATAATTGCTGACTCTTCAGTCAGACATATGACTAGAAAAATTTCTAACCAAGATAGAGATGATCAAAATGAAATGATTAATAATTATTTGGAAGAAGTCAAGAAAAATCTTCTTCTTAATATAACGCACTACACAAAATCAGATTCACCTATGCGTAGTGAAACAAGCGATGATACTACTCACGAGGCTCAACCATATGAATCAGAAGGACCAATTTCAGAAAACGCACCGAAGAAAGCAGAATGTTTTCTTTCAAAGCCTAAAACCAAGATTTAGCAGATAAGCATTATCAACAGTAGAAACACTATTGCAACAGTAGATATACTGTTTATAGGACCCGCATAAAGGACCCTCTACTACTATTCCTAGATGTTTTTTAGTTTCTATGAATAAGTTTGCTTTGTTTTGTAAGAGGCCAGGTTTTTAAAAACCCTCTCTCTCTTTCTTTTGCTCTCTCTTGCTTTCATATAAAATATTGTAAGTTGTGAGTTTGCCGGAGTACCGGAGTTTGATAATATCAAGTATTTCCATAGGCCCTGGTGTTTGGCCAAAAGGTACTTTCTTTTCTTTCTTGTACTTTCTTTACTTTCTCCGATCTAAGTCGTGACTATGTCCGGCAAAAGAATTATATCTATGTCGGATAACTAACTCCACTTTTATATCTACCATGAAAGATCTAGACTTTATCTAAATATGAATAAATTCATATATGGTTTCTTGACTTGGTTCCGAGATGGTGGTACAGTCAGATTCAATACAACAAGTTAGTGGCTTTGTCTTAGTGACTTCGTCTAGCTAGCCGTGGTCTCAGCCCGATTAGGAGAAAAAGGGCGCCTTATATCCAGTTAGAACTGTTAGACACATGGGCTCACTAACAATACGTATTTGAATCTTGACAGACCCTTTGCTTGGGTAAAAGGATAAATCCTTCCATACAGTCATTAAACTATATAAGAATTTGTATATATTTTGATTCAGATTTCTTTCTTGAATACAGATGTTAACAAGCTAGATTGAAGATGACCGCGCGGACTACCGCCCGTCTTCGGAGATCCTGTTTCGTTGGTATCAGAGCCTAGGAACTTTCATGATAAATATGAGATTGAGGTGAAGTATTTCGGCATAGGTATATTCTCTTGATCATGAATCTAGGGATACTGTAACGACTCGGAAAATGATAGGTTAAGCAAGAGCCTATGACTTTGTGTTGACTTTATAATGAGGTTCTATGAGGGGTTTTTATGTAATTTCATTTTAATTGTGTTACATCCGACAATTTAAAATGAATATGAAGTAGCTTGAAATTGGAAGTAGTCACTTTTGGAAAAAGTTCAGAACCTGGAAATTTGGTTAAGTGTAGGAAATCAGTGAGTTTTTGGCCAACTTTGATCAGTCATAACTCCTAGCTCAGGATNTAAATTCATATATGGTTTCTTGACTTGGTTCCGAGATGGTGGTACAGTCAGATTCAATACAACAAGTTAGTGGCTTTGTCTTAGTGACTTCGTCTAGCTAGCCGTGGTCTCATCCCGATTAGGAGAAAAAGGGCGCCTTATACCCGGTTAGAACTGTTAGACACATGGGCTCACTAACAATACGTATTTGAATCTTGACAGATCCTTTGCTTGGG
This sequence comes from Solanum stenotomum, assembly GCF_019186545.1. Taxonomy (NCBI): domain Eukaryota; kingdom Viridiplantae; phylum Streptophyta; class Magnoliopsida; order Solanales; family Solanaceae; genus Solanum; species Solanum stenotomum. The sequence continues at coordinate 56,602,182 of NC_064285.1, read as the reverse complement.
TAAAAGGATAAATCATTCCATACAGTCATTAAACTATATAAGAATTTGTATATATTTCGATTCAGATTTCTTCCTTGAATTCAGATGTTAACAAGCTAGATTGAAGATGACCGCGCGGACTACCGCCCGTCTTCGGAGATCCTGTTTCGTTGGTATCAGAGCCTAGGAACTTTCATGATAAATATGAGATTGAGGTGAAGTATTTCAGCATAGATATATTCTCTTGATCATGGATCTAGGAGATACTAGTACTAAAAGTACTCGATTGGAAGAGGTAGATATACCTCAAAACCTTGATTTGTTAAACAAATGAACTATTCCGAAAGTTGATATAAAAACTATTTATGACTATGGTTGGTTTGATAAGATCTCTAATAAACAGTTGATAAAAACTACTGAAAAATCTCTAGCGTTGAACTCGTCAGAACAGATTATTCGTTTGTTAAATAAACACGATATTGATGTTTATAGAAATCAACACAAGTTCTTGCATATTGGTATGATTCAAATTGCTTTTAAACCCCTAACTCTTAAGGGTTACCTGAGACATTTTTAGCTGCTCTTCGCGATGCGAGAAATTTGAATTTCAGACAATCTTTGATGGGTTCGATTGAATCTACGGTAGCCTATGGCCCTGTATATTTTAATACTCAACCTAATTTGCAGTTATCTTTGACTGATTCTAGTATATTAGATGATTTAACTTTAATATTAAAACGCATGGTTATAGTTATGCACCTGGATCTGAACTTATTTGTTTATCTTATAGAATCTATTTTAAATTGCTTGCGACTTTGAATCCTAGATGTAAATTATATAATACATATGATCAAACTATTTTAGTGGAAACTAATTTCGCTAAGTCTAAGGTCACTACTAGAAGACCTATAAAATGGGAAGAAATTAATTTTCCTACTACTTGGACTTTAGATTCGGTTATACCGCCAGAACAAATAATTGATGTTGTCATTAATTCTGAATACTCTCATATTACTCAAAATGCTGGTCGAAAGATTTGTATTCAGTTTGATGAAAAAAGTGTTCCTTATAATAGGCATTCTTTCTCTTCTAATAGAATATTACTTGCCATTCAACACATCTCGCCTATTGACCCCAGTTATGGTCCAACTCGAAATCGTGCTGCTTCTTGGCATACTTTATCTTCGGTCATATCTGCTGATAAAAATAAAATTAAAATTAATCCTCGATTAAATATTGTTCAAACAAATGATAAATCATTGGATATTTCTGATAAGGATATTCCTTCTGCATCCGAAATGGATTTCAATCTTAATGATACTTAATGATGAATGTACACCAAATCGATTTTAGCCCAGGTTCACTGGCAAAAAAGTATATTCAAAATGAATTTGCAAGATATAAATGGAGTCAGTTTAAAACTTGGTTTTTTGACACTTACAACACTAAAGATCTGCATAATATTTCTCAAGAATTTTATGAAACTTGTGCTTTGCATAATCATATTATGTTATTTGTACCTTGGTTTATAACCACTTATTTACCCTTATTTATTAAAGTACTTGAAAGATCTTATAAAGATAAATCAGGTAATATTATCAAAACTATTTATCCTCCCCAGGCACCGTTTATACTACCTAATAATACAGGTATTACTTTTACTGCTTTTCAAAAGTTCATTAAAAATGATGTGGCTATGGTAAGTATTAACGAGATTAATAATCTTATTTCTCAAAACAACTATTTGGGTCTTTATGTGAAAGTTTTAGGCGAGCATATTAGTTCTCTTGATAAAAAGTTAGATGATTTGACGACATTAATTGTTCAGATAAAAAATGATTTAAAACCGTCTGAATAGGCCTCTTCGTCAAAGCAGCCTGATATACCTATTCAGAGACCTCCTGAGATTCAGGATTTTATCTTTAAACCTCTTTATGATCTTGAAAAACTTCTTGATAAAAAGTTTTCAGAATTTGGTGCTCAACCTATTAATTTATCTAAAGATTTTGCAGATGAGATGGAAACCACCTTTGATTTTAAAAATCAAGTTGATTTAGAAATTAATAAACTTCGTGGATATCCCAAGAAGAATAGTGGTAATACTAATTATGCTACTAATCCTAGTATGCAAACATATTATTATCCCAAACCGACCCCTCAATATGTTTTAATAGAGGAGCGTGATTAGAACCAAACTAATACTTCTTATAGTAGAAGTGAGATATATGAATGGAATCTCAATGGTTTAACTGATAGGCAATTAACTATTCTTGTTCATAGAATGTTTATGTATGCTACTATTTGTAAAAGTGGTAATAACACCGATAGAACTATTTTCATGATGATAATTGCAGATTTTACTGGTCAACTTAGAGGTTGGTGGGATAATTATATGAGCCTAGAAGCGAAAGGCGTTGTACTAAATGCTAAGGTTGTTAGTGATAGTGTTGATAACTTAGGTTTTGCCTTAGTAAAAAATAGAGAAGATGCAGTTTATACCCTAGTCTTGACTATTCTCAAACATTTTAATGGTAGATTTACCAATCAATATGAAATTGTTCGTTCTTTGTTAAATGGTCTTCGATGTAGACATTTAGGAGAATTTTGATGGTATAAAGATACTTATCTAAGTCAGGTGATGGAACTACCGGAAAATGGTCTTGAGCATTGGAAAGCTAAGTTTATAGATGACTTACCTCCATTATTTGCAAAAAGAGTTAAGAAAACTCTACGAAATTCGCAAGGTGCTATTTCTTATGGCGCTTATACTTACGGTAAGCTTATAGGAGCTTGCACTCAAGAAGGTATTAACTTGTGCAATGAATTGAAACTCTCTAGATAACTTAAGATTGATAAGCTTAGAGAAAGATCTCAATCAGGAGATTTTTGCGTACAGTTTGGGTTACCAGATATAGGAAAACAGACCAAACATAGAGATTCTAGAGACTCTAATCCCGAAAAATCTTATAGAAAAAAAAGGTCTAGACGAAGATCTAGGGAAGAACGAGAAGGGCGAAGGACTCATCGTAAATCTAATAGATTTACTAAGAATAGATCTAGGCGAGATCTCGCTAAAATTAAGTGCTACAAATGTGAAAAATTTGGGCATATAGCACCAAATTGTAGGCTTGAAAAACTCAAAACTCTAGAGTTAGAGGAATATATGCACGATAAGATCTATAGTTTCTTGTACACCTCTGGTTCTGAGTCCGATTATAATGATGACAACTATTCTGAATCAGGTTCTGAAACTGATAAACCTAAGACATCTGGTAATACTCAGTCAGCGACTATAGATGCTTGTAAATGTAGAGGTGATATTTGCTCTTGTGAAAATGATGAATTTTATAAATTGCAATCTCAATGTGAAGATATGAATATTAATACTATTACTTCCGATAATGTGATAGAACTTTTAAAAAAAGTTACTGATAACACGCTGCGTGAAAAGATTATTCAGCTTGCTGCTAATAATAAGGCTAGCTCATCTAATGTTGTTGAAAAATCAAAAAATGAGTTTGAATATTCTGCTCCTTATTCCTTATCTGAAGTCAATAATAGACTTTCTAAACAGCATGTTGTCATTCGTGACACTTCTTTTGATGACTTAAAAGGAGAAATTGAACAATTGAAACATGAGCTTAAAATCTCTAAAACAAAATTAGATTATTTGTGATCACGGCCTTACTCAGATTGAGTCTGCTAATGACAAAGGGAAAAATATTATTGAAGAAAAAACTCTTGAAAACCCTATTTATATTGATCCTAGACAAAATATGTTTTTAGGAATGATGCAGGTTGTTACAACTCATAAATGGTATATCAAATGTACCATACTAATTGATAATACTTTTTTCATATTGCTATGATAGATAGTGGAGCTGATGTTAGTTGTATTCAGAAATGGCTTGTACCTACTAAGTACTTTGAGAAAACCACTCATATGGTAAGATCGGCTTCAGGGCATGCTTTAGATATAAAGTATAAATTGCCTAATACTTGTATTTGCCAAAATAAAGTTTGCGTTCCGCACTTCTTTTTCTTGGTTAAAAATCAATTATACCCGCCAATTAAACTGGGTACCCCTTTTATAAATGCTCTCTATCCTTTTACCAGCATAAATGCTAAAGGTTTTTCTGTTGCTTATAAAGATCAAAACATTAGTTATACTTTTGTCACCGATCCTATCTCTCGTGGTATTAATGCTCTTATTAATATGAAGCAAAAACATGTGGATTCTTTACAACTAGAATTATTTAGCATGAATATATTTGATACTTTGAGATCAACCAAAGTACAAGAAAAAATTAAATTAATATCTGAACAGATGGCTATTGATGTTTGTGCTGATCATCCTAGGGCTTTTTGGAATCGAAAAAAGCATATTGTCACTCTTCCATATGAAGATACTTTCTCTGAGGATGATATTCCTACAAAATCACGTCCTTGTCAAATGAATGCTGAATTGGTTGAATTCTGCAAGAAAGAAATTGATAATTTATTACAAAAGAATTTGATAAAACCTTCAAGATCTTCTTGGTCATGCACTGCATTTTATGTCAATAATGCAGTTGAAAAGGAACATGGCGTTCCCAGGTTGGTAATAAATTATAAGCTGTTAAACAAATATTTGAAATGAATTAGGTATCCTATCCCAAACAAAAAAGATTTGCTTTCGAGATTATATGACGCCAATATATTTTCTAAATTTTATTTAAAATTAGGTTATTGGCATATTCAAATATTTAAAGAGCACTCTTATAGAACTGCTTTTAATGTCCCGTTTGGACAATACGAATGGAATGTTATGCCATTTGTTTGAAAAACGCTTCTTCGAAATTTCAAAAAATTATAAATGATATTTTCAACCCATATTTGGACTTCATCATTGTCTATATTGATGATATTTTGGTTTATTCGAAAACTCTTGAAATGCATATTAAATATTTAGACATTTTCAAGAAAATAGTTATTCAAAATGGTTTGGTGATTTCTAAACCAAAAATGAGTCTATTTCAAACTGAAGTTAGATTTTTAGGACATCTTATTTGTAAGGGGAAGGTTACCCCTATTCAAAGATCGATTGATTTTTCTTCTAAGTTTCCTAATGTCATTACAGACAGGACGCAATTGCAGAGATTCTTGGGAAGTTTAAATTATATTTCCCCCTTTTACAAGAATTTATCTCGTGATTTAGCCCCGTTATATGACAGGCTAAAAAAGATCATAAAACACCGTGGACTGATAGTCTCACCAACTTGGTCAAGAACATTAAACTCCGTGTTAAATCTTTGCCTTGTCTAACTCTTGCTAACCCAGCTTGGCAAAAGATTGTAGAGACAAATGCGTCTAATATTGGCTATGGAGGAATATTAAAACAAATCAATCATCATGATAAAACTGAATATCTAATTCAATTTCATTCTAGAAAATGGAGCGATGCTCAGAAAAAATATGCAACGGTAGCGCATGAAATGTTAACTATCGTTAAATGTGTTTTAAAATTTCAAGATGACTTATATAATCAAAAGTTTCTTATTAATACTGATGCTCAATTAGTTAAATATATGTTTGATAAAGATTTTAAGCATGATGCTTCAAAATTAATGTTTGCCAAATGACAAGCACAATTAGCCCCTTTTGATTTTGAAATTAATTATAAAAAGGGAAGTGATAATTCTCTCCTAGATTTCCTATCTAGAGAATATCTTCAAAATGAGTAACAGTATTAGCAACTCAGAAAGTGGTGATGTTCCCATCTCCCTTTTCTTTACAGAAAAAAGATTGATTACAATATTAAAAGTTCTTCCTCTCAACCGAGACATGAAAGAACTAATCTGCTGGAAAATTATAGATGGAATGGTGATGGACCTTTTCCTATCAATAGAAGAATCTAATATTTATTATGATGCTTATAGGGAATAAATTTCGATATTTTGTTTGTAGGATGAAAACCCCTTGGATAACTAAGGATCGAGGAAAGGGAAATAACCCGCGAGGAAGGGAAGTATATATATATATGTATATAATATTAAAATATTTATAATACTCATCATTAATATACCCATTATTCCCACATTAAATTATAAGATTAAATGCATGTACTGAAATGTCAAACTTTTGTACATGAAAAGTACCTTTACGTTCTTTTGAAGTTTAAATTAGCTTACATCTACAAGCAAGCACGTGGCTTGCTTTTCGTCTTTTATACGCCCATTAATTGTCCAGAAAATTGTTACATTTTGCCTACGCAAATTATGGCAACACCTTTTTTTTATTGTACTCAATCAAAGTACAAAAAAAAAATACTAGTATATCTTAATTTTCTAAAATAACGATTAAAATATTTAAATTTTTATTTTTAATAAGGACGATAAGTAAAATGATTAGATAAAATAACTTGTTACATTAGTCTAACAAGTTAGTTACCATTTAATAAAAATTATCAATTAATATTGCTATGAAATAGAGGTACCTACAATATATACCTCTTTAATTGAACTCTTCAAAGCTAGCAAGGGGTTTCAAGCTAAACATGGATTGTGGTACAGGAGTGAGATTACTTTATTCTTAATCAGAGATATTGAGTTCGAGCTATGAATATAAAGAAAATTTTGCTGGAACTCCCAAATAGGTCTTACAATACACGATCTGGATTTAATTAGAACTTTAATAAGAGCTCCATACATTGAGTGAGATAAAATAAACACGTAGTAAACCGTCCAAACCTTGATTAATAATGTATCCTAGTAATTTAAAAGGAAAAAATAATTTGGAAGCTATATTTCTATTATATAGAAGAATGAAGTGGTAGGACGATCAAGGGTAAAAATGTAAATTCATTCTAACAAAAATCTTTTAAGAAAGATAGTAAATAATTCTAGAAACATCTTTCTATATATGAAGTGAATAATGATCAAGGGTAAAAATGTAACTTCACGCTAACAAAAATCTACCAAGAATGATAACAAGAAAATTATATAGTTCTAGAAACATCTTTAGTTATTGTTATTACCATTAACTTATTTTGTTATTACTTCACTTTCTAATCTTTTGTGAGTTATTGTGATATCTATTCATTACTCTATTTTACTATTACTTTAATTTAATTCTTAATATTTTTTCTATTCATTATGCTTATAAAAAATGCCTACTTTTAATATAAAAATTTATTATGAATTAATTATTTTAACCTTTATTTTGGCTCTAATTAATATACTTGAAAATAAATAAGTGTAATAAAATTAATAATATATATAAGATTGAAATTAATGAAAAAGATGTTAAAAAGTAACTTTACAAATAAAAATGAATAGGATGATATATTTGCATTTAAGACGACCAAGAATAAAAATATAATTTCATTCTAACAAAAATCTATTAAGAGACTATTTTTACTATTACTTTAATTTAATTCTTAATATTTTTTCTATTCATTATACTTACAAAAAAATCCCTATTTTAATATAAAAATTCATTATTTAAAAATATAATTAATTATTTTCACTTTTATTTTGACTCTAATTAATATACCTGAGAAGAAATAAGTGTGATAATTAATAATTTATATTAGATTGAAATTAAAAAATAAATCAAAATAGTTTCAATATTTTAAAAGATGTTAAAAAGTAACTTTAAAAATAAAATGAATAAGATGGTATATTTGCATTTAAAGTAAACTAAAAATGTTTACTAGATTATAAAAGAGTAGTACTTCATTAAATTATATAATCAATTTTTTACTTTTATGTAATTTCAAACATATTAATATGAATAGTGAACTAATGTAAGTTTGATTTAAATTTAAAATTGTCCGGCCAAAATTTGGTAGTTTTCTATTATATAGAAATATAGAAATATGAAGTTGAGGACAATCAAGGATAATATGGTCATTTCATATATATTTCATTTTAAAATTCTATAATTCTATTTTTAAATTTGTCAAAATATTTTTTCAAGTGGCTAAATTTCCTCCATAAGTTACATGATTATTCTAGAAATTATAAATTATATGATTTTTCTAGAACTAACCATGACACAAATAAATAGACACTAACACATTCTTCATTTCATTCACTCCTCAATTCTCTCCCTCTCATGTGTTATACCAATAAATTTCTCGCCCTTTATTTCTAATTTGCATCCTAAATATTACACACTTCGGTATGGATCTCTTATTAGGAAGATCAATAATGAAATTTTTTTCAACATTAAGAACTTCATTTTTTATCAATTCCCTACATAATGGCCATACTTTTGTAAAACAATTATAAGAAAAAAGTAAAATTCACTATTTCTTAGTGAACACATCACTTCTGGGACTTGTTCATATAACAAATTTTCAGCAAAATTCAACTAATCCACATTTTTCAAACACTCTAATGAACATGATAATGAATCAATTAATATGTTAAATCCAATATCAATCACAATTGCAATTCTCAAAAGACCTAATTCATAAGGAATTCAACCAGTGAACAAGCTCTTCAAGAAAAAAAATTCCAATAATTTCGGAGCATGTTATGTCATTTCCTTTGGTTCTCTTTAGACTTTTCAATTTTATGGTGTTGCTTTTCTTTTTGAATTGTAAAGATAATTTTTGAAGTATCTAATTTAATTGATTTCTCTTTTTATGTATAATCCCAAAACTTCACGTACCATATATGTCATTATATAATTTGTTGAGAAACATATGTTTATTTTTTTAGTATTATTTTATCATCAGTTAAAATCATTTTGAACAAGTTATATAAATTATTATTTTAACTACCTCATGTTAAATTACTGCCATATATATTATATTAACTTTTGTTAATATTTTTAAATTCTCATTATTTGAGGTAAAACATTCATTCATCAAGTATATAAATTAATTTAGAAAAAAAAAATTACTTACTATACTAAATTGTTCGCCTAATTTTAATGAGTATAAAGACAAGATATAAAGTCATAACTTTTTTTCCCATCCTTTTATCACTTTGTAAAGAATGATATTGATTCATTCTAATTTTCATCAAGGAGGTCATTATTTTTGTTTGTTAAACACCTATAAAATAAATTTTAATAGTATTCAAAATTCTATAGATGAATCAATAGACTTTATTGCTTCATTAGTTTATGAAAATTGTTAATATATTGAGACTCATAATTTTAATCTATTCTCTTGAATAATTTTCAAATAAAATAGAAAAAGAATATCATTAAATTAATAATTTAATTCGAATATATATATTTGACATGATGTTAAAATAATCACTGGAGTATGTGATATTTTATTATTATTTCTTATCACGTTTATTTGAAAATATCATAATAATTTTTTTTTCAAAAATTAATTAAATTTCTATTATAGATATATATAAAATTGTAATATCGAACCCATAAATGGGTCTTTCATTGTATTAGGCCCATATCACGGGCCTTAAATTATCTAGTATATATATACATAGGGATTGTGTATTATTTGGGCAGTTTGATTAAATTTTTCCATGGATCACCACTTCACTCATTTTCCATTAATTTATGACTATCACATGCTATGATACTAATAGTCATTCCCAATAAAGCGAAACGTAATATTTTCATCTTGACTCACTTTGTTTTAGTTAGTTTTAAGACGTTGAATAATAATTTAATTTTAAAATGTTTATTTTATTTTTAAAGAAGTAATTTATAGTTATATAAATATCTATCACTTATTTTAAATCACCTAATTTTTAAAAAAATAATCTTAAACTCCGTGTCAAGTTAAACTAAGACCAAGAAAGTAGCGAGCTTTAATATCAATCTTTTTTTCTATATTCATCAATCTATCAACTACGTACTGAAGAAACAATGTCTACTACAAGCTGCAGCACTCCAATATTCTTAATAATATTTTTGTTTCTTCTCTTCATCCTATACATCTCCACACTAAATTATAATCATTCCATCATCACATTTTCCTCTCATCCAACAGACAATCAGCAAGCATCCCTCACTCATGTTACTCATCATGTTAATAAGGTACGTATATATAGATTTTACGGACATTTACAAAGTGTGTTAATTGTCATATTTAGCAACAATTAAACTATTGTCGCTAAAGATCATTTTTGACGTAGTCTGTACGGTTTAAGTGGCGTAGCCACATGTAATAATGGGTGACCAGTCAAACACCTTTCGTTGAAAAATTATACAAAAATATTTTTCATATGTATATATTTTATCTTGAACCCTCTTAACTAAATTTCTGGCTTCGCGACGGTATGGTTTACTATTTTATAATTTGCATGAACAGAAGAAGAGTAGTGTAGAAAAAATTGAAGAAGATTTAGGGAGAGCAAGAGCAGCTATATGGAGAGCTATTCGTTCAAGAAACTATACTTCTTATAAGGAAGATCAGAATTTCATTCCAAGTGGATCTATATACAGAGATTCATATGCCTTTCACCAGTTAAGTTTTACAATTTATATATTCTTTTATTTTACTCTCTATATGTTAGGTAAGACACAAATTATTTTGCAAGGAAAATATTTTCTGGAAAAAAAAGTATATCTTGATTAAAAGTAGTGTAATAATACAAGCAAAATATGGATAGTGTTTTGATGAAAATTTTGAGTATTAATTAATATTGATAACAATGTCTAAATACTAGCGACAAACTCCTATCTTTCTTTCATTATGGTATTTTTGAACAAGTTCAGAATCACGACACGCATGTTGTTGTTGTACTAATGACAATTATATTTTAGCACTATTTGTAAATGTCACTAAAGTCTATAGCGATTTTCGATCTAATGACAATTAACTAAAGTCGGTAGAGACTTTAACACTCTTTGTTAATGTGCATATTTATTGCTGCTAAAAATTATTTTTATAATGCAGGAGTTATATAGAGATGATGAAGAGATTTAAGGTTTGGACATACAAGGAAGGGGATTTGCCTATGGTACATAATGGACCTATGAAAGAGGTATATGCAATAGAAGGTCACTTTATTAGTGAAATGGAGAGTCATAATAAAGGGGGAAAAAAACTACCTTTTTTGGCTTGCAATCCTGACGAAGCTCATGCATTTTTTTTACCAATAAGTGTAGCATATATTGTTCAATATCTTTTTATTCCAGGCACAAATCATATTTTCAGAGCAAAATTACAAAGGGTTGTTGAGGATTACATTCATATAATCTCTAACAAGTATCCTTATTGGAATAGAAGCAATGGTGCTGATCATTTCATTGTTTCTTGCCATGACTGGGTACGTACGCGCTCACTCACTCGCTCTAACGAAAGTGATACATATTTTTTCTTAATTTGAAATTAAATATGCATCATTTGTTAGACGATATATTTGTGAATCGTAAAGTTGAGGAGTATGTAGGGAACATGCTCAAATATGTCATTGAACTTTGAGAAAAGGTTCATCTATGTCGTCTGTTAAATTTTTGGCTCATTTATGCCATTTCTATTTGAGGAAAGGCTCATCCATGTCATTATTTGTTGACGGAAAACATTTATAATTTTGCAAAACCATTTTTTACACGTGGTCAATTATGATTCGACCACATCATTAATAAAATTATTTTTTGAAAGAAAAAAACTAAAATATGTCATCAAACTTTGAGAAAAGACTCATATATGACATATGTTAAAAGTTTGACTCATCTACACCATTTCAGTTAATAAATAATGACATGGAGGAGCCTTTTCTCAAACGAAAATGACATAGATCATGAGCCAAACTTTTAACTGATGTCATAAATGATTCTTCTCACAAAGTTTGATGGCATATTTCAGCCTTTTCCCGAATATGTATTCCCCCTTTTCCCTTAAAATAATATACATTTTTTTAGGTACCAGAAATGATATATCTGCTCTAATTTGTAAAGTTGAGGTGTATGACTATTTTGAAACTCAATTCAGGCACCAGAAATCTCCAATGGAAATCCAAAACTCTTCAAAAACTTCATCAGAGTGTTATGCAATGCCAATACCTCAGAAGGATTCGAACCCAAAAGAGACATTTCATTGCCTGAGGTCTATGGATTAGCCAACACACTTGATCTTGCACCACCAGACTTAGGATTACACCCAAAAAATCGCCCTATTCTTGCCTTCTTTGCTGGTGGAGCACATGGATACATTAGACAAACTTTACTTCAACAATGGAAAGGTAAAGATGACGATATTCGAGTACACGAGTACCTCCCAAAGGGTCAAAATTACACAAATTTAATGGGACAGAGCAAGTTCTGTTTAACTCCTAGTGGATATGAAGTTGCAAGTCCAAGAATTACTGAAGCTATTTATGCAGGATGTGTTCCTGTTATAATATCAGATAATTATTCTTTGCCATTTAGTGATGTTCTTGATTGGAGTCAATTTTCGTTGAGTGTTCCAGTTAACAAAATCGAAGAATTGAAGACAATCTTACAAGGAGTTTCTCGCGGTAAGTACTTGAAAATGCAGAAAAGAGTAAGGAGATTGCAGAGGCATTTCAAGTTGCATAGGCCTTCTCAGCCCTTTGATGTAATCTATACACTACTTCACTCAGTGTGGTTAAAGAGACTTAATCTTAGATTGACTACTAATTGATCAAAAATTTGACTCGAAAGTGTCTGATACAAATGTGTTTAAGTGCTCAATTAGAACAAGTCATAATTTGAGTGTCTGAATGAAATTTTGTGACACTTTTAAGGGGTTATATATCCATGTATTATGACAAAATGTTATTGTAGTCTTTAGACACGTCATTTATAGTAATGGATATAGAAAATTCATGTCATTCAATTGAATTGATTTGAGATTGAAGTTTAGTTATTAAGCTTTCGAGCTAAGAATTCTATTATCTATGGAGAATTTCTAATCTAATGTTTTGTTTTATAGTATTTGGGACAAAGTAATAAAAGTGGAGGAGGTCAACTATCTAAACACACCTCTACCAACTACTCCAAACTCAATCTTCCTACTTGCGCAGTCTCGCAAAAATATGAATATCTCTCTACTCTAAAGTTATACTGACAATCAGTTTAATGTGTTGAAACTAGATTCATAGACCTTTAATTTGATAGATATAAGACCCTATAATACCTTACATATATTGGGAGAGATATTCTTATTCCTAGTTAGACTACATATGAGATTATTAGAAATACTTCCTCGTAATAAAACCTTCAACTATAATTTTTGTTTCAATGCTCGCTTTGATCTCAAACTTTGGTATAACTCTTAAAGTAACTTAATATAAGTGTTCCTTAGTTTAATAATCCATTTACAACTACTCTTTTGACATCCCAATCAACGGTGACCTCAAACAATAAGATAAGACTTATATGTCTTTGGCAGCCTAATTCAAAATACTTAGAATGTGTGGGGCGTTCATCCTTCCACCCTAAGGAACATTCGTCCCTCTAATAGGAGTTAGACTCATAAGGCTAAGTCTCAAGGATTCACCATGTGTTTGGCCCCAAATTTTTCCAAAAATATTTGATTATTTCAAAAAATATGATTTATACTCATAAGTTCTAAAAATTATTAAAAACACTCATAAATTTATTTTATCATTTTATAATGAATATGTTTCGTTAAAAAACAACCTTATAAGATAATTGATAACAATCAACAATAACAAAATAACAATATAGGCAAGACAATATATTAATCGCATATTCAACCTTATCATTGATTCAGTTTAGTTATAACCCTGAGACACCAATTGTTCCCTTTTCTCAATTTTATCACTCAAATTAGAACTCAAGCTTTTCCGGAGGAGATAGTAACAAATATTAGTTGGAATTAATAAATAATAGATATTTTTTTTTATGAAATATTAAGTTTGGGGTAATTTGATTATTTTAAAATTTTCAAATATTAGAACTTGGCCCAAATACTAGTTGGGACCTTGCTATACTTGACAAATATATTTGTCAAGTTATATGACTAAACACCACTTCCCAAGTTTTTTCCAAATTTTTCTCAAGTATTCTTGGGGTCAAACGGGTCCTAAGTGTGTGGCGGATGGATCGACATGGAGGTTGTATATATAATATATGGGTAAACTACATAAATGGGCCATAAAATCCAAAATAATTATAAGTTCATTACTCATTAGTCAATGATACTATAAGAATATATGCATATTGTTGTGGTATCATTAAGGTTTCTTGTTCAGAAATTACTCATTAATCAATGATACTATAAGAGTATATATTTTATGGCATCATTAAGGTTAAATTACTGAGTAGTCAATGATACTATAAGAGTATATATATACTCTTAATATCATTGATTAATGAGTAATTTCGAAACCTTAATGATATCAATACAATATATATGTATATTGATTTAATATCAATTAAGCGAAATTATCAGCCTTCATGGTACCAAATTACCAATATAGTATATGGTACTGATTTAATATCAGTTAAACGAAATTATCAGCCTTAATGATACCAATACAGTATATGATACTGATTTGGTATTAGTTAAGCGAAATTAGTTGAAGGTATATAGTGTAATTATTTAGTGGAGTATAAATGTAAAGGGCATAAATTTGTAATTATTTTGTTTTTATGGGTATTTGCTTAATTTACCGTATATATATCTCATGCAGTGGTGTGAGATCAACAATTAGAGTGTTCAAAATATCATTCACATGACTATCTGGCCTCTAATGCCACTTGGTTATTGTAGCTGCAAGGGTCCCAATTGGCATCCAACACCCTCATCAAATTTAGGTTGCATTCCCTTGAATGTGGAATTTTCTAATTTTCATTTACCTGCTTTTTGCACTTCTATTATACAGGCAAGTTCCCATTGCCATCAGAGATGTATATCTTTGTCAGGTTATAAGTGCTTATTGACATTTGAATGGCCATAAAATTCGGTTTAGTTGTTTGAAGTTTCAAATTCAACATTCCTATTTTGTGTTTAACATGTTACCTTTTTTTTATTTTTAATCTTTGATTCAAGTATATGTTGATGAAAAATGGAAAGACAAATGAAAGTCATTGTGTATGAGTTGTAATGCTATAAACTCAAGTAATTATGTTTCATTATTTAGATTTGCCAAACTTGGTATGTCTCAATTTATACAACGCACTTTTTATATTAGTTAGTCTAAAAAATGACATATTTTTATATTTAGTAACAATTTAACTTTAAAATGCTTATTTTATCCTTAATGAAATAATTTATAGTCACCCTTTGGGATGACCCAGTGATTTGGGCTTGGGACTTCCATGTTGGAGGTCTCAAGTTCGAAACCCCTTGCCAGCGAAAGCAAGGGGTTTGCCTTCTGGGTCGAGCTCGTCGCATCGGGCTAGCCTAATGCGGGTTACCTCTCCTATGTGGTTTGCGAGATATTGCATAGGAGCAGAGGTTTTACCCTGTGCGCACTCAAAGGGTAGCGGCTGCGGATTTTCCTTGTCATCAAAAAAAGAAATGATGCGCACGGGCCCAACAATTTAAATAGATTATTTGATTTTTATGATTTTTTTTGTTATGATCTAATAAGCACATAAATAAATCAAGCTTTGATATACTACCATATAAAGAAAAAAGAACTTCATATTGTATTCGGTATATCCAGCTGTTGCTCCTACCTCTCAAAATCACAACCATGAATATATCCATTCAACATAGATTTACCAGCACATATGTTGTGCATGCTATATCTAAAAGAGTTGCATCTTCAAATGAGCTTACAACAATTTAACGATGAGACATATGTTAGGCCAAAATAGAAATTTTGAAGAAACTTCGTAACCAAGATCACTTCAGCAAAATCTTGTGCTTCAAAAATTGTATTAGAACCAATACCATTTTATACATATGAAAGAACACATAAAAGTCAAAGAGGACCTGTCATGGCAAGTAAAATAATTTAGCTCTGTCATATATTTTTGTACATAATCTATATGACAAATTTCCTCACTATAGTACTTTTCTCTTGTTTCCCCCTCCTGTTATACCATATGCTTCTCTTTCTTCTCTCCATTGTCACCAACACTTCACCAACAACAAAAAAAACTCATTAGCTCCCATAGAAAAATACCAACAAATCCTAAGTAAGAAACAGAGGAAAAACATGGTTATGCACATAATCACAAAGAAGACATTGAGAAGTACACATGCCCAAATTTAGCTTGATAAAAGAATATATAAAAATTTAGCTTCCACTATAACACAAAACTTGCAAATATCAATACCATCTAAAATCCTCAATCTAGAACCTTGGTAAATATAAAAACCCCAACTAATAGGCCATGTGAATATCTTAAATGGATTCATGATCCAAGATTCGAGCGCCGAGCTCGGTTAGTGATGAGCTAACTCCTAAATTAGCCTAGGAATAGGCATGCTAGTTTCAAGAATTTATTAACCAAGCAAATTTAGCATCAACATGTATAGTAATACCTCGGAGGAGTACATAGAACATCTATATAAAATCTTTCAACTACTCAATTTTACATCAAGAATGAGAAGTGCTCGTTCGTTAAGAATTGCCCACTCTCACCACCCAATCAGTTTCAAGTTCCAACAAACTGATCAAAGTCTCATAAGCTATAAGAATTCTTAATTCCAAGACACATTGGACTGGAGTTGCAACAGAAAAAGAGATAAAAATGAAAAATTAAATAAGAAGTGTTAAAAGTATTCAGATGAAAAATGAATTTCCACTAAACTTATCAATTGTAGCTAGTGCCGGCAAAATGAGCTCATATTTTGGTAATCCGCCCATATTTTAATGAGTTGGGTGAGTGATTTTTTACATGGGTAAAATATGAGTTGATACTCATATTCAACCCATAAAAATATGGGTAAAGTATGGATTAGTCAAATGGGTTAAGCTTCTAACTTTCATTCACTACAAATATATGATATCACTAAAAATATTGTAATTTCTCTTTGCTTTTTATGCTCTTCTATAGAACTAATTATTTTTCACTATAATTGAAAATGTGAAGTCTTTGGCCCTCCAAAAATATACTATATTTTAAATGTACATTTCTTTTGTTACTTATAATTATATTTTTTTTATTTGTTTAATTTTATATTGGATAATAAATAATAGTGTAAAATAAGCAAATCATGTATTAGTATTGACATTGCTTAAAGTGCATTTAACATGTTTTAGTCCTAAAATGCAAATATTCATTTACTTTGAAATTAAAAATATTTTCCCCTTGTTATTACATAATTTTATTTTATATTGAAAAGTTATAGGATTTTTTTTTACTTTTATGATACAATAAATCTAAATGAAACATTTTCAATATTTTTCATCTAAAAATAGACTAAAATATTTTATCCATGTTGAATTCTTAAGTAGAGTACTATTTACTCATGAAAATATGGGTAAACTAGTATTTTATCCAACCCATTTCTTACCCAATCCATTTTTACCCCTATCAAATATGGGCGGATTGAATTATTACCCATTTTATATTGACTCATTTTCAACCCGCCCAAATTTGACCCAACCTGCCCATTTACCATCACTAATTGTAGCTAAAAGAGTAGTTTATTTTTGTAGTTAAAAAATCCTAAGCAATAAGTTTTTTTATTTTATAATTACGTTATATGTAAAAAAAATAAATAGATAGTAGTTAAATAATTAGATTTATATCATTGTAAATGACATTTATATTAGTATAAAGTAACTAATTGATGAATATACATGAAATTTTGTGGGTCCACTATATCATATCGATAAAAAGAACAAAACTCAAATTCAAAACAAAATTTTAGGAACCTTAAAAATCAAATTGGATTGAGAAACACAATTTTTAAGCAGTGAGTCAGATAAAATAAAAATTCTGGAGGAACTTTTTATCTCGATTTTTGCCCTAATTCGAATTCTCTTTAAGATTTTGACCAACATAAAAATCAAAATTTCGTATAGATTGGGAAGATTCATAAATAAGAGCTCTCATCTTGTTTTTCCCCTTTCTTACTGTCCATATCTGTATGCACAAACAAATCTGAAGAAAGAATTGAAGACGAAGAGGAAAGAACAACTAAAAAAAGGAAATACCTTAATGTTGCAACAACACACTGAGAATGTAGGATGAGAATCGAGCTAGTTGGATGCAACAAGCTAAGCAAGAGTAACTCTTTCCTGAAATTTAAATTGAATGGAGTACAAAATTAATTTTGAACTTTTATTGAAATCATGAAGAAATGAAAGGAAAACTAAGCACATGCAACTATAAGTAAATTGAAGACAATAACTTTACTCTTTAATTTTTCTTGAACGGATTTCTGCTAGAAAGATGACGAGTGATAGCTCTTAGTGCAACAATTCTTTGCAGATGCCCAAAAGAATGCCAAAAAAAAACCAAGATGATAGAATAGCAATTTGGTCTATGACCGAGAGAGGAAGAAGAATGGAGAATTTGCAGAGATACAAAAGTCGGTTAGGGTGATACGGTGGCTTCTCAAATCTCAGCTTTTAGGATAATGACACATAACAATTTGGTCTAAAATACCCTCAAAACAAATATAAATTGCCCTTAAACAGACATGTTAGATACCCATTTCTAACTGAATTAGAAAATGTATTCGGCAATTCATTGCTTTAAGCATATGAGATATGAAAAGGATACAAAATCAGAAAAATCTTACAAAATGTGTTATTATTGCTGAAGAGCTATCATTTATCGTCTTGTCATTGAATTTTGATTTTATGTCTATTATACTTATTGAAATGGTCATGTGGATTTTGTACATTCTTCATTTTGGAGAAATCAGAAAATGCTATCTTACTGTTACAGGTGGCCATGGTACGATACGATATGGTATTTGAAAATTTTGATATCGTAATTTTGGTATTCAGTTTTTAAAATATTATATCTTTACCATATCAATTTAATTCTGGATGGTTTGGTTTCGGTATTCTACAGTATGGTAAATCGGTAACCATAATTTGGTTAACTTCGACTAATATATACTCATATAATAGAGTATTATGACTTCAACAATTAAAAAAATGTCTCAATTTTATAGCAACACACATGTAGAAATAGCTCATTTTGTTAATCAATTACAATTCAAATACATTTCAATCAAAATAGAGTAGTCAAAGTTTCAACTTCTAAGCATTTAGTTTATACTAATACTAGGTTGCATATTTGTTACTCCCTCTGTCCCTAATTACTTGTCCATTTTTGAATTGACACATTTATTAAGAAAACAATAATTGATATAATGACTTTACCATTTTATCCCTATTAATTATGAAGTGGGTGAATTAAAAATTTAACCTTTTCAAAAAGTTCTACTTTTTTTAAAGTAATTAATTGAGGATATAATAAGTAAAAAAATTTTGTTCTTTCTTGATTTGTCAAAATGGACAAGTAATTAAGGACAACTAAAAAAGAAAAAATTGACAAGTAATTAGGGACAGAAGGAGTAGTATATTAATAATATATATATATATATATATATATATATATATGTTATTTATGTAACTATATACTTCTATATGGTATCGATATTTCGGTATGATATTTCTAAATACCAAATACCGTATCGAATACCAAAAAAATTAAAATGTATAACATATACCATACCAAATATCATAATACCAAAATCACGGTATTAAAATTGTTGATATGATATGATAATTCGGTATATACCATACCATGTCCACACCTACTTACCGTGGACTAGAGCGAACAAGGACCACATGTTTGAAAGAGTCCTTAATTATTACTTATTATTTTTGTTTTTTGTATTTATTATCCTACATATTTTTAAATTGTTGTTGCCTTTTTAGGGGGATATTAGTTTGAGTTAAATAACATTCAACATGTTAATAGAAAATTTTATGGGGAATAGAAAATTTATTTGACACTCGAAATGAAGTTTAACGACTTACAAGAGGATTGGTAAAAATGTATCCACAAATTGGTAAAGTATGATGATTAAAAATGTATAATGATTGTCCGACTATATCATCATCATATCATATCATATATTATTAAGAGAAAAGACATAAAGTCACCACTAAAGTTATTCCCTTTTTGCATAAAGACACCTTAACTTTGGAAGTGTCCTATTATTGTCACGGCCCAAACTCAAGGGGGGCAACTGGCTCGTAATGCCAAAGCTTAGGCCCGAGCCAACCCTGCTGAACCATTTGCTACTAGCACATGACAGCCACACGCAATCAAAAAATAAACAAGTATATCTCGGCTTAAAACTAAGCCCTCGACTGGCAAGGCCTCTGTCAACAAATCTATAAAAGAAACAGTTACTCCCAAGAGTTCCTGATTGGGCCATCGAAGCTACCATGATATCTAAACCAAAATTGAAAGCATGTATATATCAAGACAATACATCAAACATCTCACAAGCTTCAGTAAACCAACAAACTAGGCTAGCATGGCCATAGCGTAGCTATACACCCCACACACTAGTCTGCAAGCCTCTAAGAGTAGTAAAGATTGGCGGGATAGGGCCCCAGCTTACCCATAAAGATATATACAACAAAAACTAACAAACCTTTCAACTCTGGTAGCTCCGGAGGAAAGGGGATAGTCAATTGGATAGAAGTCAATCCTGCTGCTGAGGAGGTCTACTGGATCGTCTGTCAGGACCTGCATGCATGAATGCAGCACCCCCCAGGCAATGGGGCGTCAGTACAAAATAATGTATAGAGTATGAAAGGCTATAGACTAAATGAGCAAGTATCATAATCTACCAAAAGCAATCACGTAAGGAAATCAAAATTTAGATAAGCATACTAACCCACTACTAAATCTAAAAATATAAAAATGATCAAACAACAACCTAACCAATCCCCCATAAGCTCGGCAGGTACAAACAACATACCACCTACCTAGGCCCTCATAAGCCCAGAAGGTGTCAAATCAATCTACATACCCCTATCGATATCCCCTTGTCTTTGTAAGAAGTCACATAGCCCTTTTTGGCAACGATATAGCCCCGTAGGCAGCGCATAGCCCTCTTAGGCAACATCATAGCTATATGGGATGCACATAGCCCTCTTTTGCATCAACATATCCCTGTAGGCAACACATAACCCTCTTTGGCGTCAAAATAGCCCCGTATGCAACACATAACACTCTTTCGCATCAATATAGCCCTGTGGACAACACATAGCCCTATTTGGAAATAACATAGTCTTATTAGACAACATCATAGCCCCATAGGCAGTTCATAACTCAACAACTAACCACAATAGCCCCAAGGGCGACAACAAACAATTGAATAGGCTAAAGGTGAGCAATTTAGCTATAAACAATATATATGAATAATCTCCAAGTCGTTCCTAACTTAGGGTCGTTCTTAACAGATTATGAGTCCCTAAAATGAGGGTTTATAACCATTCAATCAACCAACCACTCACAATTACATCTACAAGATCACCAACATTAACTACCCTATTATATCACTCCCAAGCTCTAAGAAAACATGTCGAACGAAGGGAATAGCCTTAACATACCTTTCCAATTAACGCTCGAAAGTCCGTAGTTCCTTCACGAAAGTTGTTCCTTATGTCCTAATTTTCACAAACACTATATATACACAACTAGTACGCACTTATAAATAGTTCATAATTAATCTTAAATCGACAGATTTTTCATATTGCCCTAACTCGTTGAAACGTCCATAGAAATTCATAAAAACAATAATAAAAGAGTCCTGAGATGATTACCTTAGTTAACCAAGTGTAAATCTTGAAGAAACACCAATAACTACAAATTTATATCTTCAAAAACTAGCTCCAAACGCAGCTAATAGAAGGGATAAACGATTGCCACATCTAGAGATCACGTTTCTAGGCACGGGGAAACCTTTAATGGTAGAAATCATCAAAAACTAACCTTCATCATGCAAGAACTCCATAGGAACCCTCTCTTAAGCTTTCTTTCTGGTTTGGAAGTGAAAAGAAATGTTTTCATGGCTTAAAACGTTAAGTAAGCCGACATACCACATTTTTTACCCAACCCGGATTCTGCCCCTGCAGTCCGTAGTAAAACCCTCATAACTTTTTACTCCGATGTCGGTTGGATAAGGGGTTTTGTGCGTTGCAAACTAGACTCGTAGGCCTTCGATTTAATGGGTGATAGACCTTCTAAATCTTTATATATTGAGAGAAAACATCCAAGACATTTGACCCAAATTCTGAGAAATCTTTAAAAAGGAACTTACGATAACTTTTGCCAACTTTTATTTTGCCACTTACCTAACTTTAAAACTTGAGATACAACCCTTGAACACTTAAAATATGACATACCACATCATTCTTAATTTATTACCCACCCTCCTTATCTTTCCACGAAGATACGAGTTAATTTAGACGTTTTGAAAAGTCGGGGTGTTATACCTATCACCCCACAGAACTATTTAATATCTTTGTAAATGGGCCATTTTGACCCATTTCCTCGTCTGGGTTGTTATCACGCACATGAGGCGCGTGAGGTGGTGTTTTCACTGTCATTAACCAGCTATAAAGTGCCACGTGTCATTTTATTTCTTTATTATTAATTATTTAACTAATTTACATCATCTTCCCCAAATTTAAAGAGAAAATAGTTGTTGGTAGCCCTAAAATCGATTTCAACATTTTTTTCAAAGCAAGTTCAACGTTGGTGCTCTCTCTTTGACGAATTCATTCTTTTCCATTATCTTCTTCACCCAAATTCAAAAACCCAATTACCTTTTCTTCATCTTCTTCAACTTAGAAGATCCATTTACTTTATCCATTTTTATCACTTTTTTTCTTGTCTCTTGCTTTTCTTTGTTTCTTTTTCTTCTTTTATCCTTTTTTTTTTTTAAAAAAACAAATGTGAACTCCATTGATTAGAGAGTACTATGAAACTCCATTTTTATTCTTATTTTTTGTCTAAATATAGAACATCATTATCTTGCTTTAATAACTTTAGAGTTGAATTGATTTTTTTAGTGATGATTTAGTGACGGAAATAGTACTGTAACAGGGAAGAGTATGACGCCTTACATGATTTAGTGTGCGGAAACAGTGCTGTAACAGGGAATAGTTGTCAACTGACGTCAAGTTAAGGGTCATGTTTATGTATTATGTCTTTTCACTCCAATATATATATATTTATATATATATAAACTTACACATTTTACATTTAAAAAGTATGAATATGAAAAACATGAAAGTTATGAATATGAAAAGAATATGAAAAACATGAAAGGTATGAATATGAAAAACTAAAGAGTTTGTTTTATCTTTAGTTGTCTAGCCCACATAATTTACCAAACTTTTTTTTACACGGGAATTGTGAATATTAATACAAATTATTATTGGTTCAAATAAATTAATTAGCTAATTCATATTTAATAGTTAAGTAAGTTTTTACCATCTTAATTAATTTAGAATAGGTAAAGACATGAAAGTGGAAAAAAATGAAATATTTAAAATACCTTAACTTTCTTAAATAAAGTAATTAGGAAAATAGAAGAAAAGAAAATCAAAAAAGGAGAAAAATAAATAAATAATATTCTTGGCTATAGAACTAAAGACAAAAGGATTACACATACTATAAATTTAATTTGAATTTTTGATTATTAACAAAAATATTCTATTAACTGATTATATGAGTTATTATTATACTATCATAAATATTACTCTATCCGTTTCATTTTATGTGGCAATATTTGACCGGGCACGAAGTTTAAGAAATAAATGAAGACTTTGAAATGTTTACCAAATTGTCCTTTAAAAAATAGACCCACTTTTCTCTCTCTTCATAAATGTATTGGAGTATTATTTTAAAATTAAGTGGGATCAATAAGGATAAAAGAAGAATTGTACCTTCAAATACTTATCATATAAGGAAACGTGACATTCTTTTTGGGACTGATCAAAAAAAAAATAGTGCCACATAAAATGGGATGGAGGGAGTACTTGGTTTTAACCCACAACTATAAATGTTCATAATTATATATGTAAAAAGCACTTATCTATTTCAATTTTTCATCTTCTGCGAGGGTAAACATACACTTGATATCTTTTAATATTCCTTAATTTATACTATGAAATTGCATATCAATATATTGTCTTTGTATCACATATTTCTTTCTTTAATTTTTTCCACTTGCCGCACTACAATCAGCAATATCGTGGGCTAATATTTTACCTTGTCTTTTATTTTCATCTTTTTTTTTTATACTTAATCCTATCATTGTGTATCTTTGTTATTTACATTTTTTTATTTTTTCTTAATTTTCTTCTTCTTTTTATGCTATTGTGTATTTTCATTATTTACTGACGACTATGATTCATATATGTTTTATGAATTGTTTTGTGTATGGGTTAATGTGTACTGATTAACTTTGTGCTTTAATAATAAGGGACAAGCGTGCCACGCATGTTTCCAAAGATTAGTTTTATAGAAATACATGACGATTAAATTCTTTGGTGTCAAATATCCACAAATTCGATAAGTTTTTTTTTTTCTAGAAATATTATCCATTTTCAAGATTTTGGACACCATTTAATATCAACCATCCATGTTATGACCTTAAACATTGCTTTAATATTGGTATTTTCTTGAAAGGATACCCCCAAATATATCAACATAATTAGGACCCACAATTGTAGAGTGCTCCACTCTTTGTAAAAATATGGAAGCGTGTTAATGGCCATTTTCTCTCTCTATATCTATGTCTTTTAGTGCACCTATATAATGTCAACATCAATGGCGGCCAACAATATGCATCTTTCACTAACAAACTTTTATATTTTACTCATTTTCTTTTCTTAGTAGCAAAAAAACCAAGATGTCATAATAGTAGTAAACATCTTTTTTTTTTTTTGGTGTATTTTAATTGGGTGGATAATAGTGGAGACTAACTTTCTAGAAAAGTAAAATAACTATACTTATTGCTTTGAGTAACTGTTACAAGATGCTTAAACTACAATTATTATTACATGTGAATTGAAATATCCCACATGGGGTGATGGTGTTTTTGTTTCAATGTTTTTAATCTTTACTTTGGATTTGTTTTTTCAAGATTTGCATCATCTGGCTTTTAATGAGTAGAGAATCTGTTGGTTGGTTTTGGGGTTTGTCACCATTATTGTCTCATTTTAGCTTCTGGGGTTCATCAAGAATGGGGTTTTGAGTTCTATTTTTGGGAGAAAACTTGTCTTTTTATTGGTTTGGTTTGACTATTGATGTAATTTGATTGTTTTGTTTTGGGGAATCTAGATAAAGATTGTTTCTTTTTTATGTTTTGGAGCTACTGTAAGAGCTGAAAATTTTCATCATCCCACCATATTCAAGGTTTGAATTTCTTGTTTTCTGAGCTCCAAGGTTTCATCTTAGATTAGAGTTTCTGACTTTTGGTTTGATATTTTGGACTGATTTTCATGGAGGTGGTTTCATTGATTTTGGGTTTTCTTGGTAGTTAGAATCTAAAAAACAAACTGAGCTGATGATGATGATGAAAAGTTTCAAGCTTTGTAGTTCTTGAAAGTGGGAAAAGGGGTTTGGGAATTTGTCTGGATAATTTAGTGATATACAAAAGAAGGGATTGAATTTTGGGGTGGTGGTGATGGAGAAGCAGATTAGCTTTCATGGGGTGATTGAGAAACAGCAGAGTTTTCGAAATGGGACGATGGAGAAGCAGAAGAGCTTTAGAGGGTTGATGGAAAAGCAAAAAAGTTTTCGGATAGCGATGGAGAGGCAGCTGAGCTTTGGTGGTGGTGAGAGGAAAAGGGGTAAGGAATCACCAGGGAAAAGAGGGGATTCCCCACTTCACTTGGCAGTTAGAGCAGGGAACCTTGGCAAGGTGAAAGAAATCGTTCATAGCAAAAGCACCAATGATTTGTTATCTAAGCAAAACCAGGAGGGTGAGACAGTTCTGTATGTTGCGGCAGAGAATGGCCATAGTTTGGTTGTTGCAGAGTTGTTAAAACATTTAGACCTTCAGACAGCTTCTATTCTGGCAAATAATGGTTTTGATGCATTCCATATTGCCGCAAAGCAGGGTCATCTTGGTGAGTCTTATGATGCATTCCTTCTTGTACATGTTGCATGCTTTATGGAGATAATGTGTATGTTTATTTTACTTCACATGTCATAATTGCTGCTGACCCACATTAGGAGCAATTTTCATCATTGATTTTAGCTTCTAAACCTTTACCTTAAGCTGCTGTAGAGCAGATTACTTATGGCTTCAGTAAAAGACTAGATAATTACAAATATGTTTCCACAAGCCTAGATGCTGAGACCCTACATAATATCACTTGAAGGCTTGTAATATAGAGCCATCTTCTTCTTTGTAAATCTACAATTAGAGGACAAGACTAAGTTCGGAGACGGTAATTTTCACATCTGCACAAATCGTAAATTACCTCTTGTGAGCATTGAAGATAATAAGGACCTATCTAGTAGTGTGTGTGATACCATTGAAGGTGGTGATACAAGTTGAAAGGGTTTGAGTTGCGCTTACTTTTATTCTTAGCCTAAGGAGTCAAAATGGCTTGAGCGAAGAAAGATGCATCCTGAATAGACTCTCCAGATCATTATATCAAGTTGTACATTTACATCAACTACTTAAAACTCTGTGATGATACAATCATTCCTGAAACCTTTTTTCCAGTACTAATTTTGAAAGGAAAAATAGTAAGAATAATAATTGAGTTAAAGTGATACATGTTTATCCCATAAAATGATTTAAATTACCTTTCAGACTAATGACATGTTAAGAGAAAATAGTCAGAAGCCGACGAACTAAGTGTTGTATTTACGTGGGAGAGGGGATTGCACATTACCCTGAGTTTTGAATGCTGTGGTTGGCCCTAAGGGTTGACCCAGACAAATATCTTGGTCATCAAAACATAAAAAAAGGTCAGAAGTCTTAAACAATGATTGAATACTTAAATAAATATCTATTTGTTTGATAGGAAAACCATCAGAAAGTGGTTTAGTTTATTTTTTGAGGGAATTATGTTCAAAGATAAATCTTATGGAATGGACGTAATGCATTCCTCTGAAACTGATGTTTTACTAGCCCATGAAGTACAAGATTTTGTCATTCTTTGGGGGCTCTGTGAATCCTTTTTTATCTAAACATATGCAACTATTTTGCCACTCACCAACAGGTTCCTAAATTTTGTCAGCATTAATGCTTCTTTTGCTGCTTCCTGATCCTCTAGGTAACTCCCTATTAGCCATGCCATTCATGGGTGTTACTGCTTTTCTAGAACCAAATGATGCCAGAATTTCCTGGCATCATCACTACATCATATCCAATTACTATGTCAACCAACACTGGGTGCTATGACTAATGACATCTTTTTGATTCTCTTATTCACTTAGAATTGGTAACACTAATTCTTCATTTTTTGTCTGCTGAACTTGAGGAAATCCTTTTTCTTCATCCTCGTTCTTAAGTTCCCTATCTGTTTGAGTATCTTGATAAAGCGTGACCTTGATATATGATTTCGTGAAACCAGACCAGGCTGATCTTGAACAGTTTATCCTCTAGATTAGCTCCCCAGTTGTTTTTCGCTCAATAACTGCTACATTTGCTTTATCACCTTAGTTTATGAAATGTTTTTGAACTTTAAGATTCTTTATCCGAGGGTGTAATTCACAGTTAATGAAGTTGGAATGGACTGTGGGGGATCAGGGTTCAAATACTAGCAAGGGCAAAAAAAAAAGTTAGGTGATTTCTTTCATCCTTTTAAGCCTTGGTGGATAGTGTTACACAACACTTGTACTAGTGGGAGGTAGCAGATAGCAGGTACCTATGGATTAGTCAGGATGTGTAGAAGTTGGAGGGGGCAACCTTCCAACATAAAACCAATGAAGAAATGAACTTTTAAGATTCCTTGTAGTTGAAGAGGAAACTTATTTACTACTAATCAGGAAAATGGGAAGATTAAGCTTGCTTACTTTATCAGAAAAAGGGAAGATTAAGTTTTACACCACTACTCACGTTTTGGATCTGCCATCACATGTTTGATTTAGTTTGTGCTTTCTGTGGCTCGAGTATATTAAAGCTTAGAAATGACAATTGAAGCAAACTTAAATGCTTGTTTCGGGTCATTTGTCATTTTCTGAAACTTGTTCTTAGTGGCAATTGTTAAAATGGAATTAGAATGTTCCTTTGTTATATCCACTCTCTAAAAAGGATTTCTGGATTACATTGCAGAGGTACTGAAAGAACTGTTGCATTCATTTCCAAACCTAGTCATGACAACGGATTCAGCCAACTCTACAGCCTTACATACAGCAGCTGCTCAGGGACACCTTGATGTAGTAAATCTCCTTCTGGAGATCGATTCAAACCTTGCTAAGATAGCTCGTAACAATGGCAAGACTATTCTCCATACAGCTGCAAGAATGGGGCACTTGGAAATAGTTAGAGCTCTTCTAAGCAAGGATCCTGAGATTGGCTTTAGAACAGATACAAAAGGCCAAAGTGCCTTGCACATGGCTGTAAAGGGACAAAATTTTGATATTGTTCTTGAATTAATCAAGCCAAATCCTGCTGTATTGGCTTTGGAAGATAACAAAGGAAACAGAGCACTTCATGTTGCGACTACAAAGGGGCGGCCACAGGTTGGTCTTAGTTTATCATCTATTATTTCTTGTATACTAGCAACTCCCAAAAAGTTGAGTGTTTTAATGTGTTTCAGGCGAATTGGTGATATGTGTTTTATATATTGAAGTCTAATGCTTATCTCAAAAAAAATAATTGAAGTCTAATGCTTCTAAATTGGCGCAAAACTGTTCATTTTGTGAACCACATTGAAAAGGTGGGTTGAGTTTACAGGATGAAGTCTCTTGTTATGAATCATGGAGATTTGTTGCATATTTAGGAAACATCGAAGAGGGAAAGGGAAGTTGAGGTGACAAATGAACACTATACCCTAAAATCCTAAATAAGATTTTTTTTTCTCAATGAAGACTTGATAAAAATTCTGCAGTCGGCTGCTTATTTGTCACTTCAACTCCCTTTTTCCCTCTCAGGTGCTTTTGGCATCTCAGTCTTCTCTTCCCAGATAAGCCTGATATCTACAAAATAAGCTAATTTAAATAGCTGGTGACTTCGATGCTGCCTGAAAACAAGAAAGCTGACACTAGGTACCACTTACCATAACAGCAAAGGATTTCTTGCTTACGTACTACTTAAGAGACAATTTTTGGGCTTCTGTTTCTTTTATCGAACTTCTAGATCACTGTTGTTTAATTGAACATGATGGTGCAGAAGTAATGATATTACTTATGGCAATGTAGCTCGCAAGTGAATTTGCAAAGGCAAGCTTGTTTTGTGGAGATGCTTACGGCATGTTCGCTTGGATCATCAAAACTGTTTCTGATTACTTTTAAAAGATAGTGTGATTATTCGATGACAAAATAATCAATTCAATTAAAGATAAAGTTTATTTTTGGTTGAAAAGCTATAGTTAATAACTCTTATACTGATTCTTTTACAATAAACAATCAGACTTGTGAGTAGTATAAATCCAAACCAACCAGACCCTTGTGCCTGGAGATTAACTACTCGCATAGAGGAAAAAAAAGAATCAATCTACCTATATATTTTTATGACTTCATGGGTGAATATGATGTTATGATGTTCCAGGTTTAATATAGGAATCCAACAGCATATTCAGTGCACTTTGTGTTTAGCATTTAACTTGAGACTAAACTAACGTAATTGCAGATGGTACAATGTCTAATATCAATTGAGGGCATCGATCTCAATGCCGTCAACAAGGCTGGAGAAACAGCTCTTGATATTGCAGAAAAGTCTGGATCTCCGCAGCTCGTCTCCATGTTGAAGGAGGCAGGAGCTACCCGTTCTAAAGATGATGGGAGGCCTCCAACTGCTGCAAAGCAGCTCAAGCAGACTGTCAGTGACATACGACATGATGTGGAGTCCCAACTCCAACACAGTCGTCAAACTGGCTTCAGAGTGCGGAAAATTGCAAAGAATGTGAAAAAACTCCACATTAGTGGTCTTAACAATGCAATCAACAATGCGACAGTTGTTGCTGTCCTTATTGCTACTGTAGCTTTTGCTGCCATCTTCACTGTACCTGGCCAATATATTGAGGAGAAAACAGATGGGGTTTCGCTCGGCGAAGCACACATAGCCAGGAAAGCATCTTTCATAATATTTTTCTTGTTTGACAGTATGGCCTTGTTTATTTCCATTGCTGTTGTGGTGGTACAAACTTCTGTGGTCGTGATTGAACAGAAGGCAAAGAAGCAGCTTATGTTTTGGATAAACAAGCTCATGTGGGCAGCTTGCCTCTCCATTTCAATTTCCTTTATTTCACTTACTTATGTGGTGGTTGGAGAGAAGGAAAGAGGGCTTGCCATCTATGCAACTGTCATTGGTAGCACCATAATGCTCACTACTATAGGATCCATGTGCTATTGTGTGGTTCGGCATAGGCTAGAAGAGTCAAGGATGAGGAGTATAAGGAGGGCCGAGACTCATTCACATTCATACTCGATGTCTGTGGCATCAGATACAGAGCTTTACGGTGAAAACTACAAGAGGATGTATGCGGTATAGGAGTAAATAAAAGTCAGATAAATTTCTGCCCGAGGCACCAAGCCTGGAACTTTGTAGATAGCACTATAAGTGAATATATGCTGGTTCTAAACCCTCTAGTCTGATGAACTTCTATCAATGGCATCAGATACCAAATTGTTCGAGGAACAAAAGGATCTACGAGTTAGGAACAGATGAGGAGGTAGTTCAAATAGACTGCAATAATGTCGAGGTGATGCATATCTGCACAATTCCCCTAAATGGATTTCCTGCAGCCACTGAATTTCTGCACAAATGAGGTGACATATTGCTTAGAAGTTCAAGATGAAGGCTTTAGCAAATCCTTCAGTATTCTTTGCATGAATTTTAATAGTTTGACTGCAAGCTCCCATGGAGTTTACTATCAACCTAGAGTTACTAGTACTAGATTGCTGGTATATGACTGGAAGGTGGGGATGGCTGATATTGAATTGCTTTCGCGTATACATAATAAACTCTGTAGAGTAATGTACTTAAAATTATTATGTATGATATAATTCATCATATCTATTTCTCCTGGTAATGAAGTTACGTCCTTTACCAGCTTCTTTTATTTGGTAGAAATTTTCTGTCAGCTGGGGAAAAGCTCCAATGGTGAGCTAGTTCCATAGTTCCCTTTCTTCCTGATCTTAATTAACCTACTTTTGGATACAAGGTGTTGATTGCAGAGAAAATAAGGCACCAGAAGATCATCTTCGTGACTCGGAACTTAACCAAATAGCAAGTTTATAGTACAGAATTGGCAACAGTTTATACTTTTCTCAACTCATTTCTGCTCTATGGCAAAAACAAATTCTCCTCCTGGTGAGGCACAAATAGACTTCCAGTGATCACTATGCAAAATTGGTCATAAATCTTCAGTCCAAAAGAGTATTAATGTAAACAGTATTTATGACCTGATTCTCACAAAAAATGGATGAGCAAATCTCACAGCTTTTACCAATATTTTCTGAGCTGGTATTCGAGCTTTTGTACTATTTGTATATGATTATTTACATCGAGATCCTATCAAGTATCGACAGCTGAGAAAATCCAACTAGTTGGAACCCCGTGGTGCTGCAGTTGTGTTTGTAGATTCTTAGGTTTTCATGTAGCTATCAAGGAACCCGAATGTTTTGATGGTCTTTCTTCTTATTCGAGGTACTCCCAGCATGTTTGAGTGTGGACCTATGATGGGAGCTTCCTTCATTACTCCTCCCACTGTTTTTTGAATTAACGCTAAGTGCATCTGCTGAGAAGCTGTGGCGCACATGTACCTGATATGTTCTTGCCTCAGTTGACTGACTGGCTTTAATAAAGATCATCAAAGTCACCTCCTTGTTTATTGTATCCTCAGACCACCGACTTAGCGGAGTGCCATCAACAGAATCTTCTAATGACTGGCTATCCTCATGTTGAACTAAGATCTCAGCAGCTTGATCAGGTTTGATGATGCCAGCAGCAGGTGTGACCTGAATCAGAAAATCAGTAGATGGAATTGCTTGCAGTAAAGGCCCATTTTCAGTTCCAAAAAGGTACATGTTAAAGCTAAGAGACTAACAAAGCAATAGATAAGGCATCAACTAAGAGAAAAAGGAGTTGCTTGGCTGGTCAGATTTAACTAGTTTATGCATATCAGAATGAAGGGACAGCCTATAATCTAAGTTCACCATTTTAGGCTCTTTTAGTAACCTCGGAACTTCCTAACCTACTATGTGGGACTCCAGAAGAGGTAATACTGCTCCACCAAGAGAAAAAGGACCTGTTTTCCTTGTTCCTGTAGGATGAAAAAGTATAAACCCAAATTAAGAGCGTCTAGGAAATGAAGAATCACCTCAAGCCATCTGGGAAAACCTAGGGAACCTCTGGGATGATACTCTGATGCTTGCCTATCCTCTTTGGTGGTGGACTGACCACTACAGGTGATCTGGAAGAGAACTCTGTCTTCTCTGCTTTTGTTGGAAATTTGTAAGCTGAATGTGTCATTATTCTGTAGAACAATTTGGCTGGTGCTAATATTTGTCTCTGGGACATAACGTAGTTCGTTCAGTACAGACCTGATTCTATCATTGTTCTGGAAAACCTTCCCAAACTCTTGTCTCCTTACTGATCTATCAATATGAGCAAGTTCAATATTAAACTTGCACCTTACAGGCTTATGATCACTTTCTGTTACTTCCATGCAACCCTCATACCTATCATATAACAGAGAAGTTTCAAGATGAAGCAAGAGAAGTAAATATGAAGAACACCCCCACCCCCCACCCCTCCTCCCTGCAAAAAGACTTACTGGATAATAGAGGCAACGACAGGACACCCTAAACTGCATTCCACTGTAGGGCTTGTGCGACTGTCTCGATACAATACTCGATCACACCAAGCTGGAATTCGTTTCTTCTCTCCAGAATCATATCCTAAAGTGGAAAATGGAAAGTATGGTCAATGCTTTTGGTTAAGTCCATGCATTATGTAGGACTGTTCACAAAGGACAATCTTAAATTAGTTCTTGAAACAAACCCTTGCTATTCTAAACAAAATGAAAGTAAACTAAGATGTTCAGTCACATTCTATATCATTACAAATATACCTTACCTCCTAATCCTGGTTTCCCCCTTTCAAACTTGTAAGTTGGAGGAAATTTGATGATTGCTTCACGCATTCCTTGGAAAACTTTACCAGTTTTCATTTCTGCTCTTAATTGATCTCTCTCTCGAAGCCAATCAAAGCTTCTTTGAGAAACAAAGTCCCTTGCTTCATCATAAGATATCCCAAAAAGACGATAATTGAAATCACCAAAGAAAATCACCATGTCAGCTTCAGCAAGATCAGGCTTTCCCTCATCAGGATTAATTGCTGCAGCCTGTTGTAGATGAGAAGGTGTCACTTGAACAACATTAGAATGTAAAATCACTTGACAAACAACTATAGGAAATGAACATCCATACATTTGTACCACGAAGCACTTGGGCAGCAGATGAGACGCCAACTGCAATAAAAGGAGGATCGATGGCAAGCCAGAAGAGTAAAGCAGCCATAGTAAATACGTGGAGAATACAACAGTGCAATAGAAAAGCAGGTATCACAGCGTACCAGAAGCATTGTTAAGAAGGTTAGAAGACCGAGTGAAGGACATTGTTCGATATATATGGTCAAAATCAGCATTGCGACGCGTGATTGCTTCCAAATGGGCAGCCAAGTGACAGTTCACAAAGCACATTATTCGATCAAATACTCTTAACCTCAGACCAACTCCACCCTGCATTGTAAATGTGTAACATGCCAGAATTATACAAGCCATTTCATCGTTCCATTACAAAGGCAAGAACCAATAATTTAGTAGAGCAAGCAGCTGACAGCTCTATGTCTTTAGCATCTGTGGTGTGAATCCTAATGTAAACAAACAAACATTTGATAAATAATACAAGTTAAACATCAGAAAGAAAGCTACCTTGTTACCAATTGCACGTCCTAAACCACATGCAACTGCTCCAACGTCAAGGTCTCCAACATGATTTCTGAGACTTTTCCTCACCCTGATTATAGGTCATCAATGAAGAAAATGAGTAAAAATAAGTAGGAATTGGAGCTCAAGGTAGAACTATATCACTCAAATTCAGCTAGAAATTTGAAGCTTTATGAAGAATGTAGTTCTTAGGAGGTATAGTTTGGTGAATTCAGCTTACAAAGAGAAAACAGATCACTAAAAGTAACCTCCGCACGCTCTTACCAGATAGCAATAAGCAATGCAGCTAGTTGCCTTGATCCTACACGTTCGAAAGTTGATCCTTCATCCAATGCCTTACCTATGGCATCCTGCCACCATTGCCCCATAGCACTTCCTTCCAGTCCTACCTACAGTTGACATGAGTGATAATGCTGTGTACATGACTCAAGACTAGGGAAGTATAAGGTTACACTATCCACATGTGCGCCAAATTATGCATCTATAGTAGAGCATCTTAGTGCTAACTTTTGTCTGCACTCCAATCTCTTGGCCATGTTTCAGGGATTAGCTGAGCAAGTAGAGACACAGGGTCAAGGAGACAGATCAATGAAATAGGGCAGAACTACTTGAAGATTGCAACATGTTATCATTCTCTTATGACAAAACCTGTTAACTCTTTCAGCTACTGGGATTCTTGACTTCTTTTGTTCTAAATAACAAACTGATCAAGTTTCCAATACCTCTATTTCAATTTATATGTCTTACTACAGTTTACACCTTAAGTTTAAGACAACAAGATTCAAAAGTCTCCCTAATTTTCTTAAACTTCATGCTAGTCAAACTAAGACACATAAAAATAGAAATGGATGGAGTATTTTTTTTTTCCTCGATCCATGTTCAAACAACACAACTACCAGTTGCATATGGTTTTAAAATCTCTTATACAGCTGGACTGCCTATAACATATAGAAGGTGAAATAGCTTACGCTTTCTTTTGCAGCAGACATTGCAAGAAAACCTGCTCCCATTTCTACTTCTTGCAACCCAACCACTACTATTCCAACATCTGAAACTGTGGAACCAAGCCAAGCTGCTAGTGCTTCCTGTGAAACTCTTCCCTGACCGACATTCCAGGTGCCAACTAAAATCCTGAAATCTTCTTTTCTAGTGTACAAATGTTCTTTCTCAGCTAACTCTGGCCGTATTATGTTATCAATAGGTCCTGGAGAGGCAAGACTCCATCCACGTATACCACCGTGAGTAGCCAAGCTGAAAAGATAGTTATCCCCAACTACCATTTTTACTACAGGCCCATTGTGAGCAACCCAGCCAACTAGCAAGTTTCCTTCAAGATCCAGCATCTGTACCATCCCACTTATGTAGCCAACCCATATCCGAGAACCATGAGCACATAAGCTTAAAACAGCACAAGGATGGTGATGAAAATCTTGCAAACGGTTGCCATTTCCATCCCAATGCACAAGTAAACCATTTGAACACCCACTCCAAATCATTCCATCGGCTGCAAGCACAAGGGCTTCTGTTTTTTTACTATCTTCTGCAAATGCTCCTGCCCCCTTTGAAGCAACCCGACGGACAGCTTCTGCAGCTCCCATTATAGCATTACGTGACCTCTGCAAAAAGCTACTTCCTTGTGACTTTTCCTTTTTAGGTTTGGTTGCAACCTTGGCATTCATCTCATCCTCCGTTGCTTGGTCTTGCACTGATGACATGTCACCCCGGTTTTCAATTTGACCTTCTGCATTGTAAACTTTAAGGAGTTCCCTTGTCCGTGCATCCCTGCAGTTTCCCAACTACCAGAGTAATTAGGAGTGACAATTTATTATGCACACATAATCATTCAGATGGAAAAATATAGAGGAACCTACCATAATGAGAAGGATGCTGATCCAGCTGCCCACACTTTTGCTCTTACATGATCAGATAACAAACACTTCACATCAGAAGATGAGATGTTACAAACACCATTAACTGTAACTTGGCTCTTAAGGTCAACAATTGACCGTTCCACAAGTAAAGCAGCCATGTGTCTTTCTTCAGGTGATAAAGAGAGAGATTTATCAATAGATTCCCATGGCCAAACCCTAATGTTACCACCCTCGGACCCTGACCATATATCACCTGGATATGCAAGTAAACTGTCATGATCCTTGTCCATCGAAAAATTCGAAGCAACACATTTCTAGCTAACAACTGAGGTTCTCAACCACCAGTAAGACAAAATAACATATATAAATTAATGACCTTGAGGAAACTAAGGAATATAAGCTCAGGTTATAACCTGGATAATTGAACTTCAAAATAAGCATTCCACAAGTGTTCTTGATAATTATTGCAAGACTTGCAAAAACACTTACAGCTATAGTGAAACTATGGAGCAGAATGACAAAGAGACCTTGTGTGCAATCAGCAAAAAGGGAAAATCGAAGGTTAATTATCGGTCCAGATAACTGGCTGGTTGGTTGTCTCTGACATATCGAGAAGCACACTTGCCCTAGCATCTCTTCTACTTTTTCTGTCAAAGTTATTTGAATGCCTAAGTGAAACCTCCATCATTTTCAGCATCTCACGCACAAATAATTAGGATCCAAAATCCTCATCTTAATCAACATTGTTACCACAAGGGAAATAAAATATCCTTACTCTTACAAGAAAATAAGCTCATTTTCCTTCTCCTGCGCCTAATTTCTAAGGGTTGCTAACTAGAAACTCCAAATGATACATCCCAACTGTAGCTACCAAAACCAAGAGGAGCTTACATGTGCACAAACAATAATTTCAATAGGCTGATTAATCATAAACAATGATGGGGAATCATTATTTTCTTTTCATAAATGAATTACAAATGTGACCAAGGATGAGTTGATATATTACCATAAGAAGACATGACCATGGAAAGAACAGAACCACGATGAGCCTGCCAGGAGAGGCCTTCCTTGAAAGTAGATTCATTTGATTGGTCCATCTTCCAAGACCTAATTTTGCCATCTTTGTGTCCACTCCAGATCAACCTACTCCCACTATCAACCATCAAGCATAATGTGGGTGATGTACTTGTTGACTCGTGAAATGGCGCAGCATCCTCATCTCCTCTCCTTGCCCTTTCACCAATTCCCATTCCTGACTTATACTGATCTGAAAAATTCCATACTCTTATACCACATTCAAGTCCAGCCCATAATTGTGTCTCTGTACAGGCAATGGTCCTCAAAAATTTTCCAACCTGTATAATTGGCGAAAAGAAAGAAAACATTTTTCAACACACAAACATAAAATTAAGAATGTTAAATAATAAACACAAACACCCTTTCTGTTTCTGATTCATTTCTCAATCAATGACATCAAAGTTGAGAATGTTTTACTGAACAGTACGTAGTTATTAAGAAACAAATGAATCCTAGAATACGTCACTACTCTTCTCTTCCACATCCTATGTCATTTCCACAGAAACAAGTAAAGGGATCTACTAAGACTTTAAATGTATTACATTGTTGTTTTAAAGTAGACACAATTAGAACTTGCGTCATTTTAGATTATAGTTTTTGAATATTTAAACTAACAATAAAACTTTTAACTTATGTTCCATTTAGTTCTAAATATCAAACAAATTCATAAACCAAAAGAAAAGATAGAACTCGATTAGAAGCAACTTTTAAAACTACATTAGCATTTTGGCACCTAGCATTGGAAGATTGGCTCGAGGCATTTCTTTTCCCCCGAAAAAGTAAGGACACCTTATGTTCTTAAACTCATAATTTACCATCTTTTGACTAATCTAGCTATCTTCCTCCCCCCATATTGGGGACGATCAAGGAGTAGTACATGAATATTCACCCATTGTCCATATTCTATACCCTTTGGCCGGATCATAGGTCCTGATTCACACAAATTGTCCGTGTTATTCAAGCTTAGAATTTATATCATTTGACACCAACTAATTTGGGATTGATTGATATATATAATGTATTAACTACAATTACTCACTTGAGTTTCCCTAAGGGGATGTGGCCTGAGCTCATGACAAGACGGACGTGAAGGATGTACAGAGGCACGAGTTGGTACTTTAAAGATCCCAACTCCACCACCACCTCCAACAAACTCCGGCAACGGCCGCTGTTGATCAATACCCTCATCCTCCGCGACAGCTGGCCCAAAATTACCTGCATCAAACACTTGCCCTGCACCTGCAGCTGTAGTAGTAATACTAGCATTACTATAAGTAGAATAAGGATAAAAATCTTCGTCATCAGAAGAATCCTCATCGTTATAGATTAACCCATGATGATCATTATTATTATTGTTATCTATGAAATTAGTTGGAATATCAAAGCTGTGATGACGAAACTGGTGGTAACGTTTATGGTGAGTTCCTGTATTGGTCCTAAGCTGATGGCTGTATGAATGTACTTTTTTACGCGGTGTAATTGGCGCATTGCTAAGACCTTCCAATGCTTTTTTCTCATCCTCTTCAAATTTTTCGTCGTCCATGATCAGATGGAATTAGTACTATTATATATAAGAATCAAGATTTGAATTATTTTTTTTTAACAATTATAGGAGAGATAACACAATAGGGAAAAGATCCAAAAATGGGGATATGACAGAAATGTGTGAAGAAGAAGGGAGAGCATGTGGGGGTGGGGGGTATAGTGAGCATGCATGAGAAGAAAAGAGGAGAGAGCGGAAGGTGGTTTTGAGGACAAGGAATTGTACGGACATGAAACTTATTTTCATTTTATTTTTCTTTTTATCTATTAAGTATGTCACCGTTGTGTTAACTAACATTTATGTTTTCTAACTTTGGATGAATAAAAGTAGGTACTTAAATTTGTATAAAATTAAATAAATAAATGCATTTGTCCTACATGACAATTTTGTGACCGAAAGGGACATCCTACTTGTATTATGTCACGAAGGATGCATGTGTCTACTTTTTAATTTTATACAAGTTTAAATGTCTATTTATACACACTCAAAATTAAATGGCGTATATGTAAATTCAAATTAAGTTAAATAGCATATTTATGTATTATGTCAATTTATATATAATAGTAGAAGCTAAATTAAAAAATGATGTGTTTGGTGAAAAGAGAAAAATATTTTTGATAAAAGTTATGTAGATTTCTTGCATATTTTTTTTATTTTTGATATGTAAATACTGTTATTTGCGCTAAGTTTGTATTTAATTAATATATGAGTAGTAAATATTATTAAAGAAATAATTATAGTAAAATAAGATGAAAGATGAAAAATCAAGTATACTGAATACACAATGGATATTTAAGGAAATAATTCCCCTCAAATATCAGAGATGATGAAATACATCTTCTTAGTATAGAACAATTTACTTCAATAGAGTAGAGGTTTCTCAAATTTCATTGAACTTCAAACTTATTCAACAGCGACAAATTACACTTGAGTTTTTTAGAAAATTCATACTTGATATCTTAGGAAGAATCGTGTATTTATAGCCAACAAAACTTCTTCAGAAAAAAAGCAAATGTATAAAAAAAATACACTAATTTAGAAGCAGTGGGCATTTGTGGTTCGCATATGGTAAGTGCGGTCTGCACATGAATAGCACTTCAAAATCAGAATGTTAAAAACTTCATTGGTTGGGTTATGTGGTTCATGTGTGGTCCGCACATATCCGAGTGTGGTTTTCACTTCTACCACACACTCAAATCAATGCACCAAAAGATGTGTCTCTTTAGTGTGCGATCCGCACTTCACCATATTGCGTTACACATGATGGAACATTTTGAGTTGGATTTTTTTGATTAAATAATTAAGGTAAAATTAATTTTGTCCAAAATGATTAGCTCTCAATCAATTATTCAAAGTCGAAGACGAAGCGAGCAACGACGGTGACAATTAAGCTTGTCTTCTTCTTAACCCTTTAACAACATGAAAGCGTTTTCTTATATTTAAGCATGTGTGCCATGTACCGAGCTTATACCCTACGCATGGGCGACACTCAAAAATCATTACTGGTCCCAAGCAAATTCTTGACCTGGCTTACTACTGATCGAAAGGCTAAACACTTATGCAAAATTTTTAAAAGTGATAAATATTCACAGCTCTGAACATGCTATATGAAAAGTTTAAAATATAATTATTAATCATAATAATAATGTTTAAATTATCTAAATATCAAGACTAAATCGACTCACTAACTTGTCTATGAAGCCTCTACTGAACTAAGAGATAAGTGATGGAACAAGACTCGCGACTACCTAAATAATAAATTAGAATGTCTACTAAATAATGAAATACATAACTGAACTGGAGCCCTCTAAAAGCAAGGGTGTCTCATAAAAATCTGATGGAGAGGATCTCAACGAAGCAAATGATGTCGATCTTAAGTACATGTATCTGCATCATTAAAAGATGCAGCACTGAATGAC
Source organism: Solanum stenotomum (assembly GCF_019186545.1). Classification (NCBI taxonomy): domain Eukaryota; kingdom Viridiplantae; phylum Streptophyta; class Magnoliopsida; order Solanales; family Solanaceae; genus Solanum; species Solanum stenotomum. The sequence goes on along the minus strand of NC_064285.1, from coordinate 56,561,804 downwards.
GTCAGTACAGTTGTCGAAAGTCTTCCATAATGCCTAACTACGACTTGTAGTTGAATCTACTACTCGTGGAATCCAGGACGAAGTTGGAGTGTCATAAGTTGTCACGCCCCGAGCCTACACCCTGGACGTGGCCGCACTCGAAGACCATTGCTGGCCCCCAAGCGAACCCTTAGCCTAGCTTACTTAACTCAACATAATAACTCCATGCAATGAAAGATCATAAAACAACTCAACTGATAAAATCTAGCCAAAAAGGCAACTCAAGTCTCAAAATAGAATATTATATAAATACATATATGAGAGACTCAATACTAACTGACTGACTGTCTATGAAGCCTCTATAACATTGAGATGGATGTTGGGACAGACCCCGCAACATCCTAATAAAACAAAACTAAGAAAACAAAATAATCGAGTCCTCCGGAATGCAAAGAGGCTCACTACTGACTCGGGAGTGCTCAGCTGGATCAACGACGTGCTAGATGCTGATCCTGGGTACCTGTGTCTACATCATAATAAGATGCAGGCCAACTGGCATCAGTACATTGAATGTACGAGTATGCGAGTTGGAAAGCTAAACCACAACTTAAGCTTGAAAGGAGTACAACGGAACACTTACCTTGGCTCTGTTCAACTCATGAATAACTGAACTCAAATGTAAAGCAATAAGACACATACAATACATATATAAAGCTTGTAAAACAGTGTAAACAACTTAGTTTGTTAATGATTAAAGCAATAACAAACTCAACTTTACTTATATAAAAGTAATATAACTTTAGTGGGAGATTCTTTAACTGACAACCACCACTATGAACCCTAGTGATGATACAAAGTTTTACCTCACGTTGCCCAAGGACCATCCTATACCTTGCCGTGATATAGGACCTTACTTTAACTTAGTGGGTCCACTAGCTTAACTTACGTGATCATCTAAAAAGAATGACCCGTTAAGTCCCATGTTGGCTACATGGTTCCTATGGAGAGTTGAGTTAATATGAACTCGCGTCCTCCCAAAAATACTTTGGCTCATAAGTGTTTTAAACACATCTTTCTTTAGTTTGAGATAATTGCTCAAAGCTTAGCCCAAAGGCTCTCTTGGAAAACATAGTTCATTTCTTACTCAAATGTAAAACATTTATAAACTTCTTTGGGAATACTTAGTTCCCTAATAACTTTTGAGAAATGAACTCAGCTCTATACTCTTGGCTTAACTTGAAACTCTATACTCTTTACTTAACTTGAAACTTGAGCCTTAAAATGAAGTTAAAACATTCAATAAAGACTCTTGAAAAAAAACTTTAAAGACTTGCTTTGACTTGCTTCTTAACCTCTAGACTTGACTTCTAACTTCACTTGACTTTGATCCTAACTTTCCTCAAATTGGATTATGAATTCAAGGGTAATGATCTCATGTTTATGGATGAGTTCTTGATGTTTAGATGTACCTTAGCGTGTTGGAAACAACTATAAAATATATGTACATTACCAAGGAACATGCATGAAAAATGTGGGGAAGGAATGGGGAGAACTGGCGTCCTTGGCGCTCTGAGAGGCGCGGGACGCCAGCCCTCAAACTTCAGAGGGCCTGGTGGGGCGCTCTGCATGGCGCGCCCCCCCAAGGGTGGAAGTTCAGAGACTCTTTTGGGGCGCGCTGGCTGGCACGACGCCCTAGCCTTTTTCCCCGAAAATCTGACTTTTCTCCTTTGTTTTCCCAACTCTAAACCTTCTTAACTTCAAAGGTTCCAGCCCCAAACACTTAGAATCATAAAACCCCTTAATATAAAATAGATTCAACTAGAAATCACAACCGGAAACATGCACCAAACCAACAAGAAACTTCAACAACGCAACCACAACTTCAACAAACACAACCACAAACTTCAACAAACACAACCACAAACTTCCTCGAAATTAAAACGAGTTTGGCGTGTGGGGGAAAGAACCAACCCAACACTATGATCTCACATACCTTAATAGGGATCACCCCCGACGAAATCCACGACGATCTTGACGACCCTTGCTTGTTCTTCTCTTTCTCTTCTTCTTTCTCTATTCTCTCAAAAGCCCTAACTCTCACTTTAAAAAGGAAAAACTGATTTAAAATCAGTCTAAAACCTTAATATAACCAAAACAAATGGTTAGGGAAAAGACCAAACTACCCTTACAAATTCGGACTAAACTGCCCTGTGCCAACAACCCAACTTCCAAAGAGCATAACTCACTCATACGAACTCGGAATCGAGCAAACTCGAGGGCCTTGGAAAGATCGTTCCAAGGGCTTTCCAAACATATCTGTAATTACACCTAACTCATCCTGATATAGGAGTTATGACTGTTCAAAGTTAACCAAAAACTCATTTTTTTTCCATACTTAACCAAATTTCCAGATTTTGAATTCTTTCCAAAAATGACTATTTCAAATTTTCAGCTTCTTCATAGTCATTTCAACTTACATGATGTTACATAAGTTCATTCTATGATCCTAAATTATGACCCATAGTTTAAATTACAAACCGTGGTTGAATCTGTGAAAATCAGACCCAAAAACAAGTTTTAGAACTTCATTCTACGGGTCAAATTTATCGCCCATAAATGGATTTACGACCTGTAATTGGGTCTGTACGAATCATACAAAAAAAATTGTTTTCAAAAGTTTGATTCCATGAGCTTCATTTACGGTTCGTACTTCAATATTCAACTCGCTAGTATATAGTCAGTGTATACTTTCTATGACGTTTGAGCTTTTTTTTATGTAAATAAAAACATGAATATATTTGTTATAAATTAATTACTTTATTGCTTATATATATATAAAACTGTTAGAATCCTAGGAATATTCTATAGCATATGTGTAAATATAGTAGGTAGCTTGATTTACTGCTAGATTTACTCTAGCTTGATTTGATATTGATTTGTATTGATTAGGCATTGATTTTCTTTCCTTTTTTATGACATGTATACTTAGCTATTTAAACTCCCAATAGCTTGTGGAAATAATCAAGTTGATTTCTCTCTCAAACTTTTGTCTTCTCACATTATATTAGAGCTTTCTTTAGTGAGAAAATAAGAATAATAAGAGAACAAAATTGCTGAGAACTTTATCCAGCAAAACCTCCATTGTTTTGTGACTCGGACACTCTCCAGGGGTATTGTGCATATACCAGTATCACCATTACGATCGGAATCCTGGAAGCTTGTGGTGTTTTTCAGTCACTTTTCTGGCAAGTTTTTTTTTCTAGTAACTTTCTCCGGCAAGACAACAAGCAATTTTTCAGATCTTTTTTTCAAGTTTTCCCCCCATAATTTACTTTATTTTTGAACACTAATAGATTTATTTTTCATGTCTCTCGAATCCGATGTGTTTAGCACTAAATTTGTGAGTTCCTCCAATCCAAACCATGGCATCACCACAAAACCTTTGACATGTAGTGCAAACTATTTATCTTGGTCTTCCTCTGTTCAATTATGGTGCAAGGGACAAGGTCTTCGGGATCACTTGTGTAACATCCCGCCTTAGGAAGAGCTAAATTTAAAAAGTGCTAAATTGGAAATAGATAGATTGAAAATTTTGCAAAGTTATGCTAAGTTATGAGTTTTTGGGTCAACTTCAAACGACCATAACTTTCAGTACAAGATGATTTAGGTGCCCCTTAAGATATCAACGCCATAAAGTTTGCTAAGTTTTGAGTTCGGATGAGGGAGGTATGCCCGTTTGAAGTCAGTCTGTCCAGTTAAGGAAAGTTACCCAAATTAGTGAGGGGTATTTTGGTCTTTTCCTTATCCCATCAGCTTAAAACATTTTTGTTGACACCCAATTTTGACCGACCTTTAGTAATTTTGGGAAATGCTATTCGATTAAATACATTTTTTTATATGTCGAGTTTAAATTTTTAATCGATTTTGTCTAAAAAATTATATATTTAGTATGCATGTATAACTCGAAATAATTCAAATGTTTTAAAATTTAAGTAATTTTTTTATTATAGTATTTTAGTTGGATAACATTCCTTTAAATTTCCTCTAAATCATTTAATTTGTAGCCCATTTTCTTCTAATTCATTTCAATTCTGGCCTATTCAATCCAATTTGTATTTCAATTATAGCCATCATTTTATTGCAATTCTAGCCTAATTTTATTGCAATTTTGACCATTCTAAATCCATTACAACTCCCATCTCATCCGTCCATCTTTTAAGTTAAATCCTAGCCGCTCATCTAGAATAATCTAACGGTCCATATTCAATCAATTTTTTCCTTCCTTTTAAACTATGCAAAGAAGACCCAACTTTAACCTAATTCACTTTTCTTCTCCTCTCCTCCAATCTGCAGCAACAGCCCTCATCTCCCCTTTCTTTGTCGACGCCGGCGAGATAGAGAAACCGGGCGGCCGTCACCATCTCCGACGCCACCTCCCTTCTCCCCCACCTCTCTTCGTCCACCACCTCCCTCTCCTTTAGCGAAGGAAGCAAGCAGCAAAGCTGCTGTCCGGCCAGCAGCTCCAAGAGGCGAGCACCACCGGCGAGGACAGTCGCCTGAAGCAACAACTGCTCCGGCCAGCGAGCAGCAGCAGCAGCTCCAGTCGGCGACACCAGCAACAGCTCCAGTCGGCGACCAGCAGCGCCAGTAACAGCCAGCAACCAGGAGAGACCACCAACAACAGCAGCCAGGTGAAACCACCAGTAACAGCAGCGCCGGCGAGAACCAGCAACCAGACGAAGAGGTGCGAGAGCCAGCACCACTGGCAGCTCAACCAAGCGCTGCTCTGTCCAGCAGATAGGCGAGCCAGCGCAAGCAGCAACCAGCAGCCGGCGACGCCACTTAGCAACAACATCGAGTTCCGACGGACCTTTTTTTAGAGGTTCTGAGTCTATCAAAGACGGATCTACCGTCCAGGTTCTTTCTTTTCTGCTTAACTACCCTTGGCTTTTTTTTTTTATTATTATTCATTTTTCTATCGTGTGAGATTGTTCCATTTTAAGATGCTATTGTTGTTCGTGAATTTCATGATTATATATGTTTTGGTGTACAATTGTCCTGTTTGTTCCACTTTTTAATTGACTTAGCATCTTTATAAATTACAATTGGAATAAATTGTTGTTTGATTTAATTATGACGTGGAATGCTTTGGGTAATTGGTTCTTTGATTTTGGAGTTCAGTTATTGTAAAGTCCAATATAATTGCTTCGTGTTAATTCTTATATCTGTTAGTATATTATGCTTGATTGATTTCTCTTCCATGTATAACCTATAGAGTTATGGTATCTTTAAACTTATTATTTTGTTAATTTGAGTACAGGCCAAATCGATTTGATTAGTTGAAATCATTAACTTTAGAATTTGCTGTGATTGATTTGCTGATGAAACTTATTTTAGGCTGTGAATATTTGTTCTAGGCTGTAATTTATTTTATTCTTAATAATTATGTTTGCTTGCTGGATTGTATCAATTTACAATTGTCTTAAATTTCTTTCCTTGTTTGTTTTAAGATTTTGCTTTTATATTTGGTAAAATAATAAATTAAAATATAAATATGATTTTGGCTTCCTTAATAACAAGGAAAATATATGTTAGTGAACATTTTCACACCTTTTTTAAGCTTTTAACCGGATTTTCTTACTTGCTTCATATTTGGTAAAAAGGTTTGATTGAATGCTTGATTGACTAGCGTTAATTGATTTGTTTACTTTAGCAGATTTTTTTTACTTGCTCGTATATTTGGTAAAATAAAATAAAATAATGAGTAATTTGTCTTCCTTCTTAATAAGGAAATTGTTAATGGATCCTTAATTTATTTCTTTTCATTTATTATGTGTCCTCCTACTCCCTATATAAATCAAACTTCCTCTCACTCTTTTCTCACCATAGACACCTACACATTCTAACTTTCACAATCACTTCTAGACATTCACACATTGCTCTCACATAGCTCACTTTTGAATACTTTAAAAATATTGCTCTCTACTTAAAAGAATTAAGATTCCGATAAACTAAAAAGGTTCCCCTCTACTTGGCTTTTGCTGTGTTCGGGTCGAAAGTTGAATTAAGTGGTCTTCATTGCTGATATTTTTGTTTGCTTAACTGGTTAGTATTCTTATATAGCACTTATACTATTTTGCATCCATACATTTATGTAAGTTGTAATGATAATGGAAGTATGCGGGTCAATTTTCTTTTCCTCTATTATGTGATATCTTATGTTTGTTGAATGTGTTCGATTTTGGCTTGTGTTCCCGGAGCTATTTTTATAATTAATGTGTTGTACAAGTGTGATTTTTTTATATGATCTATCCACCTACTCTTCTACTTTGGTTTAGCAGGTTGGATTTAGTTTCAGGGAGTTCAAGGAGTTGTCTGGGATGGGTCATTGGGACAAGACTTATTTTCAAGCCATTATTTGTATTTGCTATTATGTTTTCTGTAATAATTTTGTTGTATAACTCTAACTCTCTCTATCATATATGATATAATTTGGGGGTATCGTCTAAAGGGGAGGGGGGTTTATATGCTACTTGTTACTTTATCACCAAGTACTAGCGTTAGAAATCATGTGCTTAAGTTGTGTGACGATTTGAATAATTGCGTTCTAATCCTCTTCATGTGGATCTAACTTTAAAAAAAAAAAAAAATTCTACCTGCTCTTAATCACCTCTTGGCTAATTACTCTAAAGTCAATTATATGTTTAACTAGCTCACTTTATTATAATTTGGTTTATTCATCAAGTATGTTCACCATTTTAAGTGTAACAAATAAAAATATTATGTATGCTTACTGCTCTATGTTGTTTAATAAATTATGAACTTTTCCATCTTAATAAATCAATAGTTGGCTAATAACTTGTTAGTTTTTTATAATCTGCCATAGATAACATATCTATAAATTTTTATTTTTCTTATTGATCCAGGCGTAGATATCATGCATATAGGTTTAAATTTCAGTTTATCCTTACATAGAATTTCTGTCCTATAGAAATATTTTCAGCTTGTCAATCCAACAATTGGGTTATAATAAATTCTAATATGCAACTTTCCCGCATGCTAACAAACCTAAAAGAAGAAAATCTAAACTGTCGCAATCTTTGTTTATCGGTTGATATGAGTTATTAGTCTTTTTTTGTGCTAATTTAGAAATCACGCTTATGGGAGCTAAAATTTTCAATCTTTCTATCACATAGAAATCATGTATATAGGATTATAGGTCAATTTTTTCAGCATGTTAAATAACTGAAATAAAAAATAATTATACATGTTTTCTGCCAACTAGAATAAATCTAATTAATATTTCCAGCATGCTCTAGAATAGCAATTTATGAATCTAACTGTTTTCAGCACGTTTACATCTAGAAATCATGCCTATAGGAAATAATTAATAGTTTGAGAAGTTAATCAGCACATTAATAAATAAAAGAGTGAATTTTTGTTTTAAAATAAAAATCTGCTTCCTGAATTGAATATGGCTTAAGCTAATTAATTTCTACTCTATTTGCTACTGAAAAAATATGCTAATAAATCATTCTGATTTGCTACATGCTTTGTAAAATAAAAAAATAAAATAAGATAAAAACAAAACAAAAAATATATTTATGTCTTGTATTTTGTGATCTACTTTCTAATCACCTAAAATTAATTAATAATTATTTTATGCATGTCTTTTAAAATCTGCTACTGCTTTAAATGTTTCTGCCACAGGTTTCCCATTTTTAAACTAATCTACTCTAATTAATTTGATCAATAAATTGTTAAAATCTGCATCTTATAATAACTTTCTGCCACTCTTTTAAGTATTCATGTTGTTGTATTGCCTGTTATAATACTATTATTCTTGTATGCACACACCTAGTATGAGACCTTCACTAATTATGTGTTGTTCGCAAGCATGTTAATTAAAACTTAGAGGCCAATTTGAGACTTTATGTGCTAAATGTTAGTCTAAATTGTTTGACTTGGTGTGTAGGTGGGCCTATTAGGATTTTATCTTTGTCTAAATCCACCCTAGTAGCAATCCAATGCCTCTTGGACCTTAAGCGGGGACGATAGACACCTTTTAGAGACGAAAAACATGCGGTGGTGGGGTAGGGGTAGTATAGGCCCTATGGCGGGGACGATAGACACCTTTTAGAGATGAAAAGCATGCGGTGGTGGGGTAGGGGTAATCTAGGCCCTATGGAGATGATGACATCGACTCGGTCTAAATGACAAACCTTGGTTTTGTCTGTCCCTATGAGAAATTGATCGAAATAAAAAAAAAAGTCGAGTGCTGATCCTAAAGTCCTTCAGAGTCTCCCTTTCCTTTTCTCCCTCTACTTGTTATAATTATTTGGGGTAGTTTAATAAAAAATAAAAGTGTTTATTCTATCTAATTGTGCAAATTTCTATCCCCTCGCTCATCTCTTTATTTATTGTGTAATATTTATAATATCATGTTATCACCTAGTTTTCGCATGCTTAATTAATTAAATAAATAATTAAAATGGCTTTAATTGTTTAATGTTATTTATCACTTAGTAACCATGCTAATTCAATAAATAATAAATGAAGTGACTTTAATTGCTACTTGTAACCCCCACATAAATTGCATGAGATACGACCGGGACCCACATTTGTGGACCTCGAGGGATGCCTAACACCTTCCCCTCGAGGTAATTTGAACCCTTACCCAATCTCTGGTTCGTTGACCTTAGCTAGACTTAGTTAGGTTAGATAGGTGCCCTAACCCGCCTTAATTCGTTAGGTGGCGACTCTTCAATCCACCAAAAGCCCAAAAGAGTTGTTAGGTCATGCACCAAAACCCGTTTTGAGAAAAATGGGGCGCAACAATTTTTAGTAAATATTTTGGGGTCAAATCTGATTTGGGTTAGTTTTACAAATCCTAAATTATGCTTAGGGTTTTTAGAAGAGAGTTCAAGAAGAGAAAATAGGAGAAAAGGAAAAATGATCAAGATTTCTTGCGAATCGGGGAATTTTTTTGGCCAAATCAAGGTATGCAAGCTTTCATAGTGCTGGGTTTGTTTGCCCTCACGCCAATCATGTAATTTTTTACCTACGAATTCATTCTTGATGTTGAATTGTTGAGTTCTTGAGAAGTTCTTGAATTTGATTGGTAATAGAATGTTGTTTTGAGGTCTTGAGGCAAGAGTTTGCGAATGAGATGAGTAGATTGATGATTCTTTGTGTGGGTTTCGCTGAAAGTGTTCTGGGTCATGAAAATTTGTGAATTTTGACCATAGAATTGCAGTGGGTATGAGTTGAATTGAGTTTGGGAGAGGAAAAAAAGATCGGACAAATAATTGCCCCCAGGTCCGCGTCGCGGAAACTTCTCAGATTTCCAGTACCCGATCGATCACTCCTTCTCCGCATCACGGAGAGGATACAGAGTCCTCTGTCTCAAAAATTAATTCGCAACCAAATATTTAATTCCATCTCCGCGTCGTGCCAGTATTCTTTAATTTTGGGTCTTCGCTTGTTCTTATGTTCAATTATCTTAACCTTCCTAAATTGAGAGGTCCTACATCCCAAAGAATAATTCTTGAATTCATATTTCAAATTCAAGATAGAGTTAAGAGTAAAGTCTTGAGAGTTCTTTCAAGTCATTTTGAGAAGTCTTTTACAATCTTTTAAAACTTCTTTTAGGACTTGAGTACTTGAGTATGAGAATAAGTAAAGTTGAGTTTCATTTTTCAAAATTAATATATGGGAACTAAGTATTCCCAAGAGTAAATGTTTTACATTTAATATGAGGAGGAAACTATGATTTCCAAATGAGTTATGAGTACTATCTCTTTTAAGATAAATATTTTGAGTAATAATCTCAAAGTTGAGGATGAGGAAATGCTTTTAAACATATGAGCTAAGTTATATTTTGGGAGTAGTATTGATCACTGATAAACAACTCACAGCCCCTATAAACCATGTAGCCAACGTGGGTAGAAATGACCATACTTTTTAGATGATTCCTTATTGTTTTTAAGCATAGCTTAGTGGATCCACTTAGTGAGTAGTCCTATACCCCGACAAAGTATAGGACAGTTCTGATAGCGTGGGAGAGACGTTGTATCATCATATAGCACATAGTGATGGTTGTCGGTTAGAGAATCTCCCACAAAGTTATTTTATATTTTTACATACAAACTGAGTTATATTGTATTTTCTAATACATTGAGTTGTTAACTATTGTTTTAAAAGCTCTTCTTTATATCACATTATTGTTATTGCTTTTATACTGAAATGAATTGAGGTTGAGTTGAGTTGAGACGAGGTAAGTTGTTTCTTCAGTTCCAGTTCAAGCTCATGTCTTATTTTAGATTTCTCCTTGCATGCTCATACATTTCATATACTGACACCATTTGGCATGCATCTTTCATGATGCAGATACAAATAACCAGGATCATCAACCAGCGCTTCGTTGATCCAGTCGAGTTCCAGAGTTGTTTTGTGAGCCTCCTTACTTCCGAAGGATCCCTTATTTATTGTCATGTATTTCTGTTTTGTTAGGATGATCAAGGATTGATAACGCTCAACTACATTTCATCCAATACTAAGTGTAGGCGACCGTAATCTAGTATAAACCCAACAAAGATTTGGGGTCGATCCCACATGGAGTGATACGGAATGGAATTTAATTAAGAAGTAAATGGTGTGTTCTAATCGGTTGTAGAATTAAACATTATCAAAACAAAGTAAAGCAAGTTTTAATGTTTGACAACAAGTGTCAGATGGGGGGATTAAGTTTTTCAAGTAACAACTACAACAACTACGAAAATAGGGGAGTAATCAAGTAGAGAGAGATCCTTAGGGATGTGATCGATTAATTGCCAATTTCGATATACGGGTGATTACCAATTACTGAAATTCACTGAGTCTTAGTGGGTAGGCTAGACTATAGATGCAATAGCTATCTCTCGATCAACTATTACGATTCAAGTGAGTTCTCTCGAGCCTCGACAAACATAACAATAGAAACAACCCAAAACCTCAATTAATCCACTCTCTCGAGATAGATTGGTAGGATCGAATTCAAATTCTCTCTCTCGAGCTGAATCAACAATAACCCAATCACTACAAACGTCAATCGATAGCCTTAATTCTAGAACCTCTCTCTCAAGAAAGCCTAGAATACTAAGTTAAAATTGCATTTGCAACTAGAATTCATGAGTTATTACACAGCTATCAAGCAAACCCACTTCAAAACAACAATCAAATCAGTAATCACTAATACCCATAAGCTAATTGAGACAATTAATCACATAATCACACCTCCAAAAATGGGAGTTTTAGCCATACATTATAAAAAGTAAGAAATTATTACCAACTACGTTGTCCATGAGCTGGGTAATGGATTCCAAGTCTTTACAATGCTTCAAATCAACTAAAATTCAAAACCCACTTGAAATCTCTGCTCAAAACTCTAAGAAAAGTTTTTGGGATCAACAACTCAAGGTAAAAGCTCTCAAACACTCAAAATAGTCGTTCAGAATTTTGGACTATTAGAACTCTCCTTAAATCTTTTAAAGTTTCATATTTATACTCTTCCAAATTTTCAGCTTGAGGACAAATCAACGATATTAGTCAAGCTGGTTAGCGATGCGCCAAGTGTCTCCCTTCATCGTATTCTTGACTTGCCTCAGCACCATTGGATTTTTGCAATTTTAGGCGATCAGGATTGCTGTCGCCGATCCATTCGGCGGTTCGCCGACTGTCCCTTTCCATCACCAAGTTGGCTTGTTCCCCAGGGCTGGCATGCTATAATTTTTGGCGAGTTAAAGAGCCACTCAGCGGTTTACCGAGTGGTCTTGGTGATCACCAAGGTTTCCCTTCTTCAACTTCTTCACTTTTTTTGTTCCTTTTTGCTTGGTAATGTCCTTGCCTGTCTCCTTTGCCTTCATTGTTAAAAATCAACAGTTTAACTTCAGTTTAAAGCATAAACTAGGCATTGAGGATAATAAAACTATAAAAACAAAGCCCTAAATGAGTCGAAATCTCAGACTCATCAGAGATCTTGTCCCGAAATCCCTCATAGTACTAGAGGCTTCATAGATAGATAGACAAACAGTAATTTATGAGTCTTGTTCATTTTAGTTGTTTTGTTTTAGACTTGAGTTGCCTATTTTGGTTGTGAATGTTTTTAAACATTATGAGTTATTTCTTTTAAAGACTTGGAGTAAAGTTTGCTTTTGAGTTCTCTTATATGTTGAGTAAGTCTTCCGCTAAGAGTTAAGCCAAGCCAAGAGTTCGCTTGGGGCCAATAATGGTTTTCGAGTGCCAGTCGCGTCCAGGGTGTAGGCTCGGGGTGTGACAACTTGGTTACATAATCTAAGAATATTATTGAAAAAGATAGGGACGAATAGGAGAAGATTGATACTCAATTGTGCAGTATGTTATGAAAATCTATTGATTCAAAGTTGATGTCGTTGTTTTGACCATTCCAAACTTGCTTTTTTAGTTTGGGAAAAGGCTCGTGGGCTATACACAATTGACATATCATGCTTTTATAATGTGATTTCTCGGTTGACTAACCTTAAAAATAGGACTCGGGTATGTCAACTTATCTTAGATAGGTTCAGACGGTTATGGAAGAATTTAATGAGTTAATGCCCACTACTCCAAGTGTTGAAAAACAATTAGAGAAGCGTCAGAAGATGTTTCTAGTTGTTACACTTGCTAGACTTTCATATGATTTTGATTCAGTGAGAGATCAAATTTTGGCTAGCTAAACTGTTTATGTTGTGGATGACATGTTTGCTCGATTGTTACGACTAGTTACACCACCTATGTTGTCGTCTAGTCATCCAATACCACCTGCAGATTCTTCTGCCCTAGCATCTTAGACTGCATTTTGGAACAGAAATTGACATGGAGGCCGTCACGGGAAACAACGACCAAAATGTGGTTATTGTAACAAATTGGGTCATACTCGTGATGCGTGTTACTCTCTACATGGTAAACCAAATAATGCTCATGCTGCTCAAACTGAATACACTGATAATCCCACCAATCAATTGTTCTCTTTGTCTAAGGTAGAATACAATGTCTTTCTTCAGTATCAAGCGAGTAAGCAAACATCTTCATCAATAACTTTCGTTGCCCAAGTTGGTAATCATGTTGCTTGTATCTCACAATCCACCACACTTGGCCTTTGGGTTATGGACTTAGGTGCTTCTGACCACATTTCTGGTAACTAATCTTTATTGTCTAATATTACTTACTCTCAGTCCTTTCCCACTGTTACATCAGATAATGGTTCTCAGACCATGGCAACCGGAGTCGATCAAGCCGATCCCTTTTCTTCCAGGACTCTAAATGATATTTTTTTGTCCCTTTAGCCTCTTTTCAATAAGTCATTTGGCTAAGACTTTAAATTGTTTCGTCTTATTTTTAGTGACTTCTTTGTCATGTTAGACCTCAGTACGGGAACGATGATTGACGAAGGGTATGAGTTGGATGGACTTTATTATCTCAATTCTCACAAATCCACTATAGTTTGTTCAATCTCAAACTCTTCATATTTAATCCACAAACAGTTGGGACACCCTAGTTTATCCAATCTTCAAAAAATGATACCTAGCGTGTCCAAATTGTCAAAGTTATATTGTGAGTCACATCAATTGGGGAAGCACACTCGAGCTACTTTTCCACGTAGTCCTAATAATCGTGCAGAGTCTCATTTTCATTTAGTTCATTCCAATATTTGGGATCCTACTAGAGTCAATTCTATATTGGGTTTTCAGTATTTTGTTACTTTCATTGATGATTATTCAAGGTGGACTTGGATGCTCTTAATAAAAGACCGTTCTAAATTATTCTCCATATTTCAAACTTTTTGTGCTGAAACAAAACACCAGTTTGGTGTTTTTATTCACATTTTTCGTAATGATAAGGCACATGAATATTTATCATCTCAATTTAAACAATGTATGTCTTCCTATGGAACTCTTCATCAAACATCTTGTCTTTACACTACACAGTAAAATAGAATTGTAAAGAGGACAAATATGCATATTATTGAGACTACACACCGTTTTCTCATAGAAGCAAATGTTCCATTGTGATTTTGAGCGGACACAATGCTCACTTCTTGTTATCTGATTAACCGTCTGCTTTTCTCTACTATTCATAATTATGTACCACACACCGTTTTGTTTTCTAAGTCAATCTCATTCTCTTTTCCACCACGCGTTTTTGAGAGCACATGCTTTGTCCATATACTCACTCTAGAGAAAGACAAATTCGCTCTCCATGCTCTTAAATGTGTTTTTCTCAATTATTCTATGGTACAAAAGGGATATCGATGCTTCTTACCTAACCTCTAGTGATACCTTATATCAGTTGATGCTACTTTTTTTAAGGTTAGACCTACTTTTTATCCTCTTTTGTTGAACATTAGACATTTCTGAGGTTTTACCAGTTCCATCTTTTGGAGATCCTGCCATAGTTTATCCTTCCACATCATCTCTTATGACTCCATCTTCTTCGGCTGCACCTCCACCACTATTAACCTATCATTGTCGTATGCGCCCGAATGATTCACGCCCTCCACCAGAATCCTTGCCTGCTCATGAGTACTTGTCTATACAGAGTCCTTCTATTGCCACTCAAAAAGGTAATCGCTCTAATCATAACCCTCATCCTATCTATACTTTTTGAGCTATCATTGTTTGTCACCGGCCTATTCTGTATTTGTATCATCACAATTATCTGTGTCTATTCCTAATACTACACATGAGACTCTTTCTCATCTAGACTGGCAACAAGCTATGATTGAAGAGGTGTCTGCCTTACACTCTAGTGGTACTTACGAGTTTGTTCCTTTACCTCCAAATAAATATACAGTTGCTTGTCGGTGGGTATATACAGTGAAGGTTGGACCCGATAGACAGATTGATCACCTTAAAGCTCGACTAGTGGCCAAGGGTTATACACAGATTTTTGGTCTTGACTGTGGTGATACTTTCTCTCCTGTGGCCAAGATTGCTTCAGTTCGTCTCTTTTATCCATGGTTGTGGTTCGTCATTGGCCTCTCTACTAATTGGATATTAAAAATGTCTTTCTTCATGGAGATCTAAAAAAATAAGGTATATATATGGAGTAACCACCTGATTTTGTTGCTCAGGGGGAGTCTAATAACATAGTGCTACGATTAGCATTTTTATGGCTTGGAGCAATCTTTCCGATCATGGTTTGGAAAGTTTAGCATGGTTATTCATGAGTTTGGCATGATGCAAAGTGAAGCTGATCATTCTGTGTTCTATTGTCACTCTGCTTCAGGTTTGTGCATGTATTTGGTAATGTATGTTGATGACATAGTTATCGCAGACAATGATGATGAGGGAATTACCAAATTGAAACATCACATTTTCCAACACTTTTCGACGAAGGATCTTGGTCGATTGAGGTACTTCTTAGGTATTGGGGTTGCCCAATCCAAATCAAGAATTGCCATTTCACAAGAAAGTATGCACTTGATATTCTTGAAGAGACAGGGATGCCAGATTGTAGGACTATTGATTCTCCAATAGATTCAAATGTTAAGCTCCTACTAGCTTAGGGGAAGCATCTTAGTGATCCAGGAAGATATAAAAGGATGGTAGAAAAGTTACAATATCTCACAGTGACTCGACCTGATATTACCTTCTGGTTAGTGTTGTAAGTCAGTTCTTGAATTCTCCTTGTGATAGTTATTAGAATGCAGTTATTCGCATTCTTTGATATATAAAATCTGCTCCAGGGAAAGGACTTCTTTACGAAGACCGAGGACATGAGAAAATTATTGGATATTCAGATGTAGATTAGGCAGGGTCACCTTCTGATAGATGATTCACTTCTGGATATTGTGTTCTAGTTGGGGGGAAATTTGGTATCTTGGAAAAGTAAGAAAAAAAATATGATTGCTAGATCTAGTGCAAAAGTAGAATATCAGGCTATGACAGTGACATGTGAACTCATATGGATAAAGCAAGTATTGAAGAAGTTGAAATTTGGAGATACTAAAGGAATGAAAATTGTGTGCGATAATCAAGTTGCACTTCACATTTCATCGAATCCAGTATTTCACGAGAGGACCAAACATATAGAGATTGATTTTCATTTGTTAGAGGAAAGGTACTTTCATGAGACATAGTCACAAGGTTCGTGCAGTCAAGTGATCAGTTTATCGACATATTCACCAAGTCCCTAGCAGGTCCCGAAACAAGTTATATATGTAACAAGCTTGGTACATATAATTTGTATGCACCAGCTTGAGGGGGAGTGATAGAATCCTAGGAATATTTTTTATAGCATATGTGTAAATATAGTAGGTAGCTTGATCTACTCCTAGATTTACTCTAGCTTGATTTGATATTGATTTGTATTGATTAGGTATCGATTTCCTTTCCTTTTTAGGACATGTATACTTAGCTCTTTAAACCCCAATAGCTTGTGAACATAATCAAGCTGAGTTCTCTATCAAATTCTTGTCTTCTCACAAAAACAAATCCCTATTTTTAATGTCTTTTCATATAGGGATAAGGCACTAGTACCCCCTTAGACTATGACCGAAATTCCAGAGACACATCTTAACTAAACTAAGGTCCTATTACCCCCTGAACTCATATTTTTGTAATTTTATACACCTTTTGGCTTACGTGGCACACTCCGTGACTCCACACAATTGAGGTGCGTGGGAGATATTTGGATGTCGCATAAGCCAAAAAGGTGTACAAAATTATAAAAAATGGATTCAGAGGGTAATAGGACCTTAGTTTGGTTAAGACGTCTTTTTGTGATTTCGGTCATAGTCTAGGGGGGTACTTGTACCTTTTCCCTTTTATATATTTTAAAAATCGTTTCACTTGCATATTGAAAAGGCAATTTACATAAATAATATATTATATAACATTATTTACGAATTATAACATATCTTTTACTCTTACACAAATTAGCCTTACTTTTCTTTATCACAAATAGCATCAACCAACAGGGAACTAGCGGTCCACATATCTTAAGTCTTAACATAAGCCCAATGTGTTTATCTGAACATTCAAAATGTATTATATAATACATTAAAAATAATTAACATATCTTAAAAATAAAAGGCCAATTCATTTTAAAAAATAATACATTTTTAACATATCTTAATAATAATTCTAATTATTTTTGAAATTTAAATATAATACATTTTTAACATCACTAATGAGAGAAAAAAATATACTTGTAATACAATTTGAATTTAATATTTTCCTATATATAGGATATTATAGGTATATTTAATGCACACGGTGAATATGTAACTAAAACATTTTTAATACAAATATATATAAGTATTATATGTGAATTTCAAACATTCCGGTACTATTTAAATTAGTTTACATTAGAAATGTATTATATTTGTTCTGAAATAATAACTATTGAATTTATAGTAATGTTTAATATTGAATTGTATTATAACTATCGTTTGTATTTATACAATTTTAATACAACTTTAATACAATTTTAATACAAATTTTCAGAGCTTCACCTCTTCTTTTTCATAATTACCACCACCAGACCACCGATTGTTTATATTTAATACAGTTTTGATACAACTTTAATACAATTTTTCAGAACTTCACCTAATATATATTTATACAATTTTAATATAACTTTAATACAAATTTATATTAAATGGTTATTAAAGATGAAATTATATCATATATGGTAATAAAAATAAAGTAACATTTAAAAACGTAATTAATCAAATAAAAAATATTATTTATGTAAAAATTTCAATTAAAAATTAAAATAACACACATAGATTAAGGACCATTTTGGTGTTTTTCACAAATTTTTACAGCCCAAAGATGGAATAAATTGCTCGGCGGGAGGATAATAAAACTGCTGTGCCCAGTAGCGCCTGGGTGTGAAGTGTCTACAATGGCTGTGTGCACTTCCTCTTTCTTATCTTCTACTTCTTCTTCTTCATGCCCCTCATTGTGCTTTCGTTTCAATCCTCTTTTCTTCTCCTCCGCAAGTCGTCGTCGTCGTTCTACTCTACCACTCTCCTGTTCTCGTCTCAGAGGTTATCGCTTCTTCGCCAGTAAGTCTCCTCTCTAAATGTCCCTCTCCTTTTCTACTTACCGAAAATGCATCGGATTTGAATTGGTTTTAGGGTTCTGCTACCTAATTATGTTTTTATGAATGCAGTTTCTGCGGAAGCAGAAAGCACTGCTATCTTTAATTCACCCGAAGTTGCAAAGTCATTTGATTTCAGTAATGAAGAACGTATATATAAATGGTAATATGAAATTTCCATGAGTTCAGTTCTGTTATGTTGTTGAATTCTTTGTTTGTTTGTTTTATTTCTGGAGTGTCTGATAAGTTCAAAATACGAAGAGGGTTCAATTTCTACTATATATACATAAAAAATAGTTTTAACCATGTCTAAACAGTGTAATTTTCCACTGAAGGGGGTTCGGATGACCCCTGAGCCCTTACTAGCTCTGCCCTTGAATGTCAGTTATAGAAAAAATCTGTTCAGTAGAAAAAGTTTATTGTTTCTACCTTGAACCAAAGGACCTATGAACTTTTCAACTTTAAGGTCTTGCAGTTTTTGGTATACTTAGCTATTCAACATTAACATGAATTGACTATACTTGGAGTGACTCATGTGATTTCACGTCACATTTAAATGATCACCTTCTAATTATTCACTATCTACAAAATACTAATAAGTGAAATTGTTGATATTTAGGTGGGAGTCTCAAGGATATTTCAAACCAAACATTGTCAAAGGGAGTGATCCTTTTGTCATTCCGATGCCACCACCTAATGTTACCGGCTCGCTGCACATGGGCCACGCTATGTTTGTGACACTTGAGGTTGCATTCAGTATTAAATGAATGAAATTCTATGTATGCTCTTATTACAGTTCTTTTTGATCTTCTCCAGCTTATTCTTTTGAATGTCTTTCTTGAGTTATACGAGTTCATCATTCAATATATCTAGTAATTATAGTCTAACTCTCACTTGCTACTCTATTCTCCTATTATTGAGCACAAAGCTAAAAGTAAAATTGAATTACATGATAGCTTACGATAAATATGCTGTGTCTTATCTTTGCATTATTAAAAATCATTTCTGGAAAATGACTAAGCCAGGAGTAATGGGGCTGTAAAGTGGAGCAGCTAGCATTTAGCTATTTAGGATTGGCTCTGGGTGCTAAAAAGAATGACAAGAAGATGTGGGAAGGTGGACAAGTGCAACAGTAAATTGGTTCCATGGAAAAGACAGTATTTGTCTTTTGGGGAAAGACTTACATTTGTTAATAGTGGTTTAGATGGTATTCCAACCTATCTAATTTCTGTCCTCAGAATGCCAACAAAAAATGAGAAGAAACTAAATTCTTTGAGGAATAACTTTTTCTGGGAAGGAAATGCTGATAAGGGGAAGTTTCATTTGGTCAAATGGCAGGAAGTGATGAAGGAAAAGTAAAATGGGGGCCTGGGAATGAGGAAGCTGAAGCTGCATAATAAATTTGGAGATACAATCATGGCAATTAAAGCTTATGGAAACAAGTTATAGATGCAAATTATGGTAAGAGAGATAGTTAGGTTCCTTGTTTAATCCAATCTTCTTCTAAAGGCAGAGTTTGGAGTATTAACAGTATATACGGGGTGAGTATAAGCAGCATGTTAAACTGAAATTGGGGATGGTACTAAAATCTTGTTTTGGTCTGATATATGGTTGGGGATTGAAAGTTTAAAAGAGAAGTTTCCAGTTTTATATAGCTGCTCCACAAACAAAAATGGGAAGGACTCTGATTTTTACTCTAGTAATGTCTGGAGGTTGATTTTCAAAAGAGGCCTAAATTATTTGGAGGTAGGCGAATTTGTCCAATTAATGTAACTGTTGGAATCTTTGTGAATATTGTAGCATATATTAAAATATAGAAGGTAGCTTATTTTACTCCTATTGTAATTAGGTATCGATTTGTACTGATCTCCTTTCCTTGTTAGGACCTGAAGACATAGCTATTTTAAACTCCAAAAGCTTAAGGGAGTAATCAAGCAGAGTTTTCTCTCAAACTCTTTCTTTTTCACATAGTATCATAACTTTTGTTTTTTTGTGAGAAAACAGCAAAACCACTACTATTCCGCAATTCCGTGACTCTCCTGGGGTACTGTGCATATACCAGTAGCACCATTACAATTGGAATCCTTGCGCGAAGCTACCTTCAAATTCCGCTGCTATAGGGTTACTCACATGCTCTCACGCACCACTCTTAGATCCAGATAATTGGTGTCAGGCGCTCCACGTGCCGACGCGTCCCACATATATTTTTTTCCAGTAGGGTCTCCCCATAATTTTTACCCTACCATATAGAGGTTTGGCCCAGTTCGGACCTTGGCTCCCCATGAAGTGGTTTGACTCGCATTCACATATATGGTGGTTGACTCTATCTAAGTCAGATACTTGAAATCCCCATAAGGAAGCTTGCTTGTATGTCTTTTCTCACGAGTGTCCTGACCTACAGGCGTGCCCAGCCTTTGCTTGGCATCAGCTTTGCATAGAGCTTACTCTTGGAGATTGCTTTACCCCGTGATGGTAGGCACATAACATATTAGCGGTTGTTTCTGTGACACTCGTGCCAACAGCCCCACTAGCCTGGCCTCACTAAACTTATTCCCACATGGTAGTTAAGTGTCTTTCTTTCTTTCTGTTCATCTGAGCTCTTAACATGAATAGGTATTTCTCACTGTGCTCCTTGACAAGATTTGTTCCTGCTCTAGTTCCAAGTTTATAGTACATGGCTCACAGCTCACCATAACACTGTTGCTTGACCTGGAAAGGTGGCCTTTTCTGACCACTTGGCTTACCGACATGTCCCAATTCTCAATTGAATTTCAGATTGTTCAGAAAGAAAATTGTGTTACCAATTTCACCTCATTAAGTTGGGCAACAACTTTGGATCAATGCATAACATGAACGAAACATCTTGACCTGATTATCTGATGCAACTGAATTAATGAATCTTCTTTGCTCGAGTTATGCAAGTTCCTGGCACCACATCCACAATCTCCACCAGACAATTTAGCCAAGTTCATGTCTTGCTGAACAAAGCTATCAGTCCACTGCTGACAGAATGTGACATATTGAATGATAATTGCATTGAGACAACGGGTGCTATAGCTACGCATATGCCTAATCTTATAATATCATACCAATAGCGTAGCATATGGCACTACAACTAACCAAACATGCTTCAATCAATTCCTTCTAAAAATGCATCCTCTGTTTAGAAGACATCCCTAAGGATAGGTCAATCAAAAGAGGATGCCCGAAAATCAACTGGTAAAATATAGATGAAGACATACATAACTATTGTGAAGTGACATGATTCTGAAAGTTGTAATCCATGGATAGAAAGAGAAGTCTTTTTGGATTATCATGTCACACAATTTAACGGGGAGGAATCACACAATGTACTCTTGATTACTATTGGTCTATTACTTTGTCATATTTTAGCTTACAAAGTGATCATCATATCTGTTAGTTGATTTATCCAGGTTTTCTAAATTACTTCATTTCTGTCGTCTCCTTTGTCAGGATATCATGATACGATATAACCGTATGAAGGGAAGACCTACCCTTTGGCTTCCTGGAACAGATCATGCTGGTATTGCAACTCAGGTTCCCTCTACATCCAAAACTTTACTACTTTTCTCAACTACATCTCATTTTAGAGTTGATCTTATATTGCTTGCCATCCATCCATTATACGTTTTGGTTTCATTCAATTTTAATGAAAATTTTTACTTTCATGAACCATTTTGAGTATCCAAGAGCTTTCACTGCGAGCTAGTTGAGTTTGAGCTGTTTTCCAGTGTTATCTTTGTGCAAATGCACATAGAATGAAAGTTATTTTTTCTTGTTTTGGTGCACGGAACTGTGGTCACCAATGTGAGAAAATCTACCTTGATACTTCAGATGCTGATATTAGTTACGGAGTGTTGATGTGTAGCTTAGGTGTTCCATCATGTACTTCCTCAAATATGTCTGCAGTTTCTTTGTATGCTGCAGGTTATTTGGTAGTCCTATTTCTTTCTCAAACTTGTGGGAGTACATTATCAGTTTAACTTGTGTAATTGGCTCTGCGTGTCATTTGTCCTTTTTATTTTTAAAAATGATCTAAACTATCAAAGTTGTTATTTTGCTTGGGTGTGCAAAACTGAATACCTCTTCTTTTTATTTTCTATGTTTTCCAGTTGGTTGTGGAGAGAATGCTAGCTACAGATGGAGTAAAAAGGGCTGATTTGGGTAGAGACGAGTTCACAAAACGAGTATGGGAATGGAAACAGAAGTATATCTACTTCTTATTTAAGCTATATATTGATTAAATTCTGCTGTGCTACATGATTTATGGTCATAAAGCGTTTTCTTGGATATGCTAACTGATCAAAAAAGATAGAGAGTCTTTTTCACCTACATGTCATTTTCTTAGGGATCTCTCAAGCTACTTATGAAACTTTATCTATTCATTCTTTTTAATGGAATAACGATAGTTTTATTAAAAACATCCAGAAAATGCAGAAAGTTCTGTTACCTATTCATTTAGATGATTAAACATATTATTTTGAATGATTACCATTCTGGCTATCAGCAAACCTCACAAGTAAGAAAAAATAACAAACACCATGAAAAGGTAAAGTACCAAGATCTTCTTCTTTTTCTTTGATTATTAAGTACCACAATTTCCTTGTTGGATAGAGTAATCTATTTAGCATTTATTGTTCAATGTCCCTGTACTAACAACCTCCTCTCCACTAACATGAATATTTTAATTTCTAATTAGAAAATAAATGAAATGAAAGAAGTAAATAATATTTTTCACAAGTTCTGCAACCATTGAGCAGTAGACTAGAAACAGGAAAATTTCGCATGAAAATTTTTAACATAGAAATTTCCTTATTATTCTCTGTTCTGTTAATATGTCAATGAGTTGAGCTTTGATGCTCTAAATAGTGTTGAAGACCTAAAAAAATAGAAATGTATAAGACACCTCCAATCTATAAAATAAAAAATTGAAACGTGACACTAATTTAGTTCTTGGATGAAAGAACTTCTTTCTTATGCTTCGTCAGTTTTATTTTATGTGACACTCTTTCCTTTTTTTGTTTGTTCCAATAAGAATGACATCTTTCTATATTTCGAAGTAACTTTACTTTAAATTTTCGATTTTTATCGTAAATGATATGCTTTTATAACCGTACGAAAGAGACTGTAATGATATAATGTCCTTTCTACTGCTCCTATTTCTAATTTATTTGATCTTTTTTATCCTTCTAATGATATATTGCCCTTGTCCATCTTTCCCATTGCTTTTTCAATATTTTCTTTTCAATCTAAGAAGAACGGCTTATTTTATTCTCTTTTATTACTTAGGTATGGTGGAACAATTACTAACCAGATAAAGAGACTTGGTGCTTCCTGTGATTGGACCAGAGAACATTTTACCCTTGATGAACAGCTGAGTAGTAAGACAACCTTCCCATTCAGTAAAAGTCCCATCAACTCTGTTTTGCGAACTTGTCTACAGGATATAAATATCAACTCTCTAGGATAGCAAACTATGAATTCTCTAAGTGGCTTATCAGTTCATTTGTCTTTTACTTTGTCATCGTACGTACTGTTTTTTCGATAATAGTATATTGCATCCAAATGTACCTGGTCCTGCGTCCAGATATAGATGAGCTAATACTTGTCCAGTGATAAAATGTGCATTATTTCTTGTTTATCATATGTATACATATATCATCCATTTGTATAACAGGAGTCTAATTTAAAAATTCAATTGTTGCAGGGGCTGTAGTTGAAGCATTTATAAGGCTTCATGAAAAAGGGTTAATATATCAGGGTACACACTACTCCCTCTCCAAAAGTTTGTATGTTTTTAGTAAGTAAAAGATAGAGACTGTTGCTTGATTAAATGAGCTATTCTGGCGAACTCCTAGCCTTGAAGAAAGTAGACTTACCTGGAGAACTTCTAGATTTTCATTTTCCAAGAGTAGTACTGCCCCTTTTTATACTATGACTTTTAGGTTTTATATTTTTCTTTTGGTTGAGGGTTGTGGGTGGGGGAGAGAATATGGTAGCTCCTCCGGGATAGAGTATGCTTTTCCTTTTATTTCCTTTTGGATCGTCTTTTGAATAGATCTTGTGTTTTTTTATGACAACCAGAAGTTAATCATATCAAAGATGAAGTTACTTTACGAACAGAAAAAAGATTCTCTTGGCTGCAAGAAAGATAAAGGAAGGATGTGGGGAGCTAACATCTGGGGTATATGGATGAAAAATGAACATAAAATTTCTGTTTGACTGTTTCGATAAGAATTGTTTAATCCTTACATTATAGGCTTTCCTAATATTGTTGCTAAAGGATAGCTGTGGGTGGAGACAGCTTCAACATTCTGCAGCATACACAATTGTTAAGCATTTCTTTCTTTGTTGAATGTTGACAACTTAATATATTCCTGTTCCTGTACTTTTATTTGATCTTAGAAGCAAAAATGCTACACTGTAGAACTCAAATGTGAAATACTTCTACATGTAGTTAAAAGTATTTGGAGCTTTCTTTATAAGCATGAAACTGGATGACATGCATATCTAATTTAAGGACTGACATTTCATTGGTTCTCTTCACATAGCATAAGTAGAGCTGTTGATAAACCCTTCAGAGTGAAATGGCATTTGAGCTGCACCTATTTAATCAAATACTGGACATAAACCACCGATAGTCTTCCTGCAATATGCGTGCTAGTAAACCTAAGCATTCTTCTGGATGTCAACTTTCACCTAAATTCATTAGCTTTCTCATTGGAAATTTGCAGGATCTTATATGGTTAATTGGTCTCCTAATTTGCAGACTGCAGTTTCAGACTTGGTATGATATTTATTGAGTTGGAAATATGCTTCTCTTGTTAATTAGTGGTCAATCTCATTGGTTAAAGTCAATTGCTTTTCCACCTCAGGAAGTAGAGTATTCTGAAGAACCTGGTTCACTTTATTACATCAAGTATCGTGTTGCTGGAGGTTCAAGGTAAAGACATTGCACTTGCAGCTAATTACTTGTATTTTCTTCTTTACTTTAATTTAGTGTTTTAAACTACTCCCTCCCTTCTAATTTATGTGGCATAGTTTGAATAGGCATGAGATTTAAGAAAGAAATGATGGCTTTTGAAACTTGTGGGTCTCAAACATAGCAAAAGATTTGTGACTATAAAATTGTGAAACTTGTGCCCTTGAGCATATCAAAACATTTGTGTGGCTATACAAACATCTCATTAACGGTAAAATGAGAAGTATAAGGTTAATTGTTTTCAAATATAGAAATGTATCACTCTTTTTGAAATTAACTACTAAGGAAATCACAAAAACTGAAATGGAGTGACTAGTCATTTAAGTGATCGTTGAAATGGTACTTTCACCATTCAAGTAGCTTCAATTATCTTTATACCTTTGGTCTTGCTGCTGCTAAGAAGGGTTCTCTTTTACAATAAGTTGCCTCAATCCATGTCCTAGATTTGTTTGTTTGTTGGAGCCACAATCAAATCTAGCTAGTTCACTTAAAAGAAATTGGCATGATCAAGCCTCTTTTGGTTTTGGCGCAATATATATTAAGAAAATTTTTGTATTTCAAAAAACTATTATTTGGTGTTTGGTTGACTAAAACTAAGGAAAATATTTTCCTCAAGGAAATATTTTACAGCAAATGCGGAAACAACTTACTCCTTTTTCAGAGGCATCTCCATGCTATTCTTACTTCATGTCATTTTGATACTAATATCACTTAGGAGCTAAGAAAAAGAAGAAGAGTAGCTAAAAAAAAAGAAGGAAATTCTAGAGCAAGTAAATAAGCAATTCTTTCATAACTTGGAAAAGAGAGAAGCAGTACAATATATAGGAATCAGATGGGGACTAGTGGGGACCAATCCTGGACACATGTCCTTCTTCCACTCACTACTTTGACCTCTGTAACTTACTCATAATGAAAACTAATTCCTCCTGATAGTAACAAGCATTAGGGGGAATGTGTAAATACTAAAACTATATATAAAGATAACTGAGGGGTAGAAACAGAGTTATCTTAACTAATGCAACTCATTCCTAACGGAATTAACTGTCTCAACACCCTCTTGAGACTCTCAAAAGCATCTGTAGCTTTGCTGGACCAGTTAAAGTTATCCTTTTTTAACAAGTCCGTGAGGGGCTTGCTAATAACTCCATAGCCTTTTATAAACCTCCTATAGTAACCAGCTAACCCAAGGAAATCTCTCAATTGCTTGAGGTTAGTCGGTTCAGGCCAAGATTGGACAGCTTCCACCTTCTTAGGATCTGTAGCCACTCCATCAACAGAAATATAATGACCTAAGTATTCCACCTTCTTAGCTGCAAAGACACACTTGCTTTCCTTGGCAAAAAGTTGGTGTTGGACTAATAATTCAAAGGTGGTCCTCAAATGGTCTACATGCTCCTCCAAAGTCCTACTAAACACCAGTATATCATCAAAAAACACAAGGATGAACTTCCTCAAGTGTTTTTGAAAAATATGATTCATGAGACCCTGGAAACTTGAGGGTGCATTCGTCAATCTGAATGGCATGACCAAATATTCATAATGTCCTGTATGTGTTTTAAAGGCAGTTTTATGCACATCAGTAGGAGCCATCCTAATTTGATGATATCCTGCCCTTAAATCAGTTTTAGTGTATACTTGGGACCCCCCCCCCCCAATTCCTCCAACAGTTCTTCAATGATGGGTATTGGAAATTTATCTTTTATAGTCACCTTATTCAAAGCCCAAGAACCATCTTTCTTACTCACTAACACCACAGGTGAGGCATAAGAACTAGAGCTATATTGAATAATACCTTAATCCAGCATCTCTTGGACCATAGTTTCAATCATATCTTTCTGAATTGGTGAATATCTGTATGGTCTGGAATTCACTGGTCACTGGTTGACTGCCTGTTGTCAAAGGAATGTGGTGATCAAAGACCCCTCTTGAAGGAGGCAATTCACTTGGCTCCCTGAATAGTTTCTTGTATTCCTCCAGTAGTGCTTGAACCTCCTTGGGCTTCTCCTCTCTACCTTGTAAACATTCTTCTCTTGGCATCCCAGCCATACACACCTTGATCATAAAGATTTGTGCAGTGTCCATAGTGATTTTGTTGAATGCCTTACAATCCACAGTTTTAAATGTTGGATGAGCACCCTGCAAGGTTATGGGCTTACCTTCGTACTCAAACTTCATCAGAAGCTTCCCAAAGTTCATTTGTATGTCTCCAAGTTTTCACAACCATTGGATACCCAACACAACATCACAACTTCCTATTGGCAATACTAGGAAGTCATCTTGGAACATGGTGCCCTGCATAATCCATTTGAACTTTTTTGCTTCCCTTAACAGATTGAATTACCTTCCCATCTGCTACTGAGACATCCTGTGGGATAATGTCATGGAACTGACAACCTAATCTCCTAGCAGCCTTCTCATTGATGAAATTGTGGGTGGAACCACAATCAATGAGGACAGTGATAGGCTTCTTCTCAGTGTACCCCTGGATCCTCGAGGTTTTGTACCCTCTAGTCCCATTCAAGGCTTGGAGAGATATTTCACAATTTTCCATGACCTCTTCTTCATCTAAGAGTAATTCTGCCTCGTCTACTCCTTCCTCCTCTTGTGTGAACTCTGCTGAATCATCTGCTTCTAGCTCCAGGGAATACAATTGCCTCTTGGCTTTACATTTGTGGCCCAAACTATATTTTTCATCACAGAAAAAACACAACCCATTGGATCTCTTTTCGTCCATTTCAGCAGGGGTCAACCTTCTCCTTCTGTTAGTGTCAAACTTGGCAACATTGGAATTTTGGAAACTAGACCCCTGACCCTTAGCTCTAGTACTGTCACTATAACCTGGAGAACCCCTAAGGTCAGTGTTAGAACTCTTCATTGCCTTGCTCTGAGTAGCAAAATTAGACTCATGAAGTCTAGCTAGATAATAGGCTTGGGGTAAAGATCCTGGGTTTCCAATCCTTACTGCACCCCTGAGTTCAGGTTTTAGATTGTTTAGGAAAATGCTAACAACATGCTCTACTGAAAGATTTATCCTAGTCATGACACTGTCAAAAGCCTGTTGATTATCTTTAACTAAACCAGTATGCTTGATATTCATTATCTCAGTCATGGGATCTGAGTACTCAACTCCAAATCTGTCCGCCAAAGCATATACATATTCTTCCCAACTAGGAGGAGGTGTCTGACCTCTGTTTCTCATGTATCCTTGATGCCATTGCAATGCATCTCCATCAAAATGAATGGCCACTAGTTTCATTCTCTGATGGATAGGTATCTCTTCCATAGAGAAAAATTGCTCCACCTTATACAACCAAGTTCTTAGGTCCTCTCCATTAAACTTTGGGAACTCTATTTTGGTATATTTGGTAAAAGTAGGCAGGGGAATATTGGAATGAAAATTGTTTTTGTGAGGGGCAAAAGGCATGGGTTGAAATTGTTGAGTCATGGGATGTGTATGACAAACAAAAAGAGCATGGTGGTAAATTGGTTGTGGAATTTGAGTGTTCTGAGCATAGGACTGATTTTGTCTGTATGATGTGGTGGTGTTTGGTACATGAGAAAATGGGGTTTGAAGATGTGGCTTAGGAAATTGGAGTGCTGGTGTGGGTGAGAATTGAGAAGGAAACACAGGTATGGGGACAGTTTGGGTCTGGAAAGGGGAAGGGTGGCTTAAGGGATTTTGAGCAGTCTGAATATAGGATGTGTGAGTGGGTACGCTAGAGGAAGCTGGTATGGTTGATACCGGCAGGGGTGGAACTTGAATTTGCTGACTTGGGTGAATATAAAGTGAAGGTTGTCTTACTGGATGTGAGGGTGAAGAATTTCCCAATCGTGAGGAAGAATTTTCCAAACGCAGTGGCAAATCTGAAGGTGAGTATAGCTCCTCCTCCAGCTGGATCACACTCTTATCTCTTTTTGGTCTCCTTCCACTATGTACAGCTTCACTAAGCTCTTTCAGGGATTTCTCTTGATTCCTGGCTGCCATTTCTTGATTAGCTTCTAGTTGGTCCTGTCTGCTGGCAAAATTGGCCATGTCGAGTGACATATTTTCCAGTACACTTAGTACTTCTTGTATCTCATTCACCATCGAGCTTTCCACAGAGCCAGAAAAGAGCTCTGATACCACTGATACTAATATCACTTAGGAGCCAAGAAAAAGAAGAAGAGTAGCTAAAAAGAAGGAAATTCTAGAGCAAGTAAATAAGCAATTCTTTCATAACTTGGAAAAGAGAGAAGCAATACAATATATAGGATGGGGACCAGTGGGGACCAATCCTGGACACATGTCCTTCTTCCACTCACTACTCTCTGACCTCTGTAACTTGCTCATAATGAAAACTAATTCCTCCTGATAGTAACAAGCATTAGGGGAATGTGTAAATACTAAAACTATATATAAAGATAACTGAGGGGTAGAAACAGAATTATCTTAACTCATGCAACTCATTCCTAACAGAATTAACTGTCTGTTCATACTCTATTTAAAGCTAAGTGTACCACTCCTTAATGCTAGCAATTTCCCTTTGTATCACATTTACTTCTATCAACATGGGAACATCATTACCAATGTTAGGTATTAGCTACTTATTCTTTTGAGATAAGGGTAACTTTGTATTCACTAAAAATTCATCATCCAAGGGATGCTGAATTGGAAACTTACATCCCATAGGGTGGTGGGCACACCCTCAGAAAGACATACAGAATTACAAGTTTCCTATAAAATCAACCATCTCTATGCTTTCCCCTACCAACTCTTGCTTACACCACCAATGTTAGCTACTTATTATCCTCGTTCAAACAACAAGTAGATGCACAACCAATTAAACTTGGTAGAAGGTTTTATGAAATGGCTCTCTTTTGTATAACATTTTCCAGTTAACTTTTCAGAGCCTTATGGTGTAAATGGCTCTCTTCTGTATAACATTTCCGGTAACTATTCCTATTCTAAATAGGATTGTATAAATTTATTCCTATTCTAATAGAATTGTGTAAACCTATTCCTATTCTAATAGGAATGTATAAACCTATTCCTATTCAAACACTCCCCCTCAAGCTAGTGCATACAATTCATGTACTTAGCTTGTTACATATGTAATTAATACGAGGACCAATGAGGGGCTTGGTGAGATATCTGCAAGTTGATCAGTCGACTTCACAAAATTGACCGTCAATCTCAATGTGCTTGTCTTTAAATACATAATGTCAGTCAATCTCAATGTGCTTAATCTTCTCATGAAATACTGAATTGATGCATAATGCCGATAAAACACAGAGTGATAAAATTACAGTGTTGAACTTCCCAAACCAAACTTGCAAAGACTGTTTCAGACCATAGACACATAATCGACATACAAGGCTACTAAACTCCCCCTAGCAACAAAGTGCTCAAAATCTAGTATAAAGTATATGGATCATGTTGGAATCAATAGATGAGTCGATATTAAACAAGTCACCGAAAAACTAGCCAGAACATGCTCATATGCCGGAGTATTAGATTTGATGGCTAAAAGTGGTCATAATCTAAGAAATAAAATTATATGGGTAGGGTCGGAATGATGTCACAACCCAACTAGAAAATAGAAATTATATAGGATAGTTCGAATTGATGGAATGACCCTATTGAAAAAGTGAAATAATATGGGTATGGTCAGAATGATGGCACGACCCTACTGAAAAAGAAAAAATATATGGGTAGGGTTGGATTGATGGCACAACCCTACGCAAATCAAATTTGAGGAGTCACCGGAAAGACGAATGGAACTATGCAAATCAAATCTGAGGAGTCACTAAAAAGACACATGATGCTATGCAACTCAGACTTGAGAAAATAGTTCGAAAAAATCCACGGTACTACACAAATTAAATATGAAAAGTAGTCCGGAGAGATGCACGGTGCTACGCAAATCAGATATGCAAAAAAAGGTAGTCACCAGAGAGATGGCACGATGCTACACAAATTATATATGAAAAAATAGTCACATGAAAGATACATTGTGACCCAACTTTTGCTAACATAATCATTGGCCAGACGGGCAGCATATATGGGTGCCACCCGCCAGCAACGGAAGCTCTTTGATTTTCTACCAAGATCGTAGAGGCTCTGATACCATGTGAGAAATATAAGGAGAGAATATTATTGAATTATTGTTGTGTCTACATTATTACATTGAGATCCTATTTATAGACACTAGAATATAATCCTTTACCAAGTAGGATACTATTTACTATTCCTATTCTAAATTTGATTGTATAAACCTATTCATATTCTAATAGGATTGTGTAAATCTATTCCTATTCTAATAGGAATGTATAAACCTATTCTTATTCTAACAAGGTTTTCACTCCGACACAAGTGAAAAAGCTGTGTTGCTTGATGTATCATTTGCTCACCAAATATAACAAAAGTCGACACACTTTTAAGGTTATTGATAGCGTGCTTTTCAATTTATAACTGCTTGCTGTGAACCTTAATTGTAGTTGAAATTTTAATTTCTTATCAGCCAAGCTCTGTGCTTATTTTCTTTACTCTTGGGCTTCGGCGCTGTAGCTTATAAAAGGCTTATCCTGTTAGTTGCCTTACTACAAATGTAATTTTTTTTGTCAATGTTCTAATTTGGTTATCTAATTATTTTTTCTTAAAATTTGTTGGGGCAGGAGTGACTTTTTGACAATTGCAACCACACGCCCAGAGACTTTATTTGGTGATACTGCCATTGCTGTTAATCCTCAGGTATATCTCCCTAGACTTTATCCATTCAAAATAGGTTATTTCAAAAGAGAGAATTTTTTTATATGACAATATTTGGTTGAATATGGGGTTTTAACAAGTTAATTTGATTTATATATTAGAAGAAAATATTTATCAAGAAAAATATATATTAGAAGAAAATATTAAAGGCACGTGCTTCATAGAGAAAACATTACATGTTTAAAATTTGGCAATCTCGATTATCAAAATAATAGAACATCCAAAATTTTAGATTAATTTGATTTGTATATAATTTTCACAACTTCCAAGAAAAAAAAGATCTCAGTTATCAAATTACAGTTTAATGAGTTTTGATTTCTTGGAAGTTGTGAAAGTTATATACAAATCAAATGGTGTCTATAATTTTGGATGTTCTAAAAATGGGTAGTGTCATATAAATTGAGATGGAAGGTGTATTAGTTTTGGTCAACCTCGTTTTGTCTAAATGACCTTCATATTCCTAATTTGGGAAGTAGCGTATTCAGTATTAATGAGATTATTGCATTGGTGATATAGCCGATATTTTAGTTTATAAGGTGGAGTAGTTACCTACCACTTATCTATGCCTACCACTAGGGGACAAAAAGAATGATCATAAGTTGTGGCAAAGAGTCCCGGATAGGTGTAGCAGTAAATTAGTTCCATGGAAAAGACAATACCTGCCATTTGGAGGAAGACTCACAATGGTTTAACAGTGTGTTGAATGGTATCCCTACTTATTCAGTCTGTCTTCAAAATGCCAGTAGCCGTGGCAAAAGTTTGAAGTCGAGGAATTAATTCTTTATGGGAAGGTAATGTTGAAACTAGGAAATTCCATTTGGTTAAATGGATGGTGAAAGAAGAAAAAGAAGGGGGCTCGGGTGTCAGGAACTTGAGGTCGCATAAGAAGAGTTTATTGTTTAAATAATTTTTGTGAGAAATGTAGGAGAAAAATATTGTTGAATTGTGTATCTACATTTAGTGGGTGGTTACAAAAATGTAAAACAATGTTTAGCTTGTCTGTAGGCGATTAGAGAAGAAGTAAGGGCTTATATGTAGTAATCCGAAATTTCAAGTGAGGCAGCCAAAATAATATGTTAATATTGATGATGATGATGATATAGATGAATATGCTGAAATGATGCCTCCCTCCAAAACTCCAAAGGTATCTTCTAGTGGAGGTGCAATACCACCGCGCGGAATGTGACGAAAGGCCCTATGAATCTCTATTTTCCACAAAAATCAACACAAAAAGGAGGCTTTGAAAAAGGAGCAGGAATTGATGAAACCAAGAAAATTCTACGAGAGCGTGCGGTAAGTGCTTTTGCAATATGGATGTACGATGTGGGGCTCCCTTTTAATTGTGTCAATTACAAATTATTTGATAAGTTTATTGAGACAGTAGGACAACGTGACCCCGGAAGATGCACGGTGCTACGCAAATCGAATATGAGAAAGTAGTGATTGGAAAGATGGCATGGGCCTACACAAATCGAATATGAGAAAGTAGTCACCGGAAAGATGGCATGATACTACCCAAATTAGATATAATAAAGTAGTCACCGGAAAGATGGCACTATGCTATGCAAAGTGAATATGAGTAAGTAGTAGTGTTTTGGACGGCGAAAGGCGACAAATGGTGACAAGGGCCTGCCTTGCCACGCGGCGAGGCGCTCGCATTTTTGAATCAAGGTGCCGCCACATTGGAATGAAGGAGGCTTCATTCCGGGGTCATGTTGTCCTACTGTCTCAATAAACTTATCAAATGATTTGTAATTGACATAGGGAGCCCCGCATCGTACATCCATATTGCAAAAGCACTTACCGCACGCTCTCTTAGAATTTTCTTGGTTTCATCAATTCCTGCTCCCTTTTCAAAGCCTCCTTTTTGTGTTGATTTTTGTGGAAAATAGAGATCCATAGGGCCTTTTGTCACATTCCGCGCGGTGGATGATGCACCCCCACTAGAAGATATCTTTGGAGTTTTGGAGGGAGGCATTATGTCAGCATATTCATCCATATCATCATCATCATCAATATTATTCTTCTGGCTGCCTCACTTGAAATTTCGGATTACTAGAGATTTTCTTTTCCATATAAGTCCTTACTTCTTCTCTAATCTCCGACGGACAAGCTGAACATTGTTTTACATTTTTGTAACCACCCATTAAATGTTGCTTGTGTCGAGTAATACCACCATTAAAAGTACTCCCACAAAAATTACATTTAACTGAATCTATCGTTGATTCTTGAGTACCATAATTCCATCCAATATCCCTCTTTTTGCTAGCATCCGACGCCATTGAATTCACTATTTATGGACAAATAAATACTATATTAATAATTACTATAATTATAGAAGAATTAATTTTGTTTTAAAAAAAATAATAGACATCAAGCAGTAGCCTTCAACAGTGACTGTGAACAACAAAAACAGAGGAAAAAAAACAGAGCAGCGAGCACTACTGAGCAGTCAGCACTACTGATTCACAAATCTTTTTTTTTGAGAAGGCAGCTGTTCAGATTCACAAGAAACTGAAGAGAAGAAAATAAGAGAAGAAGAGGACTGAAGAGAAGAAACGAAGAAAAAAAGAGAAGAAGAAGAGAACTAAAGAAGAAGAAGAACAACTGAAAAGAAGAAGAAAAAAAAGAGGTCATACCTGGCAGCAACTCACGCGACTAAAGGAGAAGAAGAGATCACGAGGAGAAGAAACGCGACTGATGAGAGTTTGGAAATAGGAAAAGACCCTAATTTTGACTAATATAAACAAAAAGTCGCCGCCATTGACATCGCCATCTTGGCGCCTTACGTCGCCTATTTGATATCGCCTCGCCACACTGTAAAATGGCGTGAAAGTCTCACCTCGCCTGGTAAGTAGTCACAAGAAATATGACATTGTGCTGCGCAAATTGGATATGCGAATGTAGTCACCTCAAAGATGCATGGTGCTACTTTCTTTGTCCCGGATGCTTCTATCACACGCCGAGCCTATACCCTGGGTGTGGCCGGCACCCAGAACCATTACTGGTCCTGAGCGAACTCTTGGCCTGGCTTACTACTGAGCGGAAGAATAAACACTTATATGGAAGCTTTAGAGATGAGCATTCAGAACATCGAAACATACTTTATGAAAAATCTGAAATGTGAATATGGATAACAATAATAATGTTTAAACATTTGATGATCAAAGACTTAACTGGCTCACTAACTTGCCTATGGTACCGAAAAGTGGTATGAGATCCATAATATGGAGTGAATGGAGATTTAGTAGTGTCCAGTACTTCAGTTGAAATTTTTTCTTTGCTAATGGTTAGCCTTAACAATATTTGAGACATTGAAATGTTGAGCTAACTTGGAGAAGGAGCCAGTCCATCAGTTTGAGGAAAATCTAGTGACAAAGTTAATGATTAGACATGACATGGATCGAATTATTCTTGAAAGAACCAGCCTTTTGGTTTATCCTCTATGCCTTTTGGTTTGATAAGTACATGCCTTATTTGGAAGGCATAGAAAAGGTCTGGTAGGCCTCAACCCAAATTGATTTAAGCCTTGGAGGATGAATGCCGTTTAAGTGCGTTATGATGGAAGTTTATGTTGAGCCAAATAAGTCTGCCTTACCTCGGTTTGGGATTAAACTATACTAATGCATGCTTGAATCCTTAAAATTCATGCTTGTGAGTACTGAGTATCCCAAACATTGTGTGCTGTCTCACTAATTGTTTGGGTTGTGATAGTTTGTAGATTGAGTTTCCCATTCACGAATATTGCGTCATAAGATTTCACTTCCTCCACACGATTTAATTATTTGAGAATGATGAAATTTTTTGCTTATCTGTGCCCTTAATATGTCCATCCACACATTTCTATGTGCTGGCCAAATGATTCACTGTGAAAGAAAAATAAACAGAAGGAATATTTTGCTTACTGTCTATCATGTCAAATTGTATGCCTTCATGTTTCTATGAAGATTTTAACTCAACAGAAGTTGGTAGTTTTTATTGTTTCTTGTATTACTGTTCTCTATTGATAGCTTTAAATGATTTGCAGAGAAAATGGAATCCCTTTGCATTGAATCTGCAGTTGATATATTGTTGATGCTGTTTTGCAGGATGAACGTTATGCTAAGTATATAGGAAAGCAGGCTATTGTGCCATTGACATTTGGTCGCCATGTGCCAATTATCTCTGATAAGGTAGGGAAAGTTTCTGTTTCTGTAGTCAGACTTTGGGCAAGATGACTTTTCTTAGAGCTGCAAGTATATGAAGTGATATCTAATGGTAGGTGAATTGTCACCTAGAGGAATGAGTCACAGAGTAGTAATCTAGTCAACCTATACATAGCAACTGTTTTTCTTAAATTTGACTCAGGAACTGATGCCAGACCCATACAAGTGGCTTTACTCCTTTGACCATTTCTCATGTTAATTCTTTCTCGCCTATTCTGCTATCTGCTCTCCTCCATGTTTACCATTCCTGTACTTCTATTTGGATGCCTACAAGTCATACAAAGTATGATGGCTTGTGTTAGAGTATTCATTTTGTCACCAGTTGCACAATAGTTTCCAGAAGGGTTTATAATGTCCTGGATACTTCCACTTGTTGTCTTAAAGTGTTGGGTTAGATAATCAGATTCTTTCCAATGGTATCAGGACTGGATTTCAGTAAGCCTGTAATCTTTCCTACCTGTTCTGTTGCTTTGTGCTTCCTCTCTTAACTCAACCTATTGAGCCATTAACTCTACTCCAGACATACCCTGTAGCTTGCTGAGCATTCTCTTTCTGCATTAGGCTCACTCTTCAACTTATTGAGCTTACTCTCCTTCAGGCCCCTTTCTTATTCTGATGAGTCTACCTGATGAGTCCACTCAATCTGGAGCAGTCTGCAGTCTGCTCCAGGCCCGCTCTTCCTGTTGAACTTCTTCGAACTTTTTAAAAGGAAAAAAAAGGAAGAAAAAGGCCTTCAGTTCACATGTAACCCTGGAACGCGGTTACATGTACGTGAGGACGTTAGAGAACCTATCTCACATTGGTTGTATAATGGTTTCTAAAGGACTTTATATGTCCTGGGTTTAGATTATTTCACTGCTTAGCTCTTTCAGTGTAGATGGTTTAAATGCCCGGGTGGGAAATTTTTCCTGTAAAAGTGAAGAATATTTTGATAATTAACTATACATTTTTTATGTTCAAACATGAGTTTGCAGTTTCAAGATTGTAAGGTTGTCATTGTCAAAGGTAAATTTAGCTGATGCATGATTTCTAACAGTATGTCGACAAAGACTTTGGAACTGGTGTATTGAAGATAAGTCCTGGACATGATCACAATGATTACCTCCTCGCTCGCAAGCTTGGTCTTCCTATACTTAATGTGATGAATAAAGACGGGACTCTAAATGAGGTGGCTGGGCTATATGCGTAAGTAATAAGCTACTTCCTATTTGGAGCATTTTTGGCTTTTGAAATATTATAAATTGTTTTTGGATATGATTATTCCACTTGTGCAGTGGCCTTGACCGGTTTGAGGCAAGAAAGAAACTTTGGTCAGATCTCGAGGAGACGGGCTTGGCTGTAAAGAAAGAGACTCACACTTCACGAGTTCCTAGATCCCAGCGTGGTGGAGAAGTGTGACTCTTATGTTCGGTTCTTTATTTTTTTTTGGAAGTGATAAAGAATAAATAATTCCTTTATCTTGGCTTTATTCTCAGTTTACTTCTTTTTTTTTTTTTTTTTCAGATTATAGAACCTCTAGTTAGTAAGCAATGGTTCGTCACAATGGAGCCTCTGGCTGAGAGGGCACTTGAAGCAGTTTCAAATGGAGAATTGAATATTGTGCCCGAAAGATTTGAGAAGGTATGTAAATCATATTGGTAACTGTCTTGCTTCATATGGCTCAACATCATTTACTTTTCAGCTTTTTGTTGTGAACTCTTCTCTGTTTCTACATTCATTGTTTGAGTTTCTTAGGCTTCTAAAAATGCTAGATGATTGCCTCACATTCAACTTGAGGAGTCCTCTGCTTTTCAAGTTCTTTGTAATATTACTGAAGAAAACGTTGTTGCTGAAACTTTTATATCTATTACACTGGGTTTCCGTTAGCTTCTTACTCACCTTTTGCATCTAAGCCTTCTGCAGATTTTTGATTCTATTGGTCATTCTGATCATCAAAAATATTTTATTAGGAGTAATCCAGTAGGTGAAGAGTTTGAGGATGCAGCTGTGGAGTTCTTAAGAATGACAGCACTAGAGCATTACTATAGGTCATATATCAGTATATGAGGCTTAAATACAAGTTCTTGTTGATACTCTTAGCATTAAAGTATACGGGTAGACCAAGTTAAAACGTGTTTTTTTGAAAATGAAACTTTGGTGCATGTTCTGTATGTATTCACTTATATGGTAATCTAGTTTTAGTTGCACCAAAAAATCGAAGCTTGAAAATAGCCTCAATGCCTATTAACCTTGACTGAATTTACTAGGTTTTCATTTGCCTATTTCTCCTGATGCACTTGCAGATATATAAGCACTGGCTCTCTAATATCAAGGATTGGTGTATAAGCAGACAATTGTGGTGGGGACACCGAATACCAGTTTGGTATGTTTCTGGTAAAGACTGTGAAGAAGAATATATTGTTGCTAGGAGTCACAGAGAAGCTCTCACAAAAGCCCAAGAGAAGTATGGGAAAAATGTCGAAATATATCAGGATCCAGATGTTCTTGATACCTGGTTTTCAAGGTTGTTTGTTTAACATGTTTTTCCCCTTAAACTCCACTCGGGTATTTTTCGTATGAAACTATTTGGATATTAATGAATCTAGAATAGAAAATCCATCCTTTTGAACAATGTGGATTTCTATGTTTTGATGCAAATTTACAATTCAAGGCTATGTCTTAGCTATGGCTATCTGTCTCCCATGTGTCTTCAAGGTTTCTGGAATGTTTTCATACTTAAGGTCTAAATTTGCCTATTTGGATTGTTATTCTTGTCTTATTTGTCTCAGAACCCAATATGCCCCACCCAACTTGTGTTCTCATTTTTGATTTTGTTTACATGGTATTGTTGATTTTCCTTTTTCTCTTATATTCTCATTTATCATCTTTGCCTTTCCACATGCTTCAGGCATTCTTTTAACATATTTCCTATTTTCTTTAATCTGATATTTCCTAATTTATCTTTTATCAGTACTACAGTAACTATTTCGCAATAGGACTATTTTGTTTCTTATTTTCTTGTCTGCTACTGTAAAATCTCGATGTTACTCAATTGTTATTTCAATTTTATGCATTTGAAATCATTATTATTGAAATTTTGTACTTAGTTTTTCCCCATTAAACTACGATTTGATAGTATTTTGCTTTCTGGTGTAATAGATTACTGGTAGTCTTCATATGATTTGGTCTATTTTGTTGCTGATTTTTGACTTCCTCTGATTGAAGTCTTTGTTCCTTTCATTTAGTTCATTGTGGCCCTTCAGCACACTTGGATGGCCATATGAGTCAGCAGAGGATTTTAAACGGTTTTATCCAACATCAGTTCTTGAAACTGGGTTTGTACTTACTCCTTTTTCTTTCTTCTTTACTAGTTTATGAACACATGCATTGCACATGTATCGCTTGCTAATTAGTATTAATGTTTTAAAATGATATAGACAATATCAAAGTATGTATGTGATGAAAATCCTTAGAGGAAAATACAAGTACAAATTGAGGAATGATTAACCTATTGGACTGATATTTATTGTCATCGCAAAACATTAACTTCTAAAATTTGTTTTCAAATTATGAACATAAGAATATCCTTTATTTTCAGGAGGTGAAACATGAATTTGGGGAGAAAAAATGTTTCTTTTAGTGCCTTCTTCTAATATCATTGGATCAAAATAGTGAGTGGATGAATAAGCAGAAACAAGGACAACAAATTAATAAGAAGAAAATGTATTCATTTTTCATATTTCTAAGCTAAGATTAAACAAAAGAATTTGCTAAGAAAAGTGCTAATGCTACAACTAATCCATAAATTATGCAAAGAATACAATTTGGGAAAAGAAATTATAAGCATTCTCTTGAAAAACATACCAAAAGTTGGAGACAAAACTAACTTAACAACTTTCGAATACATGAAATTAAATAGCACCTCGTCGTCTTCACAATGCTTATCTTTTTAATTGTTTTTGTAGCCTAGTATGTTTAAAGATTATGGTTGGTACAATTTGTTCACCAAACCTTGCTTGTGTGATACCTCATATTCCGCTATACTTCGAACTCACTCAACGATTCTAAATCACACTTGAGGTTTTTTGGGAGGAAGAATAAGCATAGAAAACTTAGAAAATTTGTAGTTTAAAAATGAGTAGAAACTCCACTATTTATAGCCAACAAATTGTAGTATGAACAGGTGCTTTTGTGCCTTTTTAGAAAAGTCAGAACCTTTCTGAAAAGTCACAACCCTTCGGAAAAGTCACAACCCTTCGGAAAAGTCACAACTCTTTGAAAGAGTCACAACCCTTCAAAAAGTCGCAACTTATCGAAAATCACAACCCTTTAGTGTGAAAAGGTGTCGGCATTTAATATAATATAAATATAAAATATAGAAGATATACTAAATTGAGTGTTTTTGGTTGGAGGTATTATAGTAATTTAACATTCAAATTAGGGAGTTCATACTTTTAAGGTAGTAAGTATAAGTATAGACGATATAGATAGATTGTTTCAGGAGTTGGTTCAAGGGTTAGCATTCTTCAAATCTTTTGCATCTCCTAATGGATGAGTTAGTTACCATTTGATCTCCCATAGTTCAGTGTATAATCCCCCCAAACTTTCTTGCACATCTTTCCTCTTCCTATCTTGCGCTGCACAGTGTTGAATCTTCCCTGCTTTCTTCCCCTCAGTCACATTGATACTAGAAAATAGAAATGTGAATATAAGAAGACCTATGTTACTGTAATATGCCTGAGGTTCAGAAATGATAAATATGCTTGAGAAATAACTAAAAAGTAGACCCTCCTAATACTGCTATTGACAATAGCCCAAAAATTCAAAGCTTAGTGATGATAGAAATTTCACCCACCTTTATTTGCTGTGAATGACATATAATTATGTTTTTTACTGTTAATTTTCCATTTTGATTTGCTATTACTGCATCATAAAATTTTATAATATGAATTATATGTAATGAAGTGATTTATTTGTTAAAAACTTGTCAGGTTTATGGTAGAAATTTGAATTTCTTTTCTTTCTGACATTGCTGATTTGAGCTTTTGATAGAATTAGGGATGCTGATATCAATATACCTTCTAGGCTCAATTTCATATTAAATTATCTTGTTCCTCGCAATTATTCTAAGTCCATCTAGCAATCAAGATGGAAAAACAATGGAAGTATGCTGTCCATTTAACAAACCTATTGATGGAAATTTGCAACTTCATGTGGTGTAAAAAAAGGAGGAAAAACAAAGGCCCATGTATTATTTATCATCTTAGTTTATGCCAGTGTTGATATATTATCACTTGGGTCTTGAGTTTGATATGGTGCCTTCTTTCCTATTTGAAGATGTTTAGTGCCTTGAAAGAGAAGTACATAGGTTCCCTCCAGCAAAAGTTAGGTGAGGTAACCTAATTTTAGTACCATGGTTAGTTGATAAACTCTTGAACTTCTGTTACATTTACATGAAAATGGGGCCAACTGTGGAGAGGCTTTTTGATGAATTCAAATTAGAAGTGACCCTATATTATGTGATGCAATACACACACACACACACACACACACACAAGAATATAAGTGCATTTCAGCTCATAAAGTACTATGAATATGCACCATGAACTTGTAATGGACTGCACAGCTAATTCATAATGGTATAGTTGTTGCTAACAACAAAACAACAACATACCTAGTGAAATCCCACTAGGTGGTGTCTGGGAAGGGTAGAGTGTACGCAGACCTTACCACTACCTCGTGGAGGTAGAGAGGCTGTTTCCGGGAGACCCTGAGCTCAAGAACATCAAATCTAAGTGACAGGAGAGATATATATAAAACATAACAACCAATACAAAAGATAGTGTATAATCAACAAATGAGACAATAACATCAAGAAAGTAGTGTGAGGAGTGAAACGCAGTAAACATCATAAGGCTAGGACTACTCCAAACGCTAACAACCCATACCCTCGCAAGGGAAGACAACACGCTAACCCTACTAACCTTCAACCTTAATACGCGACCTCCACTCCTTCCTATCTAGAGTCATGTCCTCGGTAATGTGAAGCATAGCCAAGTCTTGTCTAATCACCTCTTCCCAATACTTCTTGGGCCTACCTCTACCCCTCCGCGTACTCTCTACCACCATTACCTCGCACCTCCTCACTGGGGTGTCTACGCTCCGTCTCTTCACATGTCCAAACCATCTCAGTCTCGCTTCCCTCAGCTTGTCCACCACAGAGGCCACTCCCACCTTCTCCCGGATAACCTCATTCCTAATCTTGTCGCTCCTAGTGTGCCCACACATCCATCTCAACATCCTCATCTCCCCAACATGCATTTTTTGAACATGTGCGTTCTTGACTACCTCTGTCTAATTAACTGGACCTTGTCAATAGCTTCTTGTACTAAGTCTGGTCCCAATATATTAGCCTCTCCAACTTCAAACCATCCTATAGGAGAACGACAACACCTACCATACAAGTCTTCGTATGGTGCCATCTGAATGC
This sequence comes from Solanum stenotomum, assembly GCF_019186545.1. Lineage (NCBI taxonomy): Eukaryota > Viridiplantae > Streptophyta > Magnoliopsida > Solanales > Solanaceae > Solanum > Solanum stenotomum. The sequence continues at coordinate 56,519,295 of NC_064285.1, read as the reverse complement.
TTGGCTGGAAGGTGTTGTAGGAAAATTCAGCTAAAGGTAGGTAAGTATCCCAACTACCTCCAAAATCAAGGATGCAATCTCTCAACATATCCTCCAAAAATTGTATAGTACGCTCAATCTGCCCGTCTGTCTGCGGATGAAATGCAGTACTAAGATCTACTCGTGTGCCCCAATGCTTCTTGGAAAGATCTCCAAAAGCGTGAAGTAAATTGTGACCCTCTATCAAAGATGATATATTGGAACACCGTGAAGTCTGACAATTTCATTCATTAATATTGTGCATATTTCACTCCACCAGGTGCAGTCTTTACTGGCAAGAAGTGTGCTGATTTTGTTAGTCGGTTCACAATTATCCACACAGAATCATAACCTCTAAGGGTTTGTGGTAGCCCGATCACAAAATCCATAGTAATGCTTTCCCATTTTCACTCTGGAATTAGAATCTGCTGTAGTGATCATGTGGGTTGCAGATGCTCAACTTTTTCCTGCTGACAAGTCAAACAGCTAGAAACAAAGTTCGCAATATCTTTCTTCATACCTTCCCACCAAAACAATTATTTCAGGTCACGATACATCTTAGTGGAGCCAGGGTGTATAGTGTATCTGGAATTGTGAGCTTCCTCAAGAACAACTCGTCTTAACCCATCTGCATTTGGTACACATAACCGGTTACCTAGTCGGAGAATACCATCACATTAAACAGTTATCTTCTTACTTTTACCAACTTGGACCTCATCTCAGTAGTTGCACAATTGCACATCCTCATATTGAGTGGCCTTTATGTGCTTTACTAGTGAAGACTTGGCTTGAACACAAGCCAACAATGTTTGAATTTCCCACACAAAATCTGACACATGTGCCTTCGAGTTTCTAAATATCCTTTGTCAACTCTCTTTTCAGGAGCCATATGTGGCAAACTTCCCATAGATTTTCTGCTCAATGCATCATCCACCTATGTTGCTCGGACTCTTCAAAAATGTCGTCGGATCCTTAAAAAGTAGTGCATTTTGGAGGACCTGACACGCGTGTGGCAACATTTATGGAGAATTCGAGCAACTTAGTCAACCACAACATTAGCCGCACCTGAAGTATTACGAGTAGCCTGGGTAGGTAAAGCTAACTGAGCATAAGCTTGACTGACATTTCTCAGAGATTGAGGGTAGTCCCTGATGCGATGTCCGAGCTGGCACACCAGAAGTGAGTCCGGAAACTAAATGATGGGGAGGAAAGCCAAAATGACTAAAATAATTTCCCAAAATAAAGTTTACAAATTCTACCTTTAACGTATTAATTTAGTGCACTATGTAAGGATTGTCTGACTCCTAAAGTTAAAGTCCGTCAATCGTCCGTATGTTAAACCTTTTCTTTTAAAACAAAATTGATAACATAGGAAATTTGTGCGCTATAGGCATTCTATTCTTTTGCTCAATTGTAAGTTTTGATGTCATGCATACTTAAATTCTTCAAGATATTTTAGTAAGTTATTTCAATTTACACATGAAAGAAGTTTTTTTTATTTTTTATTTCATATTATTAAAAAGATCTGCTTTACAAAATATGTGTATTATCATTTTCTAAGACAATAGAAAATATAAGACTTAACTTATGCTTATGAAAATAATAACCCCTTTGTTTTAATTTAATTGTCTTACTTTTCTCTTTAGAAAATACTTCTTTAATTTATATATTTGGTAATTCTTTATTTCCGATATTCTACAAGACCTTTTTAATACGACAAGATTCAAAATTCATTGTAGTACACCACACAATAAATTAAAGGGGATTTTTTTAAAATTAAAGGGGAAATCACTCCTTATCAATAGTTTTTTCTTTTCCAAAGTTTGAACTCGAGACCTTTAATTAAAAGTGAAGATATCTTATTCATCACATCACACCTTTTGATTCATCCCGCCACAACTCTGTTTTGTGGTACATCGCACACATGAATTTCTCAATTGAGAAATTATTACCACTATTATGGCAGGCAATTTATCATACCTTTTGTTCTTTGCTCTCTTTATTTTTAGTCTGAATCATATATATTGTCAAAGTAAATAATTTTTAGTCCATCAAAGTCATTTTTATTTTTTATCTGTTATAATAGGTAATCTGATTTGTTTTCAAAATTACAAATTTTGCATTCTAAAGAATTTGTAAATATCTTTTGTATGACCTAATAATGTAAAATGATGAAGAATACACTGACATATATAATTGAACGTTTTTTCCCTTTACCAGAGTTGCCATATTTTTGCGCCATCGACAATGCCAAAGGACTTCCCAAACATCTTATATTTGGCTTTCTTTTAGCACTAATTTGCATGAAAAAGTTCTCAAGCACGATGATATTAATTTCTTCAACCTACCAACTTAATGCAATAAAATTAGTAAATATAAATGATTGTATCATTTTTGTTATCAAGAACTCTGGGTGCTTATTATGTTTCTCATCATAACAAATGGAGTATCATTTTTTCAAGTGCTATACTTTGATGTGTACTACCCCTTCAATTTGGCTAAGTAAATGAACTTGTAGCACAAAAAAAGCTGCGGCGAGATGAATACAATTTCTTTATTTTTAATTAGAGGTCTTGAGTTTGAACTTTGAGGAATTTTTTTGATAGAGTGATTTCCCCTTTAATGTATTGTGTTTGATGTACTACAATGTCTGTTGAATCTTATGGTATTATAAAGTTCATGTAGAATATTTTTGTAATTAAAGAATTACCAAATATACATATTAAAGAAGTATTTTTTAAAAAGAAAAATAAGACAATTAAATTAAACCAGAGGGAATATTATTTTTTCTACGCCTAAGCTAAGTTTTATATTTTCATTTGTCTTAGAAAATGATTATACACATATTTTTGTTATGCAGATTATTTTTTAATAATATGAAAAAAAGAACTTATTTCATGTTTAAATTGAAATAACTTACTAAAATATCCTTAAGCATGACAAGACATCAAAACTTACAATTGAACAAAAGAATAGGATGACTATAGCACACAAATTTCCTATGTTATCAACTTTATTTTTTTTAAAGGTTCAAGCGACGGACGGTTGACATACTTTAATTTTAGGTGTCAAACAATTCTTACATAGCGCACTAAATTAGTGCGTTAAAGGTAGAATTTTTAAACTTTGTTTTGGGCCTTTTGGCTTTCCCCCCATCATTTAGGTTCCGGACTCCACCGAAAGTACTCTCTAGTCAAAACACGACATTGACCCACATATGGTCTGCTGCAAGTCTGGAAGATTGGAGCAGTGGCGTACATCTGCATTATTGCATAGAACTATGATGTCCATTTAACAATGATGGTCCCTAGATACCCTGTCTATGATGCGGCCTCTATGCAGACTGTGAATACGAATCTGTCCCTGTCTGAGAACCCTGTTGTTGCTTTCCCTGCTCGGTGATTTGCACTGAAGTCGCCGCCGAAAGATCCCCCTGTCTTGGCCTTCTTACACACATCATAGGCTGCATGTTCCTCAAGACCCTTGTTTTCAATCTTCCTAGCATGATCTGCATCAGAGTAGGTCAAAGTCTTCATCTGTGGGGCTACTGCATTGTATAGATTACCAACCAACACATCAACAAACCTCTGAACTCGAGCTGCTTCACTGTACTCTAAGTAGCATAGCCAACTTACAGAATAATGGCTTGGGTGCTGGCTGAAATAGCAGCAGGTTCTACCAGATTAGTGACTGAAAGTGGCAGGGTGTTGCTGGAGCCATCACTGGAAAGAGGTGTTGTGCAGCCACAGTTACAGAAAAGAGGCACAGTACTCTTTGAACAGTTTGGTGCTGTTGGAACAGTTATCAATAATAGGCAAGAGTATTTTTTGAAAAGAAAATTTTAACTTTATGGCTGCAATCGATATACAGAATCTACTTAGGTCTCTAACTAGAAACTCTCTTCCATATGAGAAATACTAGTTGAGAAGAAAAGAGATGTAATGATTACAAGAGTGAGGTACCATCAACATATTATATTTACCAATGAAGGATATATTAATACTAATTCTAATATTTTTACTTTCACGTACTAATACTTGATATTTTAATATGTTTCGAAATAGTTGTCCTTGATTTTCTCTCTCTCTGTTTCAAGAAAGTTGGTATGTTTCATACTTTTTTCCTTTTTATTTTTTGAGAACTGGTAATTTGTATTCCTCAGCATTAAGGACTATGCTGGCAACCTCCAAAAAGATATCAACAGGAGAAAGAAAAATTATACGCACAAAACACTAATTACAAAGCTCCTAAAAAAAAATCTACCAAAGAGACTGCTTCCTCTGTGTTTGCTTCTTTACACCAGAAATGAAGATTAGCAATGCAGCTCTCCTTAATTTTCTGTATAGAGCTAAATCTATCCTCAAAACACCTTCCATTCCTTTTCTTCCACACTGTTCCACCAAATTCAAGAAGGGACTGCTTTTCACCATCTCTTTTGGGATTTGCTACCCCCTCTCATGATCCAACAGCTCAGGAGATCTGCTGTGTGTTCTGGCATAGTCCACCTGACGCTACTTCAGCCTTAACTGCAACTACATTACGCAAGCCCCGCCGATACCTACCTATAGAGACCATAACCGAGAACTCACCTTGCAGTGCAAAAATAAGTGACTGTTTGTCTCTGCATACTCATCGCAAAGATAGCATCTAGAATCAATCTGGACTCGTCTCCTATGTAAAGCTTCATGTGTTAGACATGTTCTTTTGATCACTAGCCAGGTGAAACATTTAATTTTTGAGCTGACCAGACAGTTCCACACTTCACCCATGGGCCTCTACTGCCTCCAGGTTGCCCCAGGAGTTCCTTCTTATACAACCTATTCTCTGTGAACACCCCATCAGAGCTATATTTCCACCTGATAGTGTCTGGCATTGGAGAAGTGCCTCTGAAATTTTCAATCTTCTTCAACAGACTAACCATCCTGTATATTTCATATTTTTCATGTTACTATCTTTTTAAGACTTGTGGTTTTCAAAATGTAAAAATGCGATATTGCAATAGTCCCTGAATAGTAACAGTTACTTCACTTGGTAACAGGCACGACATACTGTTCTTTTGGGTGGCACGAATGGTGATGATGGGAATTGAGTTAACTGGGACTGTCCCCTTTTCAAATGTTTATCTTCATGGACTAATCCGTGATTCTCAAGTGAGTTCATGTTTTTAAGTTACTGCCTGAAATGTATGTCTTCACTCTTCTTGATGCACTTTTTCTAGATAATTTGTTGATCATTCTGGCTGATTTATTATTCAGTGGAATTACTTGTCCTGTAAATACAATTCCCTTTTATTTTCGGTAAAAAATGTGCACTTGCGTGTTGCAAATTTACATTGGTCGTAAGACGATGCATTCAGTTAATTCATATTTCCCTCCTCTTCACAAGCTACCGTTTCAGCAAGAAGGGTATGTTGTTACCACTTGAATAGAGTAACTTGTGCTGTTTTGGAGGAAAGTTAAGATATTGTTCCTACCTAATTCATTGATTGAAGAGGCCAATTTCTAAGAAAAAAGTTATTTCAGGCCCTGCATTGAGGTTTAAATTTTACACATTTCCCCGAACTTTTGGTTAATCAATCTTTGGACTGATCGGCTCCAAGCATGCAGTTTTTGTTAATGTTATAAATATTTGTGATAATGAGTCGATTTACTGAAATAATTTAATTTGGTTGAACCTGCCCTATCTGCATCTGAGTTGCATCCAGGACACGTCCAGAAACCATCATTAGTTGTGATAAGATCTGGATTTATATCTCCCATTCCATGGTTCATTTCCTGCATATATTGTAGCTTTAAACTTGTCAGGGCTCTGTTTCAGGGCAGAAAAATGTCTAAAACATTGGGAAATGTCATAGATCCCCTTGACACCATTGCAGAGTATGGCACTGATGCTTTGCGTTTCACTCTTGCCTTAGGGACTGCTGGTCAGGTTTGTAATGAGCTCATTTTTAGTCAGTAAACTATAGATAGATATCTTCCTTTTTCTCCAATAGTGTCCACTGGGATGCTTTCATCGGCCAGCTTATGTCTTTGTTATAGGATCTAAATTTGTCCACAGAGAGGTTGTCCTCTAACAAGGCATTCACCAACAAATTGTGGAATGCTGGCAAGTTCGTATTGCGGAATTTGCCTCGTCAAGATGACACTCCTGCTTGGGAAGCCTTACGGGCCCATAAGGTTTGCTTATATGTTTCTTTTTGACAATTTACTTCGAGATCTGTGGTTCAGAAGCAGTTAGGTACTAATGAAATAAAAAGAATGTTTGAAAGAGAAGACATACTTATTAAAAAAGAAAATTTTCTGAAAGAACAGAGATAAGTATTGTGGTATGACAAAATGAAAAATGCATTAAATCAGAGATTGTCATTGTGTCAGATTAATTTTGGTGATCCATATTAACTCTGCCAGATTCAGATTGAGCTTCATGATCAGCATGGGCTTGAAGACTAAAAAGCTTAATCCTGGTTGTTGGCATAACTCTAAAACATGTCGATTTTGTTTCCAGCATAGGCTGGAAACATAGAAATTTTTTGCTGTTAAATAATTTGGTATATACCCGCATCTCTGAATGTTGAAGTCCACTTCTTCGAGAATTCTCAGATCTTCATGGCTTGAGAATTCACATCCTAGAACAAAGTTAATCCAAAAGGATTGTATTCCACCGAAGCCCAATTTTTGTGGTGTTCAAATCGATATCCTTGGTTTCTATATAGACGCTAGAGTGAGAAAATTGGTTTTTTGAAGTACAGTGAAATAACTTCTTCCATATATCTTAGATTGGTAATTTACTGGGAACTTTAGTATTCACATAAAAAATTAGGAGTCATCCCGAGGTTTCTAAGGGTCCAGAGTTGAACTGTGTTTTAATTCCTTATTCCCTGCCAAGAATATATCATTCATAATTCTAATCTATTTCACCATCTACTGTTCTCTCAGTTTGATAATATAGAGTCTGTGCTGAAGCTCCCACTACCTGAATGCTGGGTGGTAAGATGATGTTTTTGATGCTTATTAAGCCCAATATTGCATAGTGGTCCTGTTTTAACTAGTTCTACACCATTCAGGTATCAAAGCTTCATGTACTTGTTGATGAAGTCACTGCAAGTTATGAGAAATTTTTCTTTGGAGATGTTGGAAGAGAAATATATGACTTCTTTTGGTCTGATTTTGCTGATTGGTATGTTCTTCCTAGTGCTTTTGGTTCTTTTACTTGGTTTCCATGTTAGTCTTGTTACTCATTTATTTAAATAAGACATTATCCAGTATTATTTGAATAAGACATTATGCAGTATATGAAGTCCTAACCATGTAGAGCCGGGAGCAACTTTTATTGAAGATTAATATGTAGAAGAATGATGCTGATGGTGGGAAGAAATTTAATTAGTAACTCTTCTTACACTAGGTGATCTAAAATTTGAAGTTCATGAGTTCTTTCAGCAACCTCAAGTTAATACTCCCTCTATTCCAATTTATGTGACACCGTTTAGCCGGGCACGAAGTTTAAGAAATAAGGAAAGACTTTGTTATGTATACCAAATTGCCCTTAATGTCACTTTAATGCTTACTTTTAGTTGACTTTTCTTCACAATAATGTGTTAAGTTGGACCCAATAAGGATAAAATGGGGATGATGTCATTATAGTTGCCAAATAAGGAAAAATGACACTCTTTTTGGGACAGACTAAAAAGGAAAGGGTGCCACATAAATTGAGACAGAGGAAGTATACATATGACTGGGGCAACAGTCAAATATTTATAGATATTTAGTGAATTTCTTACTACATATTCATGATTAAGAAAAAGCAATTGGGTTCATGTGACCCACAATAATCATGTAGATCCACCTCTGCAACACATTATCTAAAATCTGAAGTAGGGACTATTTTTATTGAAGAGTAATATGTAGAAAGAATGATAGTGTTGGTGGGCATAGGAATTAAATTTGGAATTCATTCTTATGCTCTTGCATGGTGATTTGCCTTGTTCATGCTTGAAGAACTAGTCCATTGTGAGTTAAAACAAAGGTCATTACCCCCAGGCCAGTTCAAAAACTTAATGATACGTATTAGGTATATTATGATTAAAGTTAGTTACAGTGATAAGAGTAGGTAAGCTTAACCCTGAAAAATGGTTATGAATGAGTTTACTTCTCCTTCATCATGAAACTAGTTACCTAATTCTGCCATCAATTTAGTGACAACAAATTGATTTTTGATCCGTTTGGTTTGAGCAGAATGTAAGAGCCTCTGTGTAACTGCTTACATCTTTTATCTCTTCTTTACTTAGCTGACAGGAAGGTCTTCACTTGCTCTTTACTTCTGAATGAAGAGGAGACATAGAAGTTATCTGTTCTGTTTCATTCTTTTCCTTCAATTCATCTTAGTTTCTTCCAGACCTTAGCCGAAGATGGTATATCTTATAGTTTATCTATTTCTTCTTCTGTCCCTGAATCCCTGTCTATTTTTCAAGGTACATTGAAGCTAGTAAAGCTCGTCTGTATCACTCTGGAGATCATTCTGTTGCATCTGTATCACAAGCAGCTCTGCTATACATTTTTGAGAACATTCTTAAATTGCTACATCCATTTATGCCTTTCGTAACTGAGGAGCTCTGGCAGGTGATCTGATATATCCCTTTAATTTTGTGCTTTGATCAGTCACTTCTATTGTTTTGTATCAGTATACTTAATGTCAAATCCTGATGATACAAGATGAGTGAGGATTATGCAGTCAGATATTTATGAGAACCTACAATCTATGGGAAAGAGTTCCACTCCAGAAGTCAGAATATTATAGACTTATAGTGGAATAACAAAATATCCATATCGTTCACCCCTTGGTAACTAAAGCTTACATGCAAATATGTGAGATGTGTGAATTATCTGAATTTAAGGTGGTTTACAATGGGGTAGTTCTTCTTTTGATTTTCCTTTGAGTCAACTTTGAAGGCGATAAAGCTCGTTAAATAGAGTAGTTAAAACAAAAATCTGACATCACACCCCCTGGGGTGTGGCCCTTCCCCTGCACGGTGCTGCCCTTTTCAAAAGAGAAAAGTGTAAAAAGGCTCTCTGTTGGAGCTTTACGCGCAAATTGCAATTTTACTTAGCTAAATAAAGCGCTAATGAAGAAAAACAAAAGTTTAAATGTAATATAAGAAAATATTACTACGAGTACAAATAATAATTATTTGGACACAAGAATTGACCTGACTATAATTAAGAGAAATATCCAAAATGAAAATCATGTCAATCAAGTTCACAAACCATTTTAAAATTTTAACTTGATGAAGATATGTAGTGTTAACTTCTAAGGATTTAGAGGTAGTTTTCTTGTTCTAAGTCTCTAATTTCTTATTCCTAATTACTAACAATTCAATCAAACTATTTTCTTGACAATTAAAGTATCACTTTGTTAACTATATTTACAACGGTGAAGAGGTGCATGCTTGATGCCAACTATAAAGTGCCAACTAAGCAACGTGAAGCTCACAATGAGCACTTCAGTATGCTCCAAAGCTTACGCACATCTTAGGCAAGCTTTTAACAGCACTGGTTAAATATCATTTATCGATGACAGCCAACCTCTGGTGAATGCATCCCCACCGCCCCAAAAAGAAAAAGGGAAAAAGAAATGAAAAACTTAAAGTTTATCAATACTCACTTTTCACACAAGGTCACAAATATATTAGTTTATCAATCCTAATTCTGATCCATAACTTTGGGTCCTAATCCACTCTGAGTCTTTTGGCATAATAGCCTCCCAACTTATTACTATTCTGATAATCTTGCATCATAGTTCTTTTCCATGTTAATTTTGCTATGTTGTTCTTTAGTATAATCATGTCTGTGAAAGGTATAGCACATGTGAATCTGCACTATCAAATGAAATGGTCTGCAAAAAAAGAAAAAAACCCCTAGTTGTTGATGTTGCATGACCTTCCACCTAGACTGTGAGATTCCCTAGTCTGTATCACACCCTAGCTTGTTGTCGTTGATTTTCTGAAATGCATTAATATCTTAATCAGTCAGCAGAAACTGGTAAGTCATTCAAACTATGACTTATTTGGTCGGGTTTCTTCTCTTAGAAGTATTTGATTGTGTTCTTTATCTGAGTCCCGTCACTTCTTAGTACAAATAAAATAGGCTGCATAATTTGGAAGTAGTAGTAAATAGCTGATGAAATATTGTCAATGTTGAAGCTGATATAAATTTCTAATTGTGTTAAAAAATAGACGAAGTGGAGACAAGTGGTACCTGTTTGTTTCCAATCATGGTTAACATTGGAAAAATGTTAGGATTCTAATATGAACTACAACAGTTAGGATTCTAATATGCACTACAATGTTGATGATACTGTTCAATTATTCTACATATATTTCTAAGTACCAGCTTTATTTGGCCATGGGCCTACTAGCTGATGAGGGTGCAAGCCAGTAACTTGGCCTGCTCCAAAATCTGGAAAATCTTATAAGAACATCTGATTTTTGCTTCAACAGCGAAATAGCTTAAGGGTACATGCTGTTCTCATTGCAGTTTGACTCTCCGATTTCTGCAGGCATTACCCAGTAGAGGGGAAGCTCTTATAGTTTCTGCGTGGCCACCTACATCACTTCCCAGGAATATTGATTCCATAAAAAAGTTTGAGAATTTACAAGCATTGGTGAGTTTGACTTTCAGCTTTTTTTGGTGCTAATTTTAATTTTATATTTAATTTTTGTTTTCCTGAATAATATATCCCTTCCATCAATTCAGACTAGAGCCATCAGAAATGTACGAGCAGAGTATGCAGTTGAGCCAGCGAAGCTTATTTCTGCATCTATCGTCGCAAATCCAGATGTCATTCAGTATATCTCTGTAAGATCTCCACTTTATTCATTACCTTCTCTTTATTCAGGTAACTTTTCTTTCTGAAACGTGGTGGCTATTTGTTTTTTTGGTGTCATTTTGCTGTGTTACTAATCAAAAGAACATGAAAAAATGCAGGCACACTTAAAAATTTTGGACCCTCCAAAATTCAAGCAGATTAATGAAATTTTAAGTTAAAATATTCCTAGCTTCAATATATGTCTAGATTCTTTGGATATTTGTAGGAGATACTGAAGGATATTCCATAACATTCGATAAAATATTAAAGAAAATTTTCCCTCTACAATCAGAATAGTTACATCCCTTATTATTCAGTTTTTGGTCAATAGATACCATATTGTTCATATTCTAAGATTGTCAACTAAGGAGCTTTCTTTGACATTGTTGATAATCAATTCAACAGGAACTGTTCTATCATCTTTCCTCCCTTTTTACGCGTAATGTTGGTGGTTATCATTGCTATCATGATTCATGAAAAGGATACATGTTGAAGGAAATTTTTTCTCTATATTCTAAAGACTTCACATACAAAATTTGATAAGGTTAGAAATGATCTCATATGATAGTGAGTGTAACTAGTAGAAATTTGATAAGACTAGTGTAAAAATGTGGCACTTGGGCCTAACTCAACCCCAAAAGTAGCTCATGAGGGGAGGATTACCCAAGTCCTTATAAGCAAACCACCGTTTCATTCCCCAAGCAATGTAACACTCTAACCTACTCTAACAGGCCCCTTCATGCCCAGGCCCAATTGGAGCATGAACTGGGAGCCCAAACGGTAGTGGTCTTGGTTTTGCTACCATGTAAAGATATGACACCTTGTCCTAACTCACCCCAAAAGCTAGTTCATGAGGGGAGGATTATCCAAGTCCATATAAGCAACCCACCAGTCCGTTCCCCAAGCAATGTGGGACTCTTAACCCCCAAGGCCCAATTGGAGTTTGGACCGGGACACCAAATGGGCATGGACCTGGCTTTGATATCATGAAAAAATATGGCACTTGGGCCTAAAGCAAGCTCATGAGGGGAAGATTACCCAAGTTCATGTAAGCAAACCACCAGTCCATGCCCCAACCAATGTGAGACTCTAACCCACTCTAATAATTAGAAATGATCACATTTGAAAGGTAGTGTAAGTAGCACAAAGAGAGGATAAAATAAGAGGCTTGCTTGAGATAGTTTCACCACATCCTATGTAGACCTCCACATTCATTGGTCTGTAGGCGCAATGAGGGGATGATTGCAGATGATTAAAAGTGATATGTAGAAGAGTCACCTAAAAGCCTACAATGTTTCAGAATCTATGCGGAGTTTGCTCAGACACAACTCAAGAAAAGGATCCATATAGGGGATAGGAGATTATTGGTATTAGGGGTGGCATAATGGGTAATTTATATGGGTATTTACTCATATTTACCCATTTTAAATGGATTGTGTGCCCAACTCATTTAAAATGGATAAAAACGAATAATACTCATATTACCCATTTAAAAGTGGGTAGTTAAATGGGTACAAGATGTTCATTCATAAAAGAAAGAGAAGTGGTTGGGAATTTTTTTTTAAANGGATAAAAACGAATAATACTCATATTACCCATTTAAAAGTGGGTAGTTAAATGGGTACAAGATGTTCATTCATAAAAGAAAGAGAAGTGGTTAGGAATTTTTTTTAAAAATAATTTTTCTTACATTTTTTTGGAATGGAGGGGGGGGGGGGGGGCTGGTACACGGTGGGATAATAAAAAAACTTTTAAAAGATTTTGTTTTTAAAGCTTTTAACAAGATTCCTACTATAATATGGGTACCCATATTTACCCATGTTATCCATTGGGTAACTCGTTTTTATTCATTTAAAATATGAATCGAGTCGAGTACTTTATCCATTTTTCTTTAACTCGTTTTCGATCGGCTCATATTCGACCCGATCCACTCGTTTTCGATCGGCTCATATTCGACCCGATCCACTCGTTTGCCACTCCTAGTTGGTATTAAGGTTCAGTTGTGTACTTGTGTTTGGATTTACCTTGGAGTCGGTGTTTACTAGGAGTCCTTTTATTATGGTTAGAGACTTTATGTCAATGTAGGAACAATTGGGTCACGACTCAAGACTACACCCTAGTCGTAACATGGTGCTTAGAGCCACAAATGACCCCAAGCTAACCTCATGGTCTGGCCTGACACTAAGATTAACGTAACAACAACTGAAGATAACTGATATTTCTAATGCGGAAGCTAAAACTGAAAGAGTCTTATAACTTTGATAGACAAATATTTGATAAACATAAGCTGAGTCTAGATCGACTGTCTGAAAACCTCTACTAAACGGGTTGCTAGGACAAGTCCCTAGCTAATTCTAAATGTCTAAAACTGAAATAACATATATGGAATGAAATGTAAGGGATGTCCTCGAAGGATGAGGACTCACCAAAATACTACTAAGCTGATCTGGAGTCATACTAACCATAGCCTGAGTGCTGAACGTCCAAACCTATATTGTCAAATAATATAGGCAAAAGGTATGCGGTCAATACTTTAAATGTAACATGATAAATATAAATATTGAACATGCTGAACTGAAGAGACATACTGATACATTGACCAAGTAAATAACATGAAATCTGATAATATGTTGTACTCAAATAACTGAATGCTTGGTCATACAATAAATGAAGGACTGACTGTGGGAGGTACTGCTAAGCGATTTATAACCATGTGAGCTACTATATGAAGTTTGATGTATAATCCCCATCAAAAGGGTCCAATATACTTTTTTTTTTGATAAAGGTAACATTTGTTTATCAATCATCAGCTCAAAGCTGGTATCCAAAAATTTACATCATATCCTCCCTCCACACATGTGTGTCGGGCATAAACAAAAGATAAAGAAAAGAAAGAAGAAAAAAGAGAACTATCCCTAGATCCTCCTTTCACCTTTATAAGGACCCTAGAATATCTACAATAGCCACAGGGTCATCTATATACTCTGAACTACACCAATAGCAAAAAGTGATAATGCAGTTCATTTTAATCTTGTGCAGAGGGGTGCTCTTGTTATCAAAATTCCTAGAATTCCTTTCTTTCCATATGGTCCACCAAATAATAGCTGGGACAATTTTCCATCTACTCTTGTCTGTGCTGCCATTGCCCTCCATATTCCAGCTTTCTAGAGCCTGTCCTGTTCTCCCTGGAACAGTCCAACCTATACCTCTGAAGCTATTATACCTCTGAAGCTAGTAAACAAATTCCACAGCTGGCCAACCACTTTACAATGTAAGAACAAATGATTAATTGTATCTGCAACCTGCTCACGAAAACAACATCTTGGGCACATTTGTATTCCCCTCTTCATAAGATTCTCTTGTGTAAGTACAACCTCTTTCACCACCAACCAAGTAAAAACTACCACTTTATATGGTATTTTAACCTTCCATATAAGCTTCCAAGGCGGAAAGTTAACTTGGGATCCTATCTGATTCATATTTCTATATGCAGAACTAACAGTGAATAAACCTTTATTATGACATTTCCATTTAAGAGTGTCTTCTCCTTCCTTGAATCCTAAGAACTGCTTAAGTGTTCCATAAAATTCAACCAATCTTTCCACCTCCCAGTCTTGCATCAGTCTTCTGTAGGTAAGGTTCCATCCATGTTTAGACCAAACTTCATAAAGAGTCGACTCTTGTTGTTGGTTCAGGTGATGAATATCTGGGAACAAGCGTTTGAGGCTTCCATTCCCTAACCAGTTACTTTCCCAAAACCTGATCTTCCTCCCATTGTTCACATTACATTCAGTTTTTGCATAGAAACATGCCATAAGTTTCTAATTGATCTCCACAAACTGGTTCCATATGTGGATGCCACTTCCTTAGTCTTCCAAGGTCCTTCCTTCCCATAATTGGCCTGGATCACCCTACCCCACAAAGATTGTTCTTCTAAAGGAAATCTCCACAACCACTTCATGAGAAGACTTTTGTTCTGCTTCCTAAGATTTTTGATTGCCAGTCCTCCCTGCTTCTTTGGATAGTAGCAGTGTCTTCCATTCGACTAGGTGGAAACCTTTATATTCCTTCTCACCGTGCCACAAAAAATTCCTTCTCAGAGCATCAATTCTTTCTTCCACCTTTGCTGGAAGGGGAAAAACTTACATTAAGTAACAGAGTTAATCAGCACTAATCTACCACCTCTTGATAAATATTGAGACTTCCACCTAGACAATCTTTTCTCACATCTTTCCACTACTCCATTCCATATCTCTTTGGATTTGCTATTGGCACCCAAAGGCATACCCAAGTATGTTGGTGGTAACTGTCCTATTTCTACACCCAAAACATCCACCAGATTTTGTATTCTAGGCATGACATTGATTGGAAAGATGTGACTCTTTCTCCAATTAATGTGCAACCCTTATACTGACTCAAATAGTATGAGAACTATCCTCAAAATTTTTAGTTGGCTGTCTTCTGCATCACAAAAAATCAAAGTGTCATCTGCATATTGCAGATGGGTGATCTCCAATCTAGTATTCACCTCTTTGACCACATTAAAACCCCTTATCCAATCATTCCTATGCGCTGTTTTAATCATATTGTTCAGGCCTTCCATGACTAGCAAAAATAAGAAAGGTGAGAGTGGATCACCTTGTCTCAAGCCTCTGCTTGCCGGAAAGAAACCTTCAGGAGAACCATTTATTAGTATTGAGAACTTGACAGTGCTAATGCAGAACCTTATCCATCTTATCCACTTCCTCCCAAAACCCATACTATGTAGAATTCCAAGCAAATACTCCCAGTTAACATGGTCATATGCCTTCTCTATGTCCAGTTTATACATTATGCCTGGGATTTTATCCTTCACTCTTGAGTCAAGACATTCATTTGCAATGAGAACAGCATCAGTGATCTGTCTTCCTTTCAGAAAGGCCATTTGTTGAGAGTCAACCAGCTTTGGCATCACCTTCTTTAGCCTTTCTGTAAGAATTTTGGAAATCTGAAGTTTCTTTGGGACTCAATGGGTCAGAGGATACCCATTGATGAAATCCCGCATACCTGGAGTGCTTGAATTCTTGAATGGAGACTTGAAGCTTTGGAACTCTAGTTCTTGCTTGAGAGGAACTTTGAAAGAGAGGAAATCTGTTTTTCTTGGGACTCGTGCGAGAGGGGATGTTTTGGATGATAAAAATTCCTTAATCCCACTTAGAATGGGTTAAAACGACATAGTATCGGGATTAAAAGAGTGAAAAAAGACCAAAACGACCCTGATTTAAAAACTGTCGGCAGGTTCCACGAGGGGGCATCTACGGTCTGTGGTTTCATCTACAGACCATAGAACCCTGTTCGTAGAAATTAGAGGGAATTTCTGAGTTTCTGATGTTTTACGGACCAATCTACAGTTGGTAAAACATTCTACGACCCGTAAACCAGGCTCTTCCTGTTTAGGCTGAATTGCCAAGTTTCTGAACTTGATCTACTGATCAAGTCTGCGACCGTAAAATAGTGTTTATGAAACGTAAACTTAACTCGAAGATCTCAGACTATTTTTCCTGTTTCTGAAGTTGGTCTACGACTACCATCTATGGTCCATAGTTTCTTTTGTGGCCCGTAGATGGAGCCTCATAAAACACAGAATTTCTGCAGACTTGGAATTTTTTGTTGGCTTCTCTTGACCTGATCTGAGCTAGGAATGTCTGAGGTGTTACAAAGTGCGAGTTTAGAGAACCTCTAGTTTTTAAGTTTGCTCGACAAGACACATTATATAGTGTTCGACTTGTTTGGCCTTGAAAAGATTTCAATGATTAAATAAGATTCATCTTGCTGACCCCAACTTTATTTGACGTTGGGTTATATTTTCTTATTTGAGACTTGGGAGGTGTGCAATCTCAGTTACCTTGTAAGGCCATTTGGGTTGACAAAAGGATATCGAGAAGGTTTAGTGATTGGAAGGTTTGGTTTTCATATTACTTTCTTGAGGACCCCAAGGGATGTAGGTTGAGGAAGTGATGCACCCTTTCTATGTGACAGGTAGAAAAACACAAAAAAGTGTTCGGTAGTGAATTCTCTGAAATTTATTGTCACAAGATACCATTTCGACTTATATTTAGTAAACAGATGTAGTACAGCGATACTTACTCCTGCTAAGGATTACCTTAGCTTCGACTGAGGCTTACTGCTTATGAAACAAAGTTAATTGGATGTGCTGTTCATTATCTGCCTCCTGAGTCAGTGAGGTCAGCCTAGCACAGGGTGACCGTATTATAACAGATTAGTCACTTTTGTTGTTCTCAATCTTGTTCTGTATTGAAATGCATTTTTCTTACTAGAATTTTTTTGTATGCCTATCTAGATTTAAACACATGGCTGTCACTTAATGCAGGGAGAAAGAGATGTCTTGGCTCTTCTTTCGAGACTGGATTTGGGAAATGTCAATTTTGTGGAATCTCCTCCAGGTATGTTGATTTTGGTATCACATGTGAAAGGTTGATAAACCCTACCGTGGGTTAGAGCATTCTAGTTTAATGTTTGTTTCCTTGTAGTGTTATCTTAATATGAGATGAATTGCAGGAGATGCGAATCAGTCTGTCCACATTGTTGCGGGTGAAGGTCTGGAAGCTTATCTTCCTCTATCAGATATGGTGGACATCTCTGCTGAAGTGCAGCGTCTCTCTAAGCGCCTTGTCAAGTTGCAAGCGGAATATGATGGACTGATGGCTCGTTTGAGTTCTCCAAGTGTGAGTTCTCTATTTGCTGGATAAAATTAATGAACGCCAAACATAAAATTACATCAGAGCACCAAACATTTCTCAGAAAAAAAACATTCTCCTTGACTGTCAATACAGCATATAGTTAAAATCTAACAATATTATGTCCTGCTTCTCCATTTCCATTTTTCCATGTCGTGGACCTTATAGAGTTCCTATGTGCAGTTTGTAGAGAAAGCTCCTGAGGATATTGTTCGTGGTGTCCGAGAAAAAGCAGCAGAGGCAGAAGAGAAGTTAACTCTAACTAGAAACCGCCATAATTTCCTCAAGTCAAAAGTTTTGATTGCGAATTAGTTTCATTCCAACGATCCTCATCACCACTTTCCATAATTCAACCAACTAGAGGTTAACTAAACTACATTCTCTGTTTTTGGCGCGATATCAAGATGAATAGCCTCTTGTACCAGAACTAGATGGTGCAGATCATCCAATTGCATTTCTCTAAGGCTATTTCCTTCATCTTTCTGCAGCTCGACCGCAGTTCCATCAAAAGATTCTGGTTTACTTATTATGTGGGTGTTCTTCATCACTCTTTGAGCAATGCCACGAAAAAAAAGAAAGAAGAAGCATCAAATGGTGGTGGCAGAAGTAAAATTTGCGTTGAGAAAATAATAATCAAGACAGGAGCCTCTCCATTACTATTCTGTCCATTACTTTACAATTATGCAGTGGATGTCGGCCAAATGTACAAATGAATATTAGAGGCTAGGATCATTTTTCTTTGGTACTTCTGCAAAAATACTCTGTTTATTAACTTATTGTTACACTAAATAATATTTTTGAAATCTAAGGTAGATTATATTTTGTAAAAATTACACAAATTTCATAGTGTTAAGAGCTAATTATATCATATCCGCACTCTTTTCCAAATTACAAAAATCTCTTGAAATTTAAGGATTTCAAATACATCACTCATCGTACGGATACGTTACGTTTGTTGATAGAAGACACACTTGTCTCGATACATTACCTTTGTTGATACAAAACACACGTATTTGATACATCATGTAAGAGTGATGTATCTGATAATAGGAGAGAAAATGAGAAAATAGAGATTTTTGTAATTTTTTCAAATGGTAGGAAATTTTAGAGAATATGATAAAATAAGTTGTGTTTAGGTAATTTTTCCTTTTTTTATTTTAACCGTGAGGCTTGAATCGTTTTGTTAACAGTCCTTCATTTTTTTATTTTTTTTTTTCAAAGTTATATATGTGTTTTTTAAATAAATATTTATGTGAAGTTGTGAACAACGAAATCAATTTCGAGAATCCAGAAATTTCACGTATTCTGTTTATGTTTACTTTTTAGAATAATTTAAAAATGTTAACTAAATATTCCGAAAGAGTACTAATAGATATAATACTTTGGATTTAATATTATTTAGTATAAGAATATTATTTTTTGAATAATTAATTACAGGAAAAATGATCTTGATATGTCATATTCATTCATTAATAGATATAATAATTTGGATTTAACATTATTTAGTATAAGATCCTTTCTCAACTATACCTATTGATTACCTAACAAGAACGACATATTATTATATTTACTAATAATTTAATTTTAAAATGTTTATTTACTCTTAATGAGATAATTTATAATTACACAAACATCTACGACTTGTTTGGATCACAAGTTTTAAAATACTATTTTCTTAGTTAAATTCTGTATCAAGTCAAACAACATCACATAAACTAGGACCATGAAAATAATAATTTAAATTGATGAGTTGATATAAAGAAATAAATATACATGGTCATGAAAAATATAATTATTATTTATTCATATACAAGTATCAGGCAAAATGACTCCTTTTTTAGTTCCTTGAATGTTGTTGCAAAATGATTTTGCTTTTTTGTTCATATAAGTGAGCTTTATGTCTTGTATCTGAATTCCTTGGCATGGATTGCTTGGGCTGCAGTCAAAGTTCATAGCAACTTCAGTTGTTGATGTCCCTTCTATATTTTTGTATATTACTTCACTAATCTTCACACCAGAAGTCTGAAAAATAACCACAAAAAATAAAATTTCATTAATTATTTCCTCTTATATGAAACAAAATCTTCGTTTTTACGTATAAGAGATTTATAAAGATCATTTTCTTATGTTCAATTTATAAGTGGCCAAGTAGTGGTGGAGCCAGGAATGTGGTGAAGAGTGTGCAAATTTTCTTCTCAATCATATTAAAAATGTGCAAAATTAAATATGCACTCATAGTAACTAATATTTAACCATTGTACGTCATATTATTTTCCGGCAAAGGGTGTGCACTGGACCACCCTTTGCCTAAGGTGGCTTTGCTCATGTTGCCAAAAGATCTCATTTCCTGTTCCGAATATTAGATATGAGGAATAACAACAAAACATACCCAATGAAATCCCTTAAGTGGGGTCTGAGGAGGGTAGAGCGTATGCAGACCTTACCACTACCTTGAGGAGGTAGGTGATTGTTTCCGATAAGATAACACAAATTAAAAATCATTCCTTTGATGATCAATACTTGCAAGGAGTAGAAAAAGCAAATTCTAGCTAAATCAAGAATTTCACGTCTATTTTGTAAAAACAATTGAGAATATGCTTTCCTTTCTTAACTTTGATCTATGTACATATATTGGTCTAAATCCTCTCTTCTACTTTTTGTATTTTCCTTTTTCTATTTTTTTAAAATTATAAATGTGAAAAATGCAAAAAATAATTTCCTTAAATATGATTCTGATTCAAGTGTTACCTGTTGTGGACAATCTTGGCTGTTTGGGCAATAATTCTGATCAATAATGATTGGATTATCGACGTACTTCATGACTATATTACGATAATTAATATTTTTGACAAAACTTGTGCTAGGTCTAGCCCAAGATTTAATTCTTAATCCATTATCAGATCCTGTGAATATAGAATAAGATAATGTCACATTTTGCACCCCATCTTCTTCATATTCCCTTCCTAGACTTCCAATGCTGCAACACAAACAACAAAATGTCACATAAATAAAATTTTATGTCTAATTAAGTAGTATTATACCCTATATACTTTGATAAGCAACTTTTGTAGTGTACATATATTGAATGTACTGACCTTTTTTATAAAAAAAATAAAATAAAATTTTGGGGTGGAGAAAGAAGAAATTAATGGGGAGGAGATTATAATGTGTAGAAATCGAACCCTCACCAACAAGCTGAGAGTTCAGGTAGCCAAGCTACTAAGATTTCCCAATGAATGTACTGACTTTACTTATGTCTAAATGATTTTGGGTGAAACTACAAAAATGAACTATGAATTATTCCCCTTGTTCACTTTTACTTGTCCACTGTGAATAAATGAAGTATTTATTGGAGAATCTTAGTAGTTCATTTGGTTGACTATCTGAACTCCCACCTTATTGGTGAAGGTTTGATTTCCGCACATTATAATCATCTCCCTATTAATTTCCCCTTCTCCGACCCCCAAATTAAAAAAAAATGAAGTAATTTGTTTTACCATCATACCCATGTACATGCTAATTGGTGTATATAGTCTTAGATATTAGTAAATGATATGAAGAATAAGTAACTAATGTTAAGGATATCATATGAAAATAATAGTATTTTTTTTCTTAATATGTTAAAAGTGACAAGTAAAAGTATATAAACATGCATTAGCTATAAAAAAAAATGCTTCCCTATTTAAAAAAAAAGAATTAAGTCCGCACATGAAGGAGGTATGCGTACAACGTTATGATTTCTCTGACAATTTAACATTTTCGATGGGATGATCGCGCATATACTTAAATTTATACATATATTGTCAGATAGTTATAGCATTACTTACCTAATACCATGTCCAGGTCCACATAAAATTTTCTCCATCCAAAGATTTCTTGTACCAGGACCAATAGATATACAATCATCTCCAGTTTTGATTCTACAACCAATGATAGTAACATTTGTTGATGATTGAACATGAATGCCATCTGTGTTTGGGCTTTGGTCTGGGGCTATTATTTTTACATTTTTAACCATTACATTGTTGCAACTATTGATCACAAGGTGTGTTACCTGGCTGTTGATTGATAGTAAGCCACTTATCACAACATCATTAGCCCAATTGAAGGTTATAGACTGCACTTTACACACATATATAATTAGGACAATGTAATATTTCATATTTTACTACTTTACTTTACTAGTAATATAGAAGAATCTAGAATCAGACACCTTTCGTTGATAATATGCCTACTTCTAGTCGAGGGTATTTATGTAATTTCTATACTTTCACCGTTTTAATTATTGTTTTGGTAAATTTGAAAGTTATGTAAAAAAATGTTATAAATTATGACAATTAACAACTTAAAATATTCAAAAACATGTAAAAAATTTGATTGACTTTCGAAATTCTATTGGTGCTAGGAAAAAAGAAGTAACATTATATATCATTTGAAAATGCTATAAAAAAGAACTATAAATCACTATAATTAATAACTTGAAATATTTGAAAGACATAAAAATTATGACTGTCTCTTGAAATTATATTTGCGCGTTGGAACATAAAGAGTAATATATATTATTTGAAAATAATGTAAAAAGTATTATAAACCACAATAATTAACTACTTAAAATAATTAAAAATCATATAAAAATTTGAATGACTCTCCAAATTTCAAATTTATCATATAAATTGAAACATATATAAAGAGGAGTACAATATGTATGTGTGCAGGTGACTTTTATGTTCATTTCTAATGGTGTCAAATGCAGAAGGTTACATGAAAATGAAACTAGAAGAGGGAATTTTTCAGAATGAAAAAACCTTTAGTATTTTTTCTTTTAATTAAAACTACAACATGAAGGTTTATATTTCTTCTTCTACCATCCCCACACCTACAACTCCTAGTCCAAACAAAAAAGAATGCTTTTTCATGGATGGAAGATTATCAATAATGAAGAATAAGTTACTATTTTAATTTGTAATACTTTATCTGTTTCAATTTGTTTGTTTGATTTTGATTTGACATTAATTTAAAAATAAATAAAAAAACCTTTTGAATCTTATAATTTTAAACTACATATATGCAAAATGTAACAAATTGTCTTTTAATTCTCATGTGAAAAGTTAAACTTAAAAAGTTGCCAAAAAAAAGAAAAGAAAAGAGACTTCTTTTATAAATTAACAAAAAACAAAATAAAAAAATTAAGCCAAACAAACTGAAACATAAGGACTAGTATAAGACTTTGACCTTTAAAAAGAAGTTTGGTGATTTTTTCTAGCAAATAACTCC